>NW_008824032.1:1557653-1591067 GCF_000699105.1 Pygoscelis adeliae
CTGATGATTTTGAACAGGGCTGAATCAAAGGCCGGACTGAAGTCATGCACTGCTTCCCTATTATCTACTGAACTGATTGAGCTTCCAAGCAGGAAAATTAAATTGGTTTGGCATGATTTCATCTTGACAAATCCACGCTGGCTTTTTCTTATCAGTTTATTATCCTCTAAGTGTTTATAAACTGTTCAATAATTTTTTTTTTATCAAGTCTTTTAGGTTACTGAAGCTTAGCTCAGTTGTGTGTAATTCCCTTGGCTCTCCCATATCTGCTTTTAAAAACAGGTATCACGATTGCCCTCCTCTAATCCTTTGAGACATCACCCATCCTCTACATTTCTCAAAGATGAATTGCTAGTACTTTTGAGATTGCTTTGGCTGCCTTCTTAAGTATTCTGTGGGAAATTTCATCAAGTTCTGCCAAAACAAATCTATCTATCTTACCTACACTTTAACTTGTTCTTTTGCAAGTCTGGCCAATGCTGAAGTTCCTGTGTTAAAATTAACTACATTTAACCTTTTCTGAGGATGACAGAGACATAGAAGGCTTCAATGAGTGAAGTACTGGCTACTCTCTTTGAGCAGAGCCTTTCATCTGGAAGAAATTCAAACTCTATAAACTGGAAAAAAGCTGCAACAGACATAGAGATTACAACCCCCCCGACTGGCACACAATTTACATGCCCTGGCATGACACTCTGCAACATCCAGTCACATTTTTAACAGTTCAGGACAGAGAATGAAGATAAATATTGCACTGTTGGAGGAATTTAGACCAAAAGAACATAATTATTCAGTTTAAGTTAAAAAAAATAATTCCTTCCTGTTGGAAGAGGTGTCAGTGGCATTTGCAATGATCAGAAGAAGGGGTTAGAATATCAGGGTTTTTTAATTCCACTTGTAGTTTGGGCTCAGAGTTTCCAGCTGGGCTTAGAAAAGCCTGAGCTCAGTATTTCTGCTGCAGCGTGCTCTGTCTGACCCATGCCTCCTTCAGAGAGCTCTGCATTTAAACCGTAAGTGAAGCTGGGATATCTGGAGTAAAGGTAAGGCTTAACTGATGGTGTAAGTGTATTAGGCAAGTGTAGCTACTGCAGAAGCAGTTACCTGATCTGTCAGCCAACGTGAATAATCACCTGGAAGTGAATTGCCTTGTTCATTAATCAGGTGCTGATTTAACACGTCTAAACATTGCAGCAGGGCCTGGCAGCTCCCTCTGCCACCACCCAGGCAACAAGCCAGATGCCCGCTCAGTATCCCCTCTGGGAGCCAGGGTTTCTGTCTAGGCTGGAGTGGGCTGCTGCCGGCTATGACGGCAGCTCACCTGGCTCTTTTCCAGAGATCCCTGCACCACATTCCCATCACGCAGGGGAGACATGGCCCTGGCTGCTAGTGACGATACAGTTATGCTGAAAAGATCTAACATATGCAAGAAAGTGGAGAAGGACTTAGGCCTGACTAAAGTCAATGGCTACATCACGCAGCCGCATAGACTGCACAAGCACCTGCTGGTGGATTAAAAAAACGGCAGCAGGTACTGGCATCTCCCACTATTTGAGCACCATGTCCAAGTTAACCTGGGAAGATTGACAGGGCTTGTTCTGTTTGGTTTGCAAGGCAAGGGTGCATGGAAGGCTCTGGGACTTGGAGGGTAAAGCCAGCAGAAACAGCTGTGAATTTAACTAGGAGCAGGAAGAGAGACTTCTTGATACAGAGATACTGGGAGTGGAAGAGATGGCTGTTTTCAGCAGTGAAACTACTGAGCTCAGGAAAACTTGACCTAGTCAACAACCAGACTTGGGTAATGAATTTCTCATCCTCGTGGAAACAGCATTGCAAAATTCCAACCTATCTACTTGGGCCAGGAAAAAAGGCATTATTTAAACCATTAATACCCAGGCTAATCAAATCTATAGGAGGGGAGAAGCAGCTGCCCTTTATTTCCAGAAGTGTGTAACAAGGGTGTAAAAGACTATGGCAGAGACCATGCATACAGTAAGATGAATGGGTCTTTTAATGACACATGGGGCCACAATACAGGAGTGCACAGCGTTAGTTCAAATTTCAGTTTGCGGAAACCTGGGAAACGTTGCTGTGAGGATTTAAGCACTTACCTCCTTAGAGAATCCACTCCACAGGATCTTGTTTTCATTGATAAAGAGCCTCTCCCCTTTCTTGGCATAAACGTTGTAGTGCCCAACCTCCTCAAAGACGACTGAGCCATCCTCCGGAGAGAGATGCCAATTGATTATTGAGTAATTCCCTACCAGGTCCCCAAACTCATCAAAATCCACTTGCTCCCCCATGTTATTGGTGAAATTTAAGTGACGCAGATGCTTGAGAACCTAGAGAGAGAGAGAGACACACACCGTGAATGCCTGTGTGTCACAACCCTAACAGAGCATGCATCTGCTATGGGGACAAAACTGGAAATAATCACTTCACTACAGTTCTTAATCTCTTAAAAATCACTTAATCACAGTAGTAGCAGGCTTTCTCTCACAGACACCACACGTACACACACAAAGCCTGTACAAACGTCATAGACAGCACAAGGTATCATGGCCCTCCAGGTGGATGGCACCCATCTGTAATGCTTTGCTTACCAGCTGCTACCCCATCAGCCTTTTAGCATTCCTCTTCAGTCCCTTCCAGCCACCTCTGCAAGCTCACAGCTCTCCTTCAGGGGCAGAGAAGCGGCAGCAGCCACTGAAATGTTTCAGTCACCCGTGCATCCCTTTCACCCTGCTCTTGCAACCACTCTGCATAAATGCTGTCAGTTGGCATCGCTCATCTCTGAATGATCAATCACTCAGAAACAGGAATGCTTGAGAAACAATTCAAACTTGACTTTTGATTGAAAAACCCCAAGCCCAGTGCACTTCAGTAAAAAACAACAAATCAAGCTCGTCTGCCACATGACAGGCCTGGAGAATTCATACCACTTTTTTTTGGCTCCTGTCTCCTGGTTGCATAGTTTCAAGTAATCACATTCTGCCTGTCCCCACGTGTTGACTCCTGTAATTTTCACCTCATGCCTTAAACTGTCATATGCTGCGGACAAGAGCAGTTAATCCCAGGGACAACTGCAGTTGCAAAATTCACAATCTAGATAGCCTGACAGGTAGACCAAAGAAACTGCAGCATGAAAGAAAGACGATACTGGCAACTGTGATACAATTCATCCACATCGTATTTTTCTTCGAAAATTAGTTGCTGGTTTATGCATTTATCAGTTTGGTGTTTTTTTCCCCTCATTTAACGGATGTTCTTAGTTAGTTTCTCTGTAGAGCTCATCTACAGAAAGCTGAGGTGACTCTGAGGGCACCTGGCTGTCAGCTGCCCCTAAACCACTGCGGCGTAGTTGCTGCTGTGGTTCTAGCGCCTGTGACAGCTTGTAAGCCCAGTCCTCTCTCTCTCACCTGCGAGTACCCAAACATACAATCTTGGATGGCAAAATGTAAGAAAAACCAAAATGAAATCAATTTGTCTGGGCAGGCAGAGCCCTCCTCACCCCATAGGCACAGAACAGACAACATTGTTTTGATGAAGCCTTGTCACCTGGAAACACAGGGACAGGGGAACACAATCACTTCATTAATTCCTGTCAGTTTTGCTAAATTGTCTCATTTTTCTACTACAGCAAGCTAAAAATCCCCAGAGCTACAGAGATACCCTCCTCTCACTGCCTATATCCATGCCAGCCTGAGAGAGTCTGAAAAAATCATAACAGTACTACGCAGGACATGGCTGGCCATACCTTTTCAGCTTTGTGTGATGTTGATGGAAGTACATAAAAATATTGCCACAGTATTCAGTCTTTGAATAATGGGTGACGGAGGCAGGATTTTTTTCTGTCTTTCTCCCTTCTCTGTAGACCAGCTGCCCCATAAGGTGTGCAGCTGAAATGATCTCACTGAAGAGCCAAGACCTGTCCCTGGAAGACCTCACCCTCTGATGGACATGGCAAAAGAAGGTGCTCTGCTCTGGCACTTTGCTGTAGAGAGCCAGGGCATTGCCTCCTGTAGGGAAGAAAAGAGGAGACTGCTCCCCTCTCCTCCCCCTTGTCCCTGAGGGGCACCCAGGAAGATGCTACTTGCCCAGCTCCATCAGGGAACAGTGAGAACAGAGCAGAAGCAGCTCTGAGGTCAGAACGGGTGACACAGGGTCTGCAGATCCACAGTGATGTCTGTACTGCATCAACTCACTTTGGCCTCGTCTGCAGTGGGGCTGCAATCTTGGACGTGTTAGCAGGAGCTTTGTCTGTCAGCAGTGTAGGTCCCAAGCAGGGAACCCGCATTCCTCTGCAGGCTCTAGCACCTACCACAGGGTGACACCTGTAGCTTTGACGTCCAGATCAGATTTGAGTCGTTATGTTGAGCTGAATGCCATGTTTCTCCTCACCCCAACTCAGTATTGTGCTCTCGTGCAGCACTGCAGCACTCTGCTGAACGATACTAGGATATCCTGACTGGCTGTCACTGCTGGGTTGACTTTTATCTGTATAGGCAGGAGGTGCAGACCTTGCACTTCTTCGGATTACAGTTACTACACACATTAGGAGACAATCTTGCAAGAGCTGTATTGGAGATTCTTCAGTTCAAGTCCTGCCTCTCCTGGCCAGCTGCAGCAGCAGGAGGCTGGCTGGTCTTACGGTCAGTGAGATCAACAGTGGAGAAACTTCTGGATTCCCTGAATGCAACTGTTTTTGTTTAATTTCATAACATTCATCTCAATTAGTCTATTCCTTTGCCTTACCTCCTGACATTAGGCTTCTTAGAAAGTAACACATACCCTGGGCTACTGGTGGGTTTTTGTAGGATTAGCTTAGCAGCATGTTTCCCTTGGTCACACACACACACTACACCTGAGGATTCAGGTTATAAAGCATTTCATGCATGAGCTGGTATCTCTATCTCGCGGGCAAATATTCATATAAAAGCACTGATCTGCACTTAATGTTGTCTTTCCCCAGGCACAGAATAGCAGCTTCAGCTATGCAGCCATAGCTGGGGAGCAGGAGAGCTCAGGTGTATCAGTTCATGCAGGAAAGACACATGCCCTATTTAAAATCCCAAATGGAGGGGCAACAGGAACAACAGGAGTAATAAAACCTGTTTTCTCTTTCCAGCAAATGCCAAAGTTTGCCTTCAAGTCTAAATTTCTGAGGGGCAGCTTGCGAAATGGTAATTGGACAACTGCTAGGACATGCTCCTGTTTTAGACGGTAAGAAAATCCCAGGATGATCTCTGTATATCACACAAGTTCTGTTCTCTACAGGATGAAAATACGGTTTAAACAGCCAAGAAATATATAAGCACTAAACTTTAAAAGAGGAAGTTGTAGACTCTGAATAACTACAGCACTCCTTTATAGTCTATCAATGATTAGCTAAAGGCTTTACAGTTAAAAATGTGTCACTGTGTTTTGTAACTAAAGATAGAAACATGAATACCCAGGACTCAATCCACAAAGACTTAAAAGACCCTGCTTCAGTGAGGGCAAGAGCATATGTCAGGGGCGCGTGTATCATATCCTGGAACCAAGAGTTTACAAAAGAAGTGTTGACCTCGTGGCTTGAATACACCATCAGCAGCTGGTGGAAGCCTGCAGGGAGAGCATTGTGCAAGCTGCTGTCTTCAGATATTTCTTTCCATACTTTTTCCTTCTTTTTTTTCCCTCTGTCACAGGCTCCACGCTGAATTGCAATGCCTTTTAATTAAAACACCTATTATCAGAAAGGACTTGCAAGCTGCCCTCTAGTTCACCCTCCCATTATTCCTGGTAAGGCCATTCCCAGCCACGTAGCATCCCACGCTTTATCCCAGCTAGATATTCTGGGTCATGTGGTTTCCACTCTTATGGAAGGATCATAAAACCGTAACATAAATACAGTTGTATTAGGTCAGACCAGCAGCCCATCTCTCCAGGACCTGTTTCTGACTGTGGCCAAGAGCAAATGCCTACACAAGAGTAGAAGAGGACATGATACTTCCCCAGAATACTCTCACACATTTTGCAGCTCAGTGACTTCCTGGGCCAAAGGTCCTTGCACTTGATAACCCGCAGTGGATTTTTCTTCCATGATGTTGCATATTTGTGTTCTGCACCTCTGCAGACTTTTCAAATCCACAGCCTCCTACAGCAAGGAGATCTACATTTCATGAGAAAAGCACCTCTTCCAGCCTGTCAGAACAGAGCAGCTACTAATCTCTTTTGATGACCTTTGTGCTTATGTTGGAAGAGGCAAAGAACTGTCATTTGCTAGTCACCTTTTCCATGCCTCTCAGGATTTTACAAACCTTTGTCAGATCTCTCTTCAGCCACCTCTCTCCCAGGCTGATGAGCCCTATCCAACTTTGCTGCTTCTTGTACAGAAGCTGTTCCATTGACCCTTCTCCAAACCTTCCCAGTCTGTTTCATCCATTCTGAGACTGGCACATGATATTGAAGTGAGATACACCAAGGGTTAATAAAGTGGCCCCAGGGCACTCTGTTTTCCTCTCTGTCCCTTTTCCAGTGTGACTATTCCTAACAGTGCATTTGCTTCTTTGACTTCTTGGGTGGCTACTCAGAGCCACCCAAGGACCTGTTCAAGCTTCAAGATCTCATTTGTGATTAGTCAGAACTGACCATTTATTTATATCCTCTGCTGACTATCTTTCAACCAACTGTTTAGCCATGCAAGGATTGAATTTGGTGACAGACTTTCAAAAGCCTTTTAGAAGCCTGAGCATAGCCTATGAAGAGGATGTCCCTTACCTACATACATCCTGATGCCTTCAAAGAACTTCAGAGGTTTGTGAAGTAGGGCTTTTCTTTACAAAAGTCATGGTGACTCCTCCTCAGTATATTCTGTTTTCCCTTTTTTTTTTTTTTTTAATTACAGTTTCTAACAATGGGCTCGGTCAGGCTTTGCTAGTTCCTTGGATCTCCTCCAGAACCCTTTTAAAAAATTGATGTCACATCTGTCAACTTTCTAGGCCTCAGGGCCCAAGACTGTTTTAAGTGAGGGGTTAGTCACCGTAGCCAGCACTTCAGCTACTTCATCTGTGAGCTCTGGCAGAGCTCTTGGGTGAACATCATTCACTCGCACCAAAGTATTAAGGTTCATTTTGCTCTTGTGTCCCATAGCTTTTTCTGTAGTCACTACAGTATCAGACAGATAATCTGCAAGTCCCCCCCAAATAAACAAACTCAGGAACCTTCTCAAGTTTGTCCATAAAGAGCACACTTTTCTTCTGCCATGGCCTTACCTTGTCTTTTGCAGTGATAATCTATGGCTCAACAGACACTCCTACCGCTGAAGTGTTTAAAAAAGGATTTATGAGCTTTTACCCCATTTACAGCCTGTTCCTCATTCTGGTTTTTGGCCTGCCTTATTTTATTTTTACATTTAACCTGACAGAGTTTACGATCCTTTCAATTTTACTCACTGGACATAATTCAGCTATTTGAAGGATGCTGTCTCGCTTTTAATAAACACCACTTAATACCTTTGTTTTGCCTTGCCAACTTCCTTAGCCTTTCTTCACCTTTTCTTGATCTGCAGTAGACACTTACTTTCTGTCACTAGCATTAGGGCCGGTGGTAGGCAAAAAACCCCACTTACATTGTAAAAGCTGTCAGGCCACAGATAATTGTGTGTGTGCACGAATGTCCAAAACTGAACTTTTGTACTCTGGAGCACAAGCCTGCTACTTGCAAGCTGCAACCAGTATGTACTGGTTGTACATTTTGATAGCAGCTGGGCTAAACAAAAGTGGGGAAAGCGAGGAAGATACTAAGCAAGTCAAAAGCTCTAGTCTTGTTAGTTCTTAAACAAATGTCAGTATCCAGATCTACTATGGGTTGTTGTTTACTCTGTCTCAACTGTGACAGGTCCTTAACTCGTCTCCGTATACTAGCAAGGGTTTAATATCCTTGGCTTCCTTCTGCAGTGTCTTTCTAACATGTTTCCTCACTAGGTCAAATGGTCCTGCAAGTGAAGTGAACCTGGGCACATTATAGGTGTCTGTCCCCATAAAAGACAAACAATTCCCCCTCCTAACACGCAGTTGCAAGGAATCCTGTCTTGACAGTTAACATACATTTTCCCACACTGAGTTTTAATTTCTGTCTACCTAGCTATATCCAGGCCTGTAAAACAGTTCTGGACCAATGGGTACCAAATGTTTTTCTCTTTGCTTTGGTAGGGTGCCCATCCTGAGAGCAGCGAACAATCCCACTTCATGGCTCAATGTGAAGATGAAAAGCTGGCGACTGTACTGAAGATGGCAAGTCCTCCCTTTCATTCTGAATTGCTGAGGGCCTATTAGCCCCTCTTGTTTTGGATTCCTAATCAAGCACCTGGAGAAGATACTTTCATAATGCTGTAATAGGTGTAAGGACTTGAGAACTCAGCTATCACATTAGCCCAGTGGTCATATATCCATACAGGATTTGATTTCTGCCAGTGGTCAAGTATCAGGAGGAAATATGCCAATGCCAGTTCTGAAAGAGACACTTGTAAAATACTGTAAGAGAAATGTTCCCTGAAGCAATAGTTGTTTTTTTTTTCTTTCTTCCTTTCGTTTCCATCTATCTATGTGTCGATCTTTATTTACATGCTAGCAAAGCTCTAATTTTTACTGTCTATATCAACGTTTAATTCCTCCTGCATTCTCTACTTTGGATTATCTTGTTCTGCCTGTTTTTTACATAGGGCCAACTCTTAGGCTCTCCCAAAGGCAGTGTTGTCATCACAGTATCGACCAGTTCTGACACAAAGGACCTAGCAGGCAGGAAGGCGCTGGACTTAGGCCCTTGAGTCAGTAATACCTGTTTCCAGAAGCCTGAGGCAGGGGAAGATGAATTGCACCCAGCTCTTCTGCTCAAAGCAGAAGCTTCTTCTTGCCAGCAGAAGCTGAACTCTCCTTCCCCTGCTATAATCTCTCCTCCTCCCCTGCTGCTCATTGTGCACTGATGGGGACAACATGTAGTGCTGATGGTTTTTTTAAAACCAAGATGCCAGGATATGCCAACACTGTTAATCTCGCCTTTTTCTGAAGGCCATTCAGATAACAGATTTCTTCAGCTACTGGAGGATGCGATTCATTACCGTGCACCACCTGTGACATTCCACCTAAGGGGCCTGGTTTCTATTGGTTTTCTGCTCTGAAGACGTGACTGTTAATACTGTTTATCACTATAAGGGTAACCCAGGTGGAGAAGTTGACAGGGACCCAGGAACAGAGCTGGAATTCTCACTGTAAACACCTCACAAAAAAACGGGATGTCTTTCTGTTATATGTGTCCAGCCCCATGAACAAGGAGTGCCTGGTCTGTAGTTGGGCTACTGAGCACTTCATGCTAAAGGATTGAAACTGTCAGGTTGGTAACAGTGCAGATGAACAAAGGGAGATAAACTCTGGAAGAAGGGCTGGTCTCAAAGAGTTGAAGAGAGAACATTGATAGTCAGCCAGAGATTCACTGACAATACTGCAAAGGAATTCTGGCAAGATGGGGTGGACATCCCAGCTCTGGTGAAATGCTAGATCTGCCAGTAACTTGAAAAACAGGGTGAAAGAGAGTTCAGTTCAAGACTCAAGAATAGCTGTACAAAGGCTGAGAATAACTCAAGAACATTCAAAGTTGTTATGCTTTGATAAGAACTGAATGACAGTGTCGTAAAGCTAGGTAGGTCAATGGAGAGCACAATTGAAGGCTAAATGTGTATGACAAATACAATGTGCCATATGTTAGAAGTAATAATTTAAGCTATTCATAATCTTTATTGGAAACTAAATTAACTAACCACTCAAGACAAAGACCCGTTCATTATTGTAGGCAGCTCAGCAAAACACTCTGTGCATTATGCAGTTTAAAGAGCAAACAAAACGTTAGGATATGAAAGTAAGAAGCAAAATGACACTGAAAATATGGTGCCAACATGGACATCGATAGTACAATTTCCCCTGGAAAATGCAGTTAGTTCTAGTCACTTGATCAGAAAAGAAGAATAAAATTAAAGGAAGATCAGAGAGGTCCAGAGGTGGTGATGATAGCTCTCAGACAGCCAGTCTGACTTTCATTTGAAGAGAAATGAAAATGCAGGATTATTTATGTTTATGACACATGTAGTGATTTGTGGGAAAGAGGCAACATATTCTCACAGAAGCAGAGACCCCTGCAAAGCCAACTGACTATATTCAGGTCTCCGGAGAAGTACAGGACATCAAGCTGCCGTGACAAGATGTGCTGATTGGCATATTTTAACTGATAATTGGTTTGGTTTGATTCTGCTTCCATCATGGATATGAGATCCCTAGGCAGCTGAGAGATGGATCTCTCCCTCTCTTCCCTTGACCAGTGCCCTCTGCTCGAGGAGGGGTGGCAATGGTGCTGACGTGGGCACCCACGCATACATTTTGTTTTTTCTTTGTGAGAGAGAAGCAGGCCCTCCAGTAGAAACTTGCAGAAATTGGGAGAGGGAGGAACTCGGATGGACTGTGTTGGAAACACCTCACTTGCTGCTCAGTGGAAGGTGCTTGGCGCTTTCTTTGTCTCATGCTGTGCTGTGAGCGCTCAGTCTGCTTGGAAACCGATGAAGCCTAGAGTTTCCTACGACGAGGACTGGTTGGACTGCCTGTTAACTGGGCTTGATAGGTTAGCTTACGTGGTTTTCTAGCCAGCAACCAAGGGACGCTGCTTTGCTGATTCAAAACCGCAGCAGCTTTGACGCTTTCTTGATGGTGAAAGGTGACAGAAGTAACAAATTAATAGCTTGTACACCAGTAGGAGCAAGTCACTTAAACCAAAAATGTCAAAGGCAAGCATTTCAAAATGGGACTTGATATAAAACGGGACTAATCTGATTTAGGGTCAGATCTACTACAGTACTATGTTTACAAGGATGTCCAGAAAGAACTCAAAACCACAAGACTAACGGATTTCACAACAGAGGCTGCGCAAGTCACGTCTAACTGAGATACTTCAGAAAATCCCATTAGGTATTTACTGGTGTTTGCAGATGTCTGAATGCCATAACAAAACTGGGTCTAAAATGCTTCAGAAAGACCCGTCTGCTGAGTCACAGAGGTTCCCAAAGGAATCAAGAAATTATCTTAACAGTATTTTGGCATCGCATGGCTGGTTTTCCAGACTGATTTAACTATCATTTAGGAGGTCACAGGACACAGTAAGGATGGGACCAGGATATTTTGTTTCCTGAAGGTCCTCCAAAACTCATGCTGGCCATGTGCACACCTGCTGCTCTAAGTGCATTTGTCTATAGAACGCAAGTCCTGAGCTCGTACTGCTTAATGCAAAGCTGACAGCTAACAGCATGTCGCTTAAGCATGCTATGATAAAGGATAATGATTTTGCTAAGTGTGACATGACCGGAAAACATAGCAAGAAAGTTTTCATGTGCTTGGCCTTGACTGGATCCACATGATAACACGAGGAAATAAACAGAGTGGGAACATTCTCTGTGTACATCTCAACTATAGGATTTTCTGAAACCAAAGATTTACATAGGAAAACATCATGTGAAATCCAGTCAACTAAATTCAGTGCAAATATGATTTTTAAAGTCAAACTTAAAAATGGGACCTTCAAGTCACAGTTCCATTTTTAATTGTAATTACTTTTTTAATGGGAAAAAGGGGAAACACTTAATTTTGAATCTGTCAAAATGCTTGTTTGGATAGTGTTGTTTCAATTAACTGCAATTAGTGAGTTTGACTAACTCCAGGGGAGAAGAGAGATGACAAAAGATTTTTTTCCTCTAACATTTTCTCCTTTTTCTGTTTTAAATTAAGATCCAGCTGTATGCTGGTATCCCAATATATTTGTATGGCCCAAAGCATGATATTGTACTATTAGTTCCCCAGAGTCCAAAAGAATCCTTCCTACAAGTAACTTCAGGAGTTAAGGCATCTGGAGTGGCCTCGGTCCCAGTTCAGTGCCATCCCAAACAGACTTAATCTGATCTACTGACTGCAGTAGATTTCTTCTGGAGAAAAATGGCTGGAGTGACAGCATCTCTCCCCTCCTTGCAAATACTGTAAGCATTAATGCAGTTCCTAGTAATCAGGACAAAAATCATGGTAGCGAAATGAAAAGTAATGTCTGTGGAGAATCCCTAGATGTGGAATATAATGCGATACAAAATCAAGCAGGCTTCTGACTAGTCTCTGCCCCAGTGACGCACAAGTGTAGGCCAGTGATGTCAGAGGCCTCTGTACCCAACAGAATGGAGAAAATCCCCGATAAACTAGAGGAAAGGACTGAATGACAGTACCTGATCCACATGCATGATAAACCCATTATCAGTTCAGAAATTTTGTCTGTGTTCATTAAAATAAAAGCTCATTAATTAAGAGGTAATGATATGTTGCTATCCTCATCATACAAATAAAGCTCAAACAGCAATATTTATTACGGTGTGCTCTAAAAGCACTAATCTAACACAGACCATTCAAACAAGGCTGAGAAACACAAGTATGATATTAACAGAAAGTAGAAAATAAAAAAAACTGGAGAACAAAGAGGAAAAAAACACCAGGCAACATATTAAGAAATTTCTTGAACATATTAAAATTGAAAGGTGTCATGTATGCCAGACCCTCATGACATAAGTCTGTAAGAGACAGCTAAAGGGGATGGAGAGCTAAAGAGAGAGCTGAGGAGGAGCAGGAAAGCTAAATGAATGATATGTTGTTGCCCTTGCTATCAGAAAAAACCCCTGGACATCCTTATCCCAAGGGCACTTGTTTTGGAGCCATAATGTGACATTAATGGAGGTAGAATGTCCTTAAAAAGAGATTAGTGAACAGCCTGAGAAATTTAAATTGGATCTAACAGGCTGACGGAACCAGACAGTTCATCACAGCACTCCACGAGCAATAAAAAGAACACTAATATGGTAGGTTTATGATATACGCATAAAAATGCCACTGGCTTTGAATGACAAAGTCAATATGCTATCTAATACTATTCCACAGCAATCCCAATGCACCTTTCTGGTACACATGCGCGTGTAACGCACTCCCAACAGCGTGCCTGAAGTTTCCCCACGTGTCAGCCTGGGCAAGGGCATGAATCAGAGCTAACCCCTCTTACAGAGGCTTGTATTTTTGCCCAGTGGGCCGCTCCAGAGTCAGCCTCTGACGGGCTGCAACAGCTGCCAAGCAAAGACAGTATTATGAAAGGCAGAGGGATGTCCTCTGTAACGAAAGGCTGGTTAGCCTGACATCAATCCCAGGAAAAACAATGGGAAAACAAGAGTTTTGGGTCGAGGATCAATTAATACAAAATTACAGGACAGAAACATAATTGCTGCCGGTCAATAAGGCTTTGAGGAATACAGATGTTGTTAAATCCAAGTTTGGCTGACAAACACACCCCTTTAGAATTGAAGTATCTAGGCTTTACATTTAATGTAAAGCATCCATTCATGGATCAAGAATTGCCCAACAGATTTGCAAAAACATGTATCAACAGAGACAGATCATCAGTTCATGGGGAATTCCTCCAGCCTCAGTAAACAACTTACTGTTACCCAGTATGTTCATCAATACTCTGGCAGCAAATAAAACAGCACTGCTGGGAAAATTTGCAGAAAATGCATGGATTAACGTAATGGCAAATAATAATTAAGACAAAGCATTCCCCCAGATAGTGCTCTCACATGTGTGTTTAATACAGTGAAATTCAGACTTATGTATCAAGGCATAACAAACTCCAGCCGCAGGCACAGTAAGGGTACCACATCCTGCAAAGTAATACTGGCAACTTAATGAGACCTTTCCATTGCATGCTGTGGCAAGGAACGTTAATGTAACTTGTGCACGTATAAATGAGGAAGTAATAAGTGTATGTAAATGTGGGATTTTTTTTCACTGTCTGGCTGTTAGAGCAATACTGAATATATGCCAAAAAGAAGGATGAGTAAATGGGCAAGCTACAGAAATAAAGCAGGAATCATATCTTATGACTATAACCCACTGTGCTTAAATTATCAAGGTAAGATTGAGGAATAATTTGATCAATGTGCATAAATACCGTATTGAGAAAAATGATGAGTACTTCATCTGGACTTTTAAATCTAATAGAGCAAGGCCAAGTAAGGACCAATGAAAGTAAAGGTCAGTTAAATCCCAGCTAGAAATAAGACAAGATCTGTGAGAAGAGATGTGACCTGCCATGGATCATACTAATAAAAAAAAGGTCTGCTAGTCAGCATGTCTTTGGGGAAGATAAATCTTGCTAAACACAAGTTTGACTGGCAAACACAGCCCTTCAGAAGTGAAATACCTAGGCTTTACGTCCAATATGAAGCATCCCTTAGCTGGATCAAGATTACTTTCCTGAACGTGGCGTAAATTTACATAGTTTATTATACAAGGGATTTCAAAATGCATGATCCTTTGGAAAGTGTCTCCATTTAAACTTCTAGGTTCCTATTAAGGTTTTGTGGAGAGAGATGGTCTCTGGACCAACAAAGGCAATGGTACAGGTACAGTGAGAGCTAGCTGTCAGTGCTGTTAGATGGTATTTTGTACTGTACTCTCTATGCTGCTGTCTTTACCTACAGCCACGATATGAAAGAACCATCATGGCCACCCAGTCTAGACTTGATGCCATAATTGCTTTGTTTTTCACTTGTAACAAATATAATATGAAGAAATCCATTGGGTACAATGGCCCTGGGTGCTGTTCGTACTGACGGTGAAGGATCTATTGGCAGAAGTCCTGACTGAGTAAATGATGTTTTAATGCTTTTGGGATGTCATCTTACTGCACAATAACTGTTATGATGAAGTATCTAAAAGCTTAAGATAGGGCTCTTTTTATTAATTTACGTCTAAGTTTAATACTAAATAATATATAATTAATTGTCCAATTAGTAAAGCTAATAATGGACCCAATGGTTATCCTATAAGCTCAATGTTTTCAAGTAGCATAATTCACATACAGTGCCCTGCATAATCCAAATCTGATTGAAATGTCTTTTCCAGGAGGTGTTTAATGCCGTCTCTACCCAGCTGTGCACAGAACGAGTCTGTGTGTCTCCCTCTGCACCCATTCGCTGTCACTTTCTCTTAACAGCCCTTTACGGATCAGTCTCTTCAAAGTCCCAATAAGGTCTGAAACTGCATTCTGTACAGAACGCTGCTGATATTGATTTGAAGAACTGTGCCTGTCTGTAGGCCAGGAGGAAGTAATGGCTTTCGACTGTAAATTCTTTCTTATTTGGAACTATAGGATGAATTACTTCAATGCTTGGGTAAGTCGCCTCTCTGTGTTAGAATGACAACCAACTGATACTGCATACTTGGTGTCATTTCTTTTAACAAAACAATGGTAATTTGTCAAACCTGAGTTCTATGGTTTTTTGTAATATATTCAAGAACTACTATCCATTTAAAAAAAGAAAAAAAAAATAGTCCTAAAGTTTCCGGTATTCACAGTGAGTTGACTGAACTCACGCAACCATTTCGGCCATTTAGAATCGGCATCTGTTGCAAGCACAGTCACAGATCCCATCAATGGTCAACTACAGTTCCAGTGGATTCACTGTAACTGTGTTTTGGCACATGTTCCACTTGGCTACTAGCTTAAAACTGTTTTTTCCATTTCCTTTATCAATATAAGTTTCAGCCAACAAAGAAATCTCTGGTCAAGGCTTTGATTTCTACAGTTCCCAAGTAACCTTCATGTACTTCCTCCTAGAGACACAGGTAGAAGTCCTTTCTGAGCAAAGTATTGCTTCTACTCCAGTGGGGAGATCACTTTTTTAATTCTATAAGGCAAAAGGCTCCTTTATATACCATAAAAGGTAATTTGTTCTCCTTGCTCCAAACTTCACCCACTGTGTGGAGCAACACCAGTCCTTCATAGTCCATGAAAGTTCACTTTCGGGATAAAACTATGTGGCTGGTTAATAAAGCATCTGTGAAGACGGCTGACCACCCAGAAAGAAAAGAAATAACAAAACCATACTATGATTATCATGCCTTTGAAGTTAGCTTCAACCCTACCTTGGGATAAATGGAAATCAGCCAAGTCAGAGGAATGATTATAACATGAAACTGAATTTTTGATAAATCCACTTGTTTCCTCACCTGACTTTCTGAGTGCCTTTAGGGGGCTCTCGAGGTGCCCTTTGTCACCAGCTCCATTTGTGAGTAGCAACAGGAAAGGTCAGTCCTAGAAGAAACTTTACATCCTTTTGTGTAAGAAAAACATGCTGTGTCTTAGTAAAAGATACTGATGTCTCAGAAATTCGAGGGGTAATTATTATCTGAAGTCGCTACAGAGACTTTATATGGGCATCTCAAGGAGCCTTCCCTAAAATTCCCAGGTCCAATATAGGCTGAAAAACTGACTTCTTTTCCCCAAGTGACAAAAGTAAAAATGAGTTTCATAAATATTAGAAAATGCTTCTTTTCAAATACAGTTTTTGTTGTAATGCAGCATATAAGTGACTATACTATAAGCGACTTTCATGAAAAATTCAACACGTTGTGGGGGTGGGCAGGAATACTGCATTTTTTGTGATCAGGCAGTGTGTACTACCCCTATTCAGAAGAATCTCAGCCATTCTCTACCAAGTAATGAATAACCACAACTCCTTACTTCACGACATAGAGGCATGCAGTTCATTCCCCTTCTTCTAGCAACCCTGACGGGGCAATGGTTTCCCTGTGCATTTCTACTAGTGACGTTACAGGCCTGACCCCCCCTTTAGTAGTTCCAGTTAAGTCTTTCCCCTTTTAGTTGCATAGACATCTGAATACTCCTCCATTTATTGTCTGCTTAGTTGAAGAGCTCACAAGTGATGTTCTCAGCTGACGGCAAGTTGTCTTCTCCAAACTGATGAATAAGCAATCATCTGTTATGGCCCTTGTGGGGAAATAGCTGTGTGTGCTCTGTTAATCCACACATTTCTGTGTGTGGCTCAAACAGTCTGCCTCTCAATTCGGTCTCCCACAACAAAGGCACACTGGTGAAATGCTTGCTTTCTGTTCATAACAAATGTATCTCCAGTGCATTTGTAATGCAGACTAGGTGAGGTTTTGCAGTTGCCTGACATTCAGCACCTTCCTCTGTCTTCATTGCGGTTCTTCCTGAATGACTAATTTTCACACCAGCCTCAGTTAATACCTGTTCTGATACTGTTTCATTCTCTATACCACAAAGCAGCTGTTTTCCATACACCATTTTAATTGTTCAGACAGGCCTATATAGTTCAGACTATAAAATTGATTAGCTAAGCCCTTAGGCTCAAAGGTCTGGAGAGACGTATGTCATCTAAGGCATCATTCACTTCCTTAAAGCCTTGCAGAATCAATTTCCAGCCAGCCAGACATACCTAAAAGTAAAGTTGGAAAAGGCACCAATCCATTTTTACCTCTTCATAATGCGTATCACCAGCACAGAGGAAGGAACTGTTGGCTGGGAGGTGCACAGGTGTAGTAAAAGACTTCAGGTGTTGCTAGGTGAAGCCAATTTGTATTTGCTTTTATTTTGTGGAACGGCATATGACAGCTTTTCACGAAGTCTGAGGTCAATCAGATTTCTAGGCATAGAATAGTTTACATGAGCATGTCTTTAACCTGCTAATCCTTAGGACAGCACATTTTTCAGCCTGTGCACCATGCTTTGCCTTGATGCTTCGAAGAGCTATCTCATTTTTCACTCATGAACCTGCCAAGGTTCACAGCCTCCAGTATAACCACAACCTGAAAACTGTCTGGGAGTCCACCTAAGGATGCTCTGTTCCATGACCCTGTGACTGCACACCTTTGCCTTCTCAAATCCATGGGAGCCTATCTTCCCCATTTAATTGCAATGCTTTTACCTCTCTTTAGAAAGAGAGGCCCATCAGCTGCTTGTTGGCAATCATCAAGAAGCCAAATGAATGGGCAGAAACACAGAGTAAACTATGTCTGCAGAAAAGACAGGGTTTTTCTCTTCTCACACAGAAAGAATATGAAGTAATAAATATTTGCTCTGAAGGACAGATTAGGATCCCTTACTGGTTTTCCTCTTATTTTTCGCAGGACCACCCAGTATTTGAAATGAGAGAGACACCAGAGAGGCTCCTGTAAATGCCCCAAAGGGTTATAAATCTTTGCTCAGAGGGGAACTGAAAAAAGAATAGATGGACTTGCTGTTAGAAGTGACCATGGGAATAGCCACGTGAGCAGAGACCAAGGAAACGAAGGAACCTGAGGGACCTGGGAAATCTTATCAAGGAAGGTATTAAGGAAAAAGGGTTTCAAAAGCAGGCTGTTTGAACTGCTATGGAGAAACAGGCAAAGACGTGGGAAATTTTGACAAAGAGGCAGCATCAGTGCAGGAGTCCTGAGCCCATGTCCCACCTCTTGCCATACCTTCCCACTGCTATTCTATAGCTTACAGGAGAGCCTGTATTTGGGGGAGGCCAGTCCATGAACCAGAGCAACACACAGAATTAGCCCTACTCCATAGTGTCTCCTAAAAAAAATCACAGCACGCCAGCAAAAGAGAATGGGCATCTAATAATCAGAGGTGACGGAGTCCTTTAAGAGGATTCTTTCTGTTGTACTATTTGCAGTCATGCACTTCAATCCTTAGTGCTTTGTGTAAAATTTTGCCTTTTCCAAATGTGACAGAAATTGCTTATACATTTTGTTCTGGATTGCCCTGCACCTTTTTGTTACCTGAACAAAACACTGCAAAAAGAAGTAATTAATCTGATCTTGATCAACATTGTGCAGGACACAACAATGGCACATGCAGAGAATACTATCTGCTCTTTGCAGGCATCTTGCAAAGGTGTGCACCAGGATTACCTTCTGCCTTGCAGCAGGGTAGGTTCTTAAAATATGACAGCTGCAGGCATATACATTGCTCAGAATAAGGGCAGGACAGACATCCTATTAAAGTCTGTAATTTTCTGTAGAGTACAGAAGTGCAAGTTTTCCCATTTTCAGATACAGGACTCTGAACCCCGCGGGCAGCTCTACGCGTGGAGTGAGTGGCACAGCTCCTGCCTGG
Source organism: Pygoscelis adeliae (assembly GCF_000699105.1). Taxonomy (NCBI): domain Eukaryota; kingdom Metazoa; phylum Chordata; class Aves; order Sphenisciformes; family Spheniscidae; genus Pygoscelis; species Pygoscelis adeliae. Next base: position 1,576,680 of record NW_008824032.1, read on the forward strand.
AAGCTGCCCTGCCTGCTCACCAGCTCTGCCTGCGCCCGCGTCGCCGCATGTGCTGCAGCAGCCTGCGAGCTCGGGCTGACCAGTCCCATCTCTAGTGGAGGTGCCCACTGCCAGAGGCACTGGTAAAACAAAAGGAAGCAAGACAGGGTTTATGGACAGGGTCTGTCACAGACCACCGACTCAGGTGGAGGAAATTAGCAAGCAGCTTCTTAAACAAGTAGCCATAAATAAGTAGAGAAGGAAGTTGTTAGTATTTGATATTTCCGCTTGGGAGACACAGAAAAATCCTGTGCTCCCCGTGCTGAAACATACTCAGAGCTTTCTTAAACAGTAGATGGTAAATTCTTAATAGGAGAATTGCACCCAATTTAACCAACTCACAGTAATTCTGTGCTAGGCCTCCTACTGTCCAGTTCAAATGAACTGAGCACTGAGGTAAAAATGTTATTTTTATATACAGACCCATACAAGCACCCTCCACAAATTATATAAACCAGTTCCTCCAAAAAGGTTTCTATTCTGAGTACATAAAATTAACAATTAGCACACAACGAATAAATAATACGTGTTAATGGGATAATGCCATTGAAAGGCAACAAAATTAAGTGGTACATAATTAAATTGTGGAACACCCCATTTATCCCCTCCAGCCACCGACCCCACTGGCAAGGGCTGCTCTGGACAGGAGCTCAGGCTAATGGAGCTACAAGTTCACCGGGTTCACCTTATCTGTCCCACACACCACCTGATCAGTGATTGCAGACACTATTAGTGGCCTCTGCCTCCAGTCTCGGGCATGGAGGTTTCCTAACACCGTCCTTGCTTTCTCAGGTCGCTTCCTATCAAGAAACCTTTGAACTGATTGTGAGAAGAGGGAGCAGGCACTGACGACCAGCAGAAGTACTGCTGCAAATGAGATTGATGTTAGTAGAAAGGTTTTCTTCTGTCTGGTTGTCAGAAAACTGCTCTCTGGAGATGCTGGAGGATGCACATTTGTGAGGTGAACTCATTACCCCTGGGGCTGAGGAAAGCTTCCCGAGGGTAATGAGCCGCAATGCCTGATATGAAGTAGGTGTGCACACAGATTTGGCATTTACCTGCTATTAATGTGTTTGATTTTGAAATGAAGTGAAAAAATGCACAAATATAAAATATGCTTGACAACCAATACCATATAATGGTGGTCATTTCAAATATAGCCTGTTCCTTTGCAGCACCTGATATTCCTACCCAGTCCTGTTGTCCCCCACATACTCTTTCTTGATGCTGATTCCCTCCTTTAAGGCAAGTATGCATACCCAAAAGCCTAGATCAGCAGGATGCTTTACATTTTGATACAGCCATCCTTCAGCACCAGACAAGCAACACAGAAATGAGAGGACGTTCTTCCTGATTGTGGAATCCTCAACAAACACCAGATTATTTTACTTAGCTATGGTATGAATATCCTGCTTTACTTTCCAAGTTGACAAAACATAAGGGAACGAATTAAAAATATGTTTATTCTGGATCATTTTTACTGACACAGTGAAAGCTAAATCTGTCTGTGACTTGCCCACTTCTGCCAGTATGCTCCTGAAAAGCAGAATAGCTTTGAAAGACAGAAACCTCAGAAAGAGACAGCAATCGCAGGATTCCCCTAAACCAGGCTCAAACCCTGCACTCGTCAACTCTGAGTAAACTGGTTTCGGCAAACCCAAATCAGGTACCTAGAGCAATGCAGGTTTCCCACAAACGCCAAGACAAAGCCTTTTACTTTGATCTGACTGATGTCTTTGAGTTGTCTGAGACTAGACAGGAACCAAACTGCAGTTCCCACATGCGAACGCTGACCCAACATCTGCAAAGTTTGTTACATGGATAGCCTTTATTTTGGTTAGATTATTCCGCATAGAGGAAATTACACATGCAAACGGGGATGTGATCCTCCTTATATTCATCCATGTTGTTCTGATTTCAGGCATGTTTGGGCCCAAGTTTACTGTGTTGACCAGAACGGGGCAAACAGAATTTGCTACTCATTTGGCATATCTTCATTTGATAGCTTTACAAGCTAATTCTGTTATTTAAGAATGCAGTAGATATTAAAAACATACTGAATATCACATCAGATAGCACAAACAAACATATGGTAAGGTATAGAGTATTCATAAAGGATCAGAAGACAAAATGCCAGAATACCACCCATACGCTGGTGGGCAGAACGCATCGAATGAATGGGTAAATGACTAAGTCACTAGTATCATTTTATCAGTTCACAAATTTCACTGCCAAACCAAAGCAGCTATCTATCATTTGCCCAACATCCACATGTTATTTTCCTTCATTACTCGACCTGCTTTAGTTTGATCCTATATAAGCTTAAAACCGTGGAAAAAAAATACGGCCTGTATGGAAAATTGCTGTGGGATTGCAAAAGACGTAGAGCTTGCCAAAGAAAATGAGCTCTAAAAACTGTTTTCCTTGTTCATGTGCTCTCTCCAGGCCCTCTTGTTTATATAAGGGCTCAATATACGATCAAGTTACCTTGCGTCAGCCAGGCTGTGGTAATTGTCTGTGTGTGCACTTTTGGCCCATAGCAAATGCAAGAAAATTTAACATAGTTTAAGCCCCTTTCACTGCAGGCCAACCTAACACGACTTACCTTACATTCCCTGTGGGGTGGGAGTGTGCACCTAACTTGCACGCAGTGATATGCTACGTCCCAGGAGCCTTATGCTGTGTCTGAGACCCAGGATTATGAAAGGCACCCTAAAAGCTCTGGGACAGCTTGTCTTTTTTCTGCAAGTATATTGCACAGGCACACAAATGAAGGACTTACCTGCCATGCCTCAACCTTCTTAATGTCCGCACAGGATCCGTTAGTGAAGAGTCCTTTCCCAGGGGTACAGGTATATATATCCTGCAAGGCATGGGCAATAGAATACACTGCCAAATACACGTTATAGGATATCCGCAAGTGCGTGTAGTCCATGTACGGTGTCTCCACACTGGTGATGTTCTCATCCCCTGTGCACGGAGGTCGGAAGGCAGCCGTTCCATTTCCAGCCCCTAGTCCCTCTTCATGGCCCTTATGGAAGGAAGTTGAAGCCGGAGAATTTTTGGACCCATCAGGGAGATAGCAGTTAAACGTCTCCTCCCAAAACTCCTTGGCAAAGCCGTTGTTGGTGGACTTCTTGGGATGCACCTTCTGCAGGAACTCACGGAAGCCTGGGATCTGTCCTGCCTTCAGTGCAAACCCAATGGTGCTGCCGATGACGCGGAAGAACTCTGGCATGGCTATCAGGGAAGAGCTGGCCCAGGCTTCGCTCGCCAGCCATATCTTGCCAGTGATGTTTCGCCTGACAATCTCTTTGATGAGGGGCTCCAGGTCCGGGCCACTGGAGAAAACAACGATCACCCTTGCTGTGGAGTTCTGGATGACCTCCACCACCTGCTGGATCTCCTCTTCGTCTGAGTACTGGGAAATGAGCTCGCTAAAATCAATGCAGATGTCTCTCTCCTCTGCCTCCTCCCGAAACTTTTCAATCCCTGGCCGGCCATAGTCATCATCAGCTGCAATTGTTCCCACCCAGTTCCAGCGAAAGTACTCGATGATGTCTGCCATCGCCGTGGCCTGATGCTCGTCATTGGGGATTGTGCGGAGGAAGGACTTGAACTGGTTCTTATTGCTCAAGAGACGACTGGATGAGGCATAGCTGACCTGTAAGAGCACAGTGAACAAGCAAAACACACCACGAAGTGAACTGCCTGGGATTAAATTGCCTACATTTATCTAACATCATTGTCAACCTGTGTAACCTCGGATGGGATGAAGAGGGAGCTGAGGACCACACTGGCAGCCATGTACTCTTAGCCTGTGGTTGCACACGATCCACTCTGAGATTCTGTATGTTCTTGTAGCTGTGACTGTCTTACAGAGGCACACATACAGGAGCAGCTGCTCGGACCCGAGGGACTGGAGTGAGCTCGTGTCTACCTGTAAGGTCAAGGATCTGAGGGAGAGAGACACTGACGCTAGCTTGGAGGAATGGCAAAGAGATGAGCCACGGGTGGCCTACACGCACCTCGCTGCACTTCCTGCCAAGTCCAGAAACAAGAAGAATGTATCTTTTACATAAATGAGGGCAATGCACATAATTCAGACAAAATGTAGGCTTCCTCTGTCCTGAACCAGATATGAGACAGCAGGCTGGTATTGCCATCCAGGACCTACTCTGAAGCGCACTGTCTGTCTGTCCTTGCCTCTCACCTCTATCCCCATCCTTAAACAGGCTCCATCAGGCACCATATGTGTGTTATATACAATCCCTGCCAGTTGAAGTAAGAAGAATGTGATGTGTATCAGTCGCCTTGACCCTGCGGAATATTAAGGTAAAGCTGGTCAATACTACCTTAGCAGTATTTCCTGATTGCTGGCCAGAATCAGCAAAGAAGCCAGTAGGCATTCCACGCTCCATGAGCCACCGTGTTTTACAGTTAAAATGGGATTTTATTTCCTTTTCTAAAGCTATCACGAAATATTTTTTTTCCTAATCAGAACAAGTGTCATATGCTTTTAAGATATAATTTGGATTTTCTACAAGTAGGAAGAAAACCATAAAACCCAGAAGACAGTAGTTTAAAGATCTGGAGAACTTTTAAAACTCACTTATCTTTGCATTTTGAGATTGGTATCTGAACTCTTTAGGACTGACTCTCACTTTGAAAAAATCTTCTATAGACAACTCATTTTGTACAAAGTGGAAATTTACAGAAAACCTTAACTTCCTTAAACTCTGGCATTTAATATTTCTGCAAGAAGAAAGAAAAAGAGGTCTCCTGGTGCAGTTTCAAGGGCCACAGGAGCAAATCCTTCTTTCACAGAGCTATACTCCCCCCTGGACAGGCTCCAGCCCAGTGCTACTCTCACCTCCTAAAACCTAGTGCCAGGGGGTACAGGCAAGGTACCCCACTCCCACATGTGCTGTAGGGGTACACTGAGGTGAGATATCAAGAAACAGAACTGGAGTCATAACATTTTCAGTTTCTATGTCATCAGAATGAGTAATGAGCCTTACACTAATTGTAAAATATACCTCCAACTTGTACTGAAATGCAGGGTCTATTAAGCATGGATTTGCTAATGGCCTTGCTATAAATGACAGCGATAATGCGTATTCTAATGCTGCCCAACAACTCCCAGTTTAAAAGCCTGCTTTCAGTTGTCATACTTCAACCACCTGGCTGAGATTTCGTTCCAGAACCGAACCTCCTGACATCAACCTGTTTCAGCAACCTCTAGATAAGACTACTGCCTCGTAGCACAAACAGCCATTCCCTGTTCAAAGGGAAAGTCTGAGAACTGCAAACACCTCTTGTGTTCAGTCCAACATTTCTCAGCTGCCCTTGTTCACCTGGTAATGCGATGTGTAAATTAACAGTATGCCTTAAAATGCCATTACGGTGTTTACTACACACCACCTTCCAATGCTACTCTGGGCAATACCTAGGTAGCATAGGTAGCATATATCGCTCTTAGCTTAAACCATTCCTGCCCTGCTCAGAGACTGAATGTCTATTTTTTCAGACTCCTGTGAGAGATTCAGGCTGGTAACATTAAATAGACAAGATATATTACTGTGCATCAGGCAGACAAGAATCCTTCCTTCTTCATTTGTGGTGCAGATGGGAATTGGAGCCCTGGCTGAAATAAAGATATATCCTCTCAGGACAGACTGAGAGTGCAGTGCGACACAATCTTGTTACAAGGACTCCTGTGAGCTCTGGCATCTGTATTCATTTTAGAAGAGGAATTGGAAATGTTAGGCTGTACAAGGCAACACATAAATGGATAAGGCCAAGCACTTTTTCCAAATTTGTCTTCAGTGTCGAAATCAAGAGCAACAACATTAAGCTATAATATGCCAGCCTCCTACTTTGCTTAGGGTCTTGGCAGAGCACCAAGTTTTTTAAACAAAAGGATGGGACCATGGATGCCGTCATGGGCCCCAGTAGAGTCAGCAGACAGCAAGAAGGATGCTGTGACACAGGAGCTGGCACAACTACACCACCACACAGATGACCCCGGGACAAGGTGGGGCATATCCACATGCTCTAACAAACCCTGTTGTGGAGGCCCTAGGGCAAAAGAAAGGCAGGTCAGCCCAGAAGAAACCTTCGCAGCACCTGATCAGCAGAAGCAACAACTTTACAGATCACCTACTCGAATGATCAGAGATGCTGAGAGACCTAAGAGTAGCTGGCAATGACTGAGCTCTGCCTTAAGTGGGGTCTGTGGGAGTTGGGCACGACTAGACAGTGACCATGAAGTAACATCACAACTAGCCTGTCAAGGCTGGCAACTGCCAATGACTGACCTTTGGAGGGAATTAGACTGCTTTCTTTCATGTGAACTGTTGTCCCACTTTAAAAGCCAGTGCTTCTCATCGTTGTGCTGCCCATCAGCCCTCCACGGATGTATTCGTACAGCTAGGGCCATTGCATTTCTAAACCTTCCTTTGTTTGAAACAGAGATGGAGCGCATAAGGCAGCAGTGCAGTTCCCTGTCCTGGTTCTATAACGTACTTAAAGATCCCCTCCAAACAGCAATACCCCCAGCTGTACCTAAACAAGAGAAGTGAAAGCATACCTGAGGTATGTAAAAGAGTCCCAGCAGATTGGCCACAGCGGTAGAGATGCCAGAGCCGGTTGCCCCCACAACTGCAATGGTGGAAGGGATATGTTCTGAGCAGTTGCAGAATTCGTCCAGGTTCAAGGAGTCTATCTTATTCTGGGCCACAAAACTCAGTGTGGCCTCGAGGGCTTTAGAGACTGTATTGCAAGTGTCAAATATCCTGTATCCTAGGGTCATGTTGGGAAGGAGAGTTGGGCTACTGTTTATTTCTTCTATGGCAAAGATCATAGCCTGGAGCCAGCGGAAGCCTCGGAAATTATACCTGGGGGAGCAAAAATAAAAATAAAATAGAGTGAGAAGGAGGGAAACAGAGGAGAGGAGACCAGGACTGAGACAAAGACAGAGCAAAGAATTCAAGATACACAAGGCAAAAGCAACTTATGCGATTTCTTGCATCCTACTAAATTTGGAAAGTTTTGCTTTTGTGTTCAGTGGTTACAGAAGAGGCGTGCGTATGCTACAAGATTTTGTTCTGGTTTTCAGCTCTTCAGTTTTGGAGCTCACTTCAGAGGTCATGAGGATTTCTAAGTCCTCTAAAGTCTGGGAAAGTTGAAAGAGAGCATGCCTGGGGTGTTGGCTCTGGCCTGTCCGTTCTGCTCAGGACCCTAAACGTGGACCTCGTGATTCCTCAGCAAATGCTCTGACACAAAGCTACACCTACCAGGTTTCCTTCCAGGCTCCTCTGACATGTTTCTGAATGCAGATGGCAGTGTCTGCAAAGCCTGTGCAGAGCGCGATGCTGTCAGGGACTTGGGCTCAGGGATACTCAGTGTGTCAGCTCCTTGTGGCTTTAGGCAGGCAGAGCGAGCTGAGACACAGCACTGGCATGCCCCTGGATGCAAAGGTGCCTGGTAGCTCTGCCCAGGGAAATCTGGCCTCACATCATACACTTCACACTGTGAGAGAGGGCACAGTCAACCTGTTTATACCAGAGAACAGAGACATGCTATAAATGTAAACCCTAGCTTCCTTACTTGTTAATTAGATACTACAGTGTTTTCATTAAAGAAATAACTTTTCTCTTTATTATAGCGCTCTCATACATTTGCTTTAGACGTGAGCTCAGAAGATGCCATCAGAGCTGGCCTGTGAAGTTGAAACTCTATTTTTTGAAACCTCCTCTGTTCTCTAAAACGGAGCAGCTGAGTTTTCTGGCTATCTCTTAACTGTGCATGGAGCTAACCCAGAGCTGGGGAGTGGTGGCAAGAGTGTGCTGCAGGACCTGGGAGTCCCCGTTTAGAGCACTGCATGGGCTGGCAGTGAAAGAAGCTGATGCAAGGTGAGCAACTACTTATCCAAAGAAGAGAGAAGCTTCTTTGTGGAAAGCAGCAGGAAGAAAGTCGCTTTGATATGTGTTATTCTCAAGTTTTACCTACTGTGTTTTCTCCCGTAAAGCTGCAAAAGCAACTGGTTATGTGCTGTGAAGCTGCCATGTTTCAGGGTAATTCAGCGGGAATGGCAGAATCTTTCATGAACTGAAACCTGCCCTTCCTTGTAACGCACTATAGGTTAGGATAGCACTTATTGCAGTTTTGTGTTGAGTTGCAGCTGGAAACAGGAAAGTGTCAAAGCTGTTATGCCTGAGATCCACTGGGAAGACTGACGGGCCCCAGAACTGGAAGAGCCTGGGGAAATAGTCTGCCCAAGAACAGATTCTATATGAAATGGTAAATTTTAGGTTTCACTTGAGTGCCATTTTGAAATGCTTTGAGATGTTTCCATTACTAAGGTGAAGATTTCTAAAGATAAGCTTCATGAAATTACAAACTTCCAACCTCTGAGATACACAACCCGAGCATTTTTTAATTGCTGGATTAAACGAATTGCTTCCAAAGTTGACGTTAGCTATGTCTGACTTCTTTAAAGTTGAATGAACATAGCCACGTTACTTTCATTCTAGGAGTTTTATCTGATTTATCTGGGATCAGAAGTTCTAAAGATATCACATCTAAGGCTTATCTTTAAGACTTAAAAACTTCATTTATTCAACTTCATTTCACCTGCGCCAGACATCTTTGGCCAACTTCAAAATGACGTTCCCCTCTGAGGTTGTACCTCAAAGACCAGACAGTATGGTTTCCGTGCAAATCTCTTCAAGTCAAAACTTTTGAGGCCAATAAAAATCCTTAGTTATAATTTATGACCAAAGGGACAGCTAGCTATTTTAAGATCACCCTTAAGAAAATGGACACCCTTTAGAACACATGAGTGTGTATTACAGTTAGAAGTAATTTGGTCATTTAGAATATTTTTTGCTCTAGTTCCAAACCATTAAGGAGCGAGATGCAGTGGGAAATAAAAGGACAAGTCTCAGAGTGAAATAGGAAGTGAGTGTTGTGTACAGAAAAAAGATGCGCCAGGCACACAACACTGCCTCACATGATCAGTAATGCTCGCTGGGAGGAATGACAGCAAGGAGGGGTTTTGTGACAGTTCTTTTTAAAAAGCTAAATGTGTTTACAGATATTTTTAATTAAAATGAAAATAGGATTTGAAGCAAGGAACTATATTCAGGCTTCTCATGTAAAAGGAAAATCTGAAAGCATTTTCTATATTTAAAGGGAAGACTGCTGAGAAGTTGGGAAGTTCAAAGGTACCACTATACCACTGTGAAAAGCTTCACACATTCGAGTATGTGTAAAAGTAAATTTAAGCCTGCTCACATTAAATTATTCAGGTGGAGTATACACGGAATTATTTTACCTGCTTGACAGCAATTTGGCTTAATTTTTTTTAATGCAGCAAGGTGGTATCTTCAAAAGCAGTGAGAACTGGACTGTCTTCCCCTTGACTTCAGAGAACATGTTTGCCATTTCATTCAGTAGATGCAAACTAAGGCCCATGATGCACAATTGCTTTTGTTTTCCTTTCTGACATATGCTCCCGATGAATGTTTATTTACAGCATAAGGCCTGTACTTCAGGTACTTGAGTTTGGATTGGTTTTATTTTGGAGGGGAAAGGAGGGCAGGGGGTGTTTTCTGGGAGCTAGGCTCCAAAATGTCTTTGAAATGCTTTGATAATTTAACCTCAAACTAGCCTGGGCAGGAGACCTGCAGTTCTCTTCAGTCGCACCTCTGCTGATAGCAGCATCAGCAGATCAGGAGAAGAGGATCAGATGGGATGGAGACAAACACACCGTGTTCTGTCTTCTCTAATACCTGAGAGAGCTTCAGACAAGGTCTCATTTTGTTACCTGATACTGTCTTGTATCAGTACTGTAACACAGATACAGTCAGATGAAGGCAGTGCCACTAAACTGGTCTAAATGAAGCAAGATTTCATGATTCCTTCAACCCCGGTGAATGGAAATCGTGTGGATAAATTCTCTCCCATTGTACTGTAAGACCCCAGCAAGGGGCTGCAGATAGGTTCCTCTTGGCTGGGTGTGTACATGAGTGATGGGTAAGAGCTGCCTTTGAACCTGGCAGCAGGTTACACCGATCCAGCTGACGTCCTGTGCTATGCTGCTGCTGTGACGAATATGACTAGTCATTGTAATGTTCTGTCAACCGTGCAGAAATTTGACTGGTAATTTCCATGAAGAAACTGCAAAGGATTTGCTAACAGAAGCAAACTTTTCATTAGATTTCCAGAAGCTTTAAATAGCCACTGATATTTTCTTGGTGGAAAATAAGCAGCCTCCAAAACTTATTTTCTGCCATATTACTTTACAGGTACGCTGGCATAGTCTTGCATTTTAACATTTCTGAGATGTGGTGCTATGAAAAGCGGTCGTTAAGCTCTAAATGAGAGTTTAACGTAAATAATTCAGTGCCCAAAGGTGTAGATAGGAATTTTTATTTAGACTCAGTTCTTTAAATGTTTCTCCTCTGATGCCTGTTCTCCCACCTGTCAGAGTATGCAACCCACTGATCTTTCTGTTCCCAGGCAGGAGCACAAACAGGGAAGGCGAAATCAGAGACAATTCCTCCGCAAATCCTCATTTTAATTGTCACACCTGCAGGGGACAGATTATGTTTGCAGCCGCCCAGTTTGCTAGACAGTAAACTCGCAAGATCTCACCGATTCCTGCAGGTTTCTTTCTAGTTGGTATAAATGTGTCTGTCAAGGGGTGCTCAGGATGGCTTAAATGTCTCAGTCAATGTAAGTCAGGGTATGTAAATTAAGGGACATAAGCTCACTGCATAGTTTTAGCTCCCCATAGCTCCATCCTGTTTGTTTGCTTGTTTGTTTGTCTGGTTTGGTTTGAACAGCTCATACTGTCTGGATCCAGCAGGGAAATTAGTCCTGATCCCTGTTGGTCTCCATAAAGGAATAATTCACAGCCTCATGTGAATTCATGACCTTCATTTATCAAAACTTGCAAGCACTAAGCTAAAAGCAATAGAATATGAAGGAAAAGAAGGAGGAAGTAATGTGAAAGCTGTAAATGCAGCTTTCATTTACCCTCCCATATCTGACAGGTACTTTTACTGAAGAATGGTGGCAAAGCCTGCGTACGCCTCTTGGCTCACGCCAGTACTCCTCTTTCTCTAGTGGTTGTATGCACATACTAATTTCTCTGTCCTCTCTAGATTTCCAGTACATTAATTACATGTTATTGCTGCTACTACCACTGCTATTACTAAGCTATGCAAAGGGGAGACCTTCAGTCGTTTGTTGGATTCCTGTAGTCAGTAGGTATAACGAGTTGCGTACTACCCTCAGAAGTTAGGGCTATGGGTAAGGGGAATTATGCAGACCAAAGAAAATTTAAAAAAATAAAAAATTAAAATTCAGAGGATGGGTGGAAAAGAAAGAGGAAAAGAAAATAATTTGGTCTCAGGGAGGAAGTTCTAAATATCGTGTTATGCATTCAGTTCTGCAGTGGGATTAGCAAATACATCCACAAGGGGCAGAATTAAAATTCCCCATTCTCTCAGACAGACACACAGACTCGGTGAGCTGAAGTGTCCCAGAGCCATGCTTTGTGAAGTCCTGCACTATGACATGGGGACAATGTCTCACCACAGTTTCACAGCCTGAAAGCTATGTGTCACAGCGTGGGACCTTGGGTAGACTGCTGATCAGAATATAGGGAATATGCATTAAAAATTATGACCTAGTGACACTATATTGGCAACATTGTATCTCAGCTCAGTAAAGGTATGTCCTCACTGCAAACAGTTCATTACAGTAAGAGGAATCCATGGGTACCACCCATCTGTGCAATAATGCTAGCAACAATAGTAACGATAGTATCACCGTCACTACTGCTAATCTACCTGAAATCAAGAAAGGATGGAGAAATCAGGTTATGAATAGGCCTCTGTGGGTGCTGACAGGGAATGGGGGTCAGGGGCTGCTTGTGCTGCACTCAGCCTCTGCCTCCACTGCACACATCAGATATGCATCAGCAAATGTTGTAAGGAAAGTTGCTGCAACAGCACCTGAGGCATACAAAGACAGAAGCTGTGTTTATATCAAATGCCGGACACTTGAGTGCTTAAACAGTAAGCCATGTAAGTATTTCTGAAACACGGGAAACAAAATTGTTCTCACTTTCCGTACTCCCCTCTGACATTTGGTGTGGCAAAATCATGAGTAAGTTTTCACTTTGGACTCTACAACTCAGTGCTTAAAGCATGAAGATGAATTTTCAGTAGAATCAGCACCAAAAGAACGGAGAACAGATCGTTACTGTTCCCTTTTCCTTTCGCTGCTGAGTCATGTATATAGTTTTACAAACAATCATGTGCAAGGTATGCACGGTAGGTTCAGGCCAGTATGTATATGCTGAGCTGGGGAGAAAGGTGTCGTGCCACAAGAGTATGAAGAGCATGAAAACTGAAAAAGTGGAGAGAAAACTGTCCTACCCATTTTGAGAAGGTCTGTTTGGGAGCATAGGTATGGCACGGAACATAGCTAAATGTGTGGGAAGATGTCCAAACAGCACAGATCAGGTTGAACAGTCCTCAAAAGAAAGGAAAGCCACATTATCTTAAATTGTTTGATACTGAACTCCAGAAGAGACAGGGGCAAACCACGCACAGGGTTTCAGTGTGACCCTTAGGTCTTTTCTTGTCTCAAAGCAAGGAGCTTTTCGTATGGTCTGATGACTTGTTGCTGTTGCTGCCTAATGGAGGAGTATGAGGAAAGAGAGAGGATGCCCGCATACTCCTAGAATGACCTGGGTCTAATTTTCTTATGTGATATGAGATGCATTTTCCTACCTAATAAAGAGATTAAAAGCTGTACACAGCCATCTAAAAAGGGTATAAAACTGATTGGCCTCAGCTTTGAAAAGATACAGCAGCACTGGAGAAGGCTCAGTGAAAGGCAACAAGGGCAGTCAAAGGTATGGAATAGATTTAGCAGCTTTGGTTTGACCAAGTACAGCCATGCTTATGGTCTTCTAGTGGATTTCCCACCTTATGAAAGTTTTTGACGCTACAAGATTGGGGCGGTTTTACTTTGGAAAGAAACTAGAGCCTATCTTTTTTTCTTCCCTTCTCCCCAGAAAATGAGTTCGCTCATTCCAGACTAGCCATCTGCCCAGAACTGAGGAAACACAAATGTGACATGAAAGACTCTAGCTCATGACTTGAAGAATGTATTGGGCTCTTAGAGTCAGCATGCACAACCCTGCCCCAAGCTACTACCTAATCATGGAGTCCAAAACCAAAAAGGACCGCTATGGTTGTGTTGTGAGATCTCCGTACAAGTCCAGTCAGAGGAATTTTCTGACTTAAATTCTACTTAAAATAGAAAAATCATTTCAGGAAAAATACCTGCTCTCAATTTAACACGTACCAGTAACAAGGAAAACACCGTAGCACATAAACTGTTCCATGGATTAATTATCTTCATCAAGAAAATCTGACGACCAGTCTCACAAAGTCTTCCCAACCCAATCTCTTTTGAATTAAACCTTTCCTGGAAATGGACATTTTCTGGTGAAGACATGTGCAATGAAAGAGCTTCCACTCGTCTCTGGTCCAATCATTCCCTTGTTCCTATTGTAGTTGGTACTACCTCTGCAGCTAGATCTCTGCCTTTCATTAAGTATTTTCTCTCCATTTGCATTATGCTATCAACTCACAAAAACTCCTTGAAGGAGTGTGGCAAAGTGGCACAAATGCCTCTTTAGTCAACTCTTCTCTTTTGCACCTGCAACTTCTTGGTGCAGGGGTAAGAGGAACACGGATTTTACCCAGGCAAATTTCAGGTGGAGGATGCCTTTTAGCAGATCAAATGCCACCCAGAAGGATCTCCTGTTGTGTCCTTAAAACGTCTGGTCTGGCTTTTCAGGATTTGCCCATTGTTGGCAGTGCTACCTCATTAACAAATCTTTTGGCAACCACACACTTGTAGTACTCGTGGGGGAACATTCTCCTTGTGATCTGTTCTAATAATGTGACTATGTCAAGGGAGTCACCGAGGCTGATCCAGCACAACAGAAATGAAAGCTACGCTTAGTTTGCAAATATCTGCTCTGTCCTGCCTGCCACCTGGAGCAGGTGAAGAAGACCACAGAGCTGAAACCATCCATTGCTTTTCAGCATTCCACTTTTGAAATGCCGCATCTGGGAGAGAAAAAAATGCTGAAAATCTGGCAGAGCTTCTTGCTCCATGAAGTGGACATTTCACATACATTTAGTTCATGACTTTCTTGTGCATGCACAGAAGCAGCCAAAAGAAACCCTGCTTAATTACACTCCTTTCTGTGTGCTCGCTATGAGACCATCTGGGGATGATCTCATAACCTAG
>NW_008824032.1:1591134-1605427 GCF_000699105.1 Pygoscelis adeliae
GCCATTCTTCATTACCATCTGCAACAAAACTGTACCAGATCCCTAGTCTAGGATGAGAGGTCCAAATAATTCCAGATATACAATTTTTCTCATATGATTACAGAAGAGGTCCTGTAACACTGAAGTGTTTTCCCATGCATGGTCATGACAAAATTCCACATCAATTTCTTATATTTTGTTTATATGGCATTTCAGTTGCAATCAGTTTCTGTCACACTTTAATGTGTATTATGTGCAGGGTTGTAAGGTTAAAAATTCCTCATGTTTCATCATAAAAATGGCCACACTTTAATAAGAAGATACTTTGTTTTCATGTGCATTTCTCCCTCCAGGGTTAACTGCCAAAGACTTAAGACAAAACCCATACACACTGTTTACACAGAAGAAAAGGACTTTGGGTGAGGAAAGCCTGGGAAAGGAGTTCAAGTCTGGGACTTTGTAAACGTCCTAAAGAGACATCTGTGTGTTCAGTGGGATTTTTCAAAAGCAGTGACCTATCTCACTTTCACCTTATTCACTTGTCTAGGCAACTAAACAGTTTGTAAAGTCTTAGAAGATGAGAGGCAGAACTGGAAAAAAAACGCAAAATTTTATTTCTAAGTTATTTTGCTATGCATGACTGTAATCAAATGAATGTAAGGGCACTATGGGTTATTTTCCATCCTTCTGCTAGGAAAGCTAATTTTCAGATACTATTCGAATGTCCACTGTGAATGGCCAGACAGATTCATGTTTTGGCAGCTTTGGGTAATACAAGGATTGCCCTCTTTCACTGTCCAAATATTATTTATGTTACTGTTTAACATATGTACTTCCTGTCTTTACATGCCTGTTTTATTCTATTCTTTACACCATAGTTTCCCATTGCCTCTACAAGCATCAGATTACAGACTGTATTTACACTGTGTACAAGAAAGCCAAGAAAGGGCAAGACTCCCCCACCAAAACTTCTTATTTTTTCTTTTCGTGGCTTACCTTATACACTCCACTGATTCTGGTCTTGATTTTAGATCCTGGTCTTTAGCAGCCACTCCAAAATGAATGGGGAACAATCCTCCAAGAATAATGTCTCCCTTCTTCTGTGCCCTTTGGTTTGGCCCATAGGCAGCTGTGTTCCAGGTAAATAGCAAAAGAATCAAGCAGCAGCTATATAAAGTCATTGTTCCTCTTTTCACCAGGGCGTTATAGGATGCAAAATTGGTAAAGGTGATGTAAGAAAGCAGATGTAATGTCTAAGCTTTTCCTTTCCTTAATACAGTACGGAGAGGATTTGGGACACATGTCTGCAGGGAGATAAGCAACAGGGTGGGAGCCACAGTGCTGGTGTTTCTCCCTCTGTCTTCTCCATTGCAAAACAACTCAGCAGTCCTTCTTTCTTCACAACCAAAGCATTATGGAGAGCCCATCGCTGAGAACTGCAAAAGAAAGACATGAAAAGTGATCCCAGCTACACACCAGGACCCCACACTGCCACAGCGGTTCTACACTGTCCCATCAACTTCTTAGTATTCCCCCATGGCCACTCCCACTCAACAGCCTGCGCAGGACACATACCAACTTTGACAGAGTAAGTCAGACACCCCAGTGATGCCAGCCACACCTCCTCAAACACGTGTCATGGATTCTCTTGGATGCCTAATTCTCTATCACACATATGAGGTGGGTGTCTTCCCACCATCTTCCTATGGTTCTACATGACTCTGGTCACAGGAGACCCTGTAAAACTTGTGATCAGACCTCCATGAACAGAGCACACTGTGAGAGACTTGGATGGGCAAGTGGGGATGCCGTAAGAATGAAACCTTTCTCTTAAGAAAAGAACTATGATAATCTTTTGGTGTCAGTCCATCCCCTCCTTTCCACTGATTGTTCTTAACTCTCTGGTTTGAACTTATCCTTGCTAAAAATGAAACAAGATCACAAGAAAGACTTCTTTCACATTCAAAGTGAGGATGGCTTCCAGGGAAGCATTTGAAATCAAGATACTTCTCCATAATGAATCACGAAGGCTTGAAAGGTTCGGTGATCATGTCATTGCAAGCTTAGCTGTTGAGTTTTGAAGCCTGCATCCTGGGGATGAGAAATATTGCAGCTTCTCTGTACTCAATACATTTTCCCTGCAGCACGTCTACAGGCCTGCCAAATGAAGAACTAACTTAATTATGGCATATGAAAATGGCTATGGGGGAGGAGGCAGCACAAAAAAATCAGAACAAACGGCTCTTCAGCCTATTTGGAATAGGTCTAGAAGCTAGTAGTAAAAATCTGAAGTTAGTCAAATTCAGAATAGAAGCTAGACATACAAGGATTGTATGTCTAACATTATTGTATGTCTAACATATTGTATGTCTAACATAGTCTAACATTAGACTATGTCTAACATATGTCTAACATTGCTAATCCTGAGGACAGTTAATTTCTGAAGTAAGTCATCAAGAGTTTTCACGTGCTGAGAACCTTTTTATGAGGATGACGACTTATGCACTAAATGTACCTAGATAGATTTGACCTCTACCTAGGTCAAAAAAGGAGCTACTGCAGGGAAACACTGTGATCATAGGGGTTCTTCTAGTAGCCAGCCCTAAGGATTATGCATGCTGTATGACCACCAAGCATTTGGAAATATTTCACACATTTTTGTTAAAATGAAGGTCCAGGTGCAGCACTCAATGGGAGAAGAGAGACAAAGCTCACATCATGCTCATGCCTCTGCAGCCAACACACTTAGACAGCTGGGCATATGCTGCACTTCTCTGTGGTGGGTCCACTCTAAACTATTCTTTGGTCCTGGCTTGAACAAGCACATTTTTATTGGCAAGGGCAATCAAATCTTTGGCTAGAGATCAAAATATGTCTCGGCAAACAATTTTGTACCAGGAAATGTGGAGTCACACTGAAAGATTCTGTAGGAACATACTGGTTTTCATATGAAAAAATAGGTATTTCATGTTTGCAGCATCCAAGTGGCTCAATCCAAAGTCAGAAACTCTGATTTTGACAAACTTGACTGCTAGATCCCTACTGCTGAGTGGGGATTTCAACACAATCCTCAAAATCTGAAACATGGACATGAAATGTCCAGCTGCTGCTGACACTGGCAGTCAGAAAACTCTTTGGGACATTCCTCTAGCAAGCAATTGGAGTTATGTCACACTGCTCTAGCTGGGATGCAATATCGTCCTTTGCTTGTGAGCGCGTTGTCTTTACATCTGACTGGTACCTTTCACTAAGAAGCCTCTGGTATTGGCATGTGGCCCTTTGACAGCAGGATGACAGAACTTTAACCAGAGCCAGGACTAGTAGGTGACAGAGCAGTGCAATAAGTGAGTGTGTGGAAAACTGTCCCTGAGCTTTTGGGTTCGCATTTCCCCTGGCAGATGGATGGTGGCTGTCGCTTCGTTGCTGCTGAAGAGAAAAAGGAAGGAAATGCTTTGCCATGTTTCAGATAGGGAAAGGTCACCTTCCTCCCACCACTTATGGATTCAAAAAAGATACAAAAAAGCGTATCAGACATTTTCTAGGCTGATGTTCTCTCTCTCTTCCCGGCTGAGGCTAAGTCTGCCAGGTCCTACAGGATGAACTACTGAAAGGCAAACAATCATTGCAGTCAGCTGCAGGCTCTTTCCATTCCATCCCGATTCACAAAGCCCTCCTGCTATCTGATGCCCCATGGAAATATCTACAATCATCTACAGAATGGGTGTCTGGTCTTGTGGCAGAAAGAAAGACATGTGGTCTGCCTGCTGCAAAAGAGGGCTTTACACCATGACCCACTGCCTTGACACATAGCTAGCCTTTCTGTGCATACAGCCAAGTGAATGTGCAGCAAGCTCGGTGCTTCAGGAGCACATTGAGTTTATTGCAGACGGGGAGGTCACGTATAGCATACATGCTCTCTACATCTGCTCACAGCCCACTCCCTGCCCAAGTGAGAGGAGCACTTAGGAAAGTTTCCACCTTCGTGGAGAACCGTGGCCAGAGCACCCTTGCTGCTGCTCTGCCTGCCCTTTTTCCCAAGCACTGCTCAGATCAGGCAGCAAAGAGACACGTAGTCAAACTGTTCTACTATTGTCAGTCTGTTCCTTGCCACCAGCTTTTCAAGGGCACCCTCCCAACACTGGGTGAGCTGATAGCATAGGGTCCCTGAGAAAAAGAGTGGTCTGCTCCCCAACTGAACCACTTCACCTGTTTTGCAGTCTGCTCTTCAACCACATCCAAGAGTAGGCAGGGCCCTCATGAATTGCTCTGGAGCCTGCAAATGGTCTATGAGAGACTGAGGCTGACAAGTGAGGTCCACCACATGAACTCCGGTCCAGCCGGTCCCAGTGTGAGTGACACATCCCAGTGGAGCAGGGTGCCTTTGGTGCGGCTGATGGCACTTCCCTCTTGCCTGCTTCATTCATCTATCTGGGTAGATGCGTCTCCCACTTAACCACCATTTCTGTCTGGCACAGGCATGAAAAGCTATGCTGGGAGCTGCTGTTCTTAGAAGCAACTATGCTATGAGTTGAACAAAATATTTTTATACTCATTTTCATTAGCTTCTGTGCATGTTCCAGAATGAGCAGTCACAAGAAAATCAATAACAACAGGCCAAAATTGGGTCCTCTTCTGGACAATTCAATAGGGACCCTTGTTCTACAGCAGCAAAAAGTAAGTAAAATGCTCTCCTGGGTTGCAAACTGAGATTAAAAACAGGGAAGTAATGCAGCAGTATTATTAAAGTCAATTTAAATATGCTTGCAGATAGTGTTGGCTCAGATATCCCTGTCCAAGTGTAGCATATAGCACATATGAAAGCAGCTCAGAAAGCCAGCAAAGAAGTTGTGTGTCCGGGAGAGATTTCACAGTTAGAAAGGTTGGCACTGTTTAATTTAAGAAAGGATACAAAGGAATGGGAAGAGAAGAAAAGATCTGAAATGATAGACAGTACATGGAGCCCGATGTGACAGGCAAGAGGTCATGGCTGACACCTGTGGGCAAAGGGAAAGAAGAGCAACCTGGAGCTTTGGCGAGTGGCCACTTTCTGTGGGGAGCCCCCTCCCTGCATCCGCTAGAGAGCGAGGGGCTCCAGGGGAGCTGGCACCCCTGGCACATCAGTCATGCTAGGGCGGAGCATTCTTGTTCAGATACCGCCAGGTCTGAGGATAGTATGAATAAAATGCTGCTAATCACATCTGGGAAGGCATGGACAAAACATGCTGTGCCCAGACCAAGAGCAGGCTGGGGGTCACTCCTGGGCTGAGGAGTCACCCCAACCAGCAATGTAGCCTTCCAGGAGAACAGGGAAAAGTCCGAGGAAAGGGAAACAAGAGGAAGAAGGGTCCGAATTTTCATTTCTTCAGTAGTCAAAAAAAAAAAAAAAGAAGGAAAAAAAGCTGATACAGTGTACCGAGGTGAGGGCCAGCACAGGAGGGGCCTTGTAGACCCAGTACTTACGAGGCAAAACGTTTGGAGCAGGGAGCAGTACTTTCTGAAGAGCGGCTGCAAAGAGATGGGATAGTCTGACTACTGCTATTTAGCCTAGTACATCCCCTCCCCTGCCTCCCTCCCCGCTGGCAAAGAGACCTGGGGGCCTGCATGCTCCTTCAGGGGCAGAGGTGGAGGCAGCCAGCAATGGGGTCCCCTTGGGCCTGGGCAGAGAGCTGTGCGTAGGACTTAGCCAAGGTGGAACGGGATCAGTGACTTCCCCATCTGCTGTGGGAAGGGGGTGAGCTCGAGACCACAGCCTGCTGATTTATTACTCTGTTTTTCTGCTTTTCCTTTAATAAGGCTTTCTTTTACCTTCGGGGTTCTTTGCTTATGAGAAAGGAAACCGTTTTCATCATGACCAGATAGACAATGTAATTTAGTTTGCTGGGATGCTATGGAGGGGTTTGAGCTGATGCTACTGAATATTTAGGAACCACTCTTTGCCACCAGACAGTGCGTGGCTGAAGTATTAAATGTAGAAAAAGTAAATCCACATTCTTATTTCTCTTTTCTCACAGTAGGCAAAGTTGAAAGATCTAAACTGGTAAAATAGGATTCATTTTAAAACAGCATTTACAGCACTCAGCACTCCAAGGTGTCGTTCAACAGCATGACAAGGGATTAGACAATGAAAACAAAGTTATTCATTCATGGTATAGGATAATACTTGGTATCCCCCTGAATAATTTGGAACTAGCTATTCTCAGGGACAGGACACAGAATTGAAATAATATCAGAGGTGCCGCCTGTGAACAAGATGGGCTGTGCATATATAAAATACATCCCTGAGGCAGCAAACTGAGGGATGAATGTCCAAAGACGCACTGGCACAACATGGTATCCAGAAAAAGCAAAACTAAGTGTATGCCCAGGTCCTTGTAAATCTCAGTGTCAAAATTTACAACTCTCCATACTTAAATACCAACTATAGCTGGGAAACCCAGTATCTCAAACTCATTTAATAGGAGAGACAGGTGGCCCAGCTGCTTTCAAGTGCTCTCCACACCTGAGGTTGAAAATATTTGAAGATACTGATTTCCTGATGAACAGTTATTAGCTTGCTGCCAGTACCCCAAGCTAATATCCTCTAGTATCATCTTTTGTTGTAGCAAATGTTCCTTCAGTTCTCTTTTCTTTAATTGGATTAAGATTACGAGCCTCTTCCTTATTAAAGGAAAGAGTTATGCAGCCAAAGATTGAATTACCTGCTAATGCATGCCTGAAGACATAAAACTTAGCAAAATGTAGGTGGAAATTGTACTACTAATAGAACAAATTACTGTGGTCCTGCAGTTTTCAGCTAATAAATTAAAAAGATTAAATTAACAAGCAACTGAATTAAGAAGGAAGCTTGGAAGCCATTGCTATTTTTTTTCCTTTGCAAATATTTTTACATTTAAAACATTATTTAGTATTAGCACATAAATTCTTTGATTATATGCTCTTCAATGCAGAACACCTATTCCCTGTACATGTATTCACCAAAAACAATTCCGGAAGATTTCTTTTGCAAGAAAAATATAAAAAATAAGTATTGTAATTTCCATTTTTTTTTGACACAACCGTATTTTTAATCCCCCTCCCCTTTTTTTAAGTATTCTTTAACATTTTTTTCCACTCTGTTTTGTAACTATCAGACATTTTGATTTTGAACTCTCTTGGAAGTGGAAGTAAAGCGGCAGCTATCTTACCTAAACTTCAGTGGAGGAACTTAGAGTGGTTCCAGGAACAGGAGGAGACATCGGGACACTATTGTCATGGCAGAAACATTACCTGATGGGGGACAGAAGGTACCTAGGGTACAGCCATGGGTATTTGAAAGGCTTGCAGCAATCAGTACTGTTTTGCTAGTTGAATGAATGTTTTAGTTGTCAGACTAAATCATGCAGAAAAGCCAGAAATGTTCAGTAAATCTTTGTTCTTTGGGTGAAAAGAAGCTGAATGGCACACTCATGACTTCTTAATCAAACAGTAACTAACCACAACCTTAAACAGCAGCTGCTCAAGTTCATATAATAGCTGGGTTGGAAAGGATCTCAAGGGGTCATGCGGCCTGTCCCTTAGCCCAAGAAGGGCTCAGCAATAGTAGTGCTGTTCCCAGCCTATTTTCTCTAAAACCTTTTGAGAAGAAGACCTGTCAGACACCCAGGGCAGCCTACTTCAATGCTTCTCTGCTCTTACCGAGGCAAATGTTTTCTCACATCTAACTTGAATGGTTTTTGTTGCAACTTAAGCCTGTCTTCTCCCACCTGTCACATGCAGTCCAGTGCCTCCCTCCTAACTGCCTTGTTTGGGATTTGAATTCACTTCCCCTTTTTCTCTGTTTTTCAGACCAAGCAAACTAAATTAATTTAATCTTCTTTCATAAAGATTATGAAATCAGATTATTCTTGTTTCGTTCCTCTGGCCTCTCTCCAGCGTGTCGCCGCATTTAGTGCAGACCGGTGCCCAGAAATGGACACAGTGTCCTTGTTGGGCCCTCACCAGCGCTGAGCAGAATGGTAGGATTACTTCGTGTGTCTTGCAGGCTACAGCCCTGTTTATACTTCTCAGCATGGCACTTGTCTTTTTTGGAACAGCATGACATTGTTAACTTATGGTAGATCATCAGCTGAACACAAGGCAAAGTTGAGCATGTTTATATCCACACGGCCATGAAACCTCACAAGAAATTCTCATCTTCCAAAAGCTCTTCCCTCCCATTCAGCCCGAAGGTAGAACCTGCTAAACTTCATGTGATCAACCTGGATACCAGCAAGGAACCAGCATGCTCAAGCTCAGCTGAGTCTCCCGGGCTTTCAGGACCTTTTTACAGCAGAGAGCTGGGGAAGGTTCCTGATGCTGGCCATGACAACAGGGCTGTCCAAGACCCCAAAAGACTCTGGACTCCCACACAGCCTATTCAGCAGAGTTGTCCCACCTCTGGGAGGCCTGTATGGGAAGCCTGGCCAGCACAGCCTGCAGGTGACGTTGCCCTGGAGCTGCAATGTTGGGTGGTTTGGAGGAGCCAAGCTGCTCATCGACCCCTTGGGGCCTGTTGGGCATGAAGCAAAAGCTTGTGGGAACTCCATCTGCATTTCAGCAAAGCACTGCCCCACCAGGAGACTTCCACAGAGCTTCTCGCTTTTGACAAACCACTGTTTTCTGATGAAATGCTGCTTTGTCAGAAAATGCTCGAGCACTCCCTCTTCAGCTTTTGCTTGTTGAAGCTTTAAAGTTTCTATACCTTTCCAGAAGGTCCAGCATAGCTCAGTCAGGAGCTGTGCATCTGGTAAAATAATTACTGGCTGCAGAGCTATACCTTGTGTAATACAGGTGCCAGAATAATTCATTAGGCTTTTTGTGGCTTTTAAATCTGGGATTTATTAAGTCTCACTCTAACAGATAGCTGTAATTTGCTAAAGTGACAGAAACTGCTCAGCAGATATCCTGCTGTACCTTGAAATTAGATCATGCTAAGGTTGAAGCCATGAGCAACACACCTGCCCTCAACAGACAAGGAAGAGGTTCAGGTAGGACAGAAATCAGAGAGGATATATGTGGTCAACTTTGTGCACAATCTCATTGCTCAAGACAGCTAAAGAAGGGCACTTCTGTGAAGTGGACAATGCACACAGGACAAGTGTTCATAGTTCTGAGACCAGACAAGACTTCTAGTGCTGAGATACCATGACAATATGTGAAAAAGTGAATTGTTCATATATGTCATCAGAGCAGGCATTAGCTCAGCCTTCTTGCACCTCTTTGGTCAAAATGAGAAACAAGCACATCAAAGATGCAATCAAAAACAGACTGCTAGTGTGCTCAAACGGAGGAGCTGTGTTTGAACTTTCTCTGTGGAATTAAACTGTTCTGTCTTTAAAGAAGGCAAATGTTAACTGAAAATTACTATAAAGCACTTATTGCCAATGCTGAAAGAGACAATTCTTACACACCACACTCTCCAAAACAGGGAGATTTTTGTCTGGACAAATAGCATGACTGGGAAATGGAATCTCAGCCTCGGAGAAGTTTGGAGAGTTCAGAGACAAGAGGAGTGTAGAGCAAAATTCACATCTAGAATAATGACTGTTTTAAAAACACCACCCATACACTTGATTTTGAACTAAATACAAAACGTGAATGCTAGAGCTTTTACTGAGAATGATACTTTACCAAATCATCAAGACCATCAGCAGAGGATCTCCAGGACAA
The DNA here is from genome assembly GCF_000699105.1 of Pygoscelis adeliae. Lineage (NCBI taxonomy): Eukaryota > Metazoa > Chordata > Aves > Sphenisciformes > Spheniscidae > Pygoscelis > Pygoscelis adeliae. Next base: position 1,600,801 of record NW_008824032.1, read on the forward strand.
TATTTCCATGTCCTTCTATTAGCTTAAGGGGGTGTTATCTGTTATAGATGGAATTTTGCTGGCAGGAATCAGGATGGTAACATCCTATTACACTACAGAAAATGTATGTTAAAAAAAGATACATTACAGTCACACTTGGCATTGGAAAAGCTAAGAGGAGGCCAAAAATATGCATACAAATCAGCCATGGTACTGAAGAAGCTGCTGAAACTCATAAATAACAAGACCTGGCCAGTTCAAATGAAGAAAGCCATATTCTTAGCACTGGGAGGAATAGCCCGCAGAAGGAAAAGTAGGCCTAAGAACGTGTTTAAGTTGGCCATGAAAAACCTAAGCACTTGTCCTAGAATAACATTCTCAATTCTCCAAGATAAACTAAACATAAAAAAAAATATAGTAAACGAGGCAATTGTATCACTTTTAATTCTGCTACATCTGATATGCCCAACATTAAGTTCGTCAGTGAGTTACCATTTAAGTTTCTAGATTTTTTGTACCTATAACATTATTTTCACATAGCAGTCATATCATTAGTTTTCCTTTACTCCTAAGATCATGTACGGGTGTCCAAATAATAAAGAGCCTACTACCAAAGAGTGTGGAGTCACACCCTGATCTGTGTTTAGCACTGTGAAATACCTGGGTGGCAGAAATATGCCTAGGGTATCACTGCTGATATTCTGCTCAACACAGCAACTTGAGAACAGTGAAGCCCAAACTGTTAGAGGCTGATGTCCAGGCCTCTGGGGAACTGCAGATATGGAAAAAGGAGCCAGGACTAACCAGAACACTTTGTTTCAAGGAATCTCAAACAAATTTGGTGGTGGTAGCAGCAGTCAAAAGAGCATCAGCTCCTGGCTCCTGCACAACCAGGTAAAAATCCAAACCTGCCCACAGGCAGCATGTACCATGTGTGGATTTAATGTGGGATTACGAGGCCTCTGATCTCCCTCCCACTTCAGCACTGGCTCATAAAGTGCACAAGATCACATGCCAAGCAGTGTAGCTGGCATTGCATGGCTTTATAGCAACCACCTTTCAATCAATCAGGACTGTACCTGACTTTGGGATTCGCGTTAACACTTTTCAAGTAACTTGCATCAGTATCATGTTCAAAATCCCTGATCAGTGTGATTTGAGTCCTGGGAACTGATATCCCTTTGTGGAAATAATTCTGTGTTTGCTGATGGTGGGAAGCAAAAAACAGAAACAGAAGTGGTAATAGAAAATACCTTAGAGACTCATTGAATGCACTCAGCGAACACCATTAGCAGACACAGGGATGTGTCAGCAGACACAGAGCTGTAAGTGGTTTCTGAGTAGTGAGTGCTCGGTGGAAATCTGTGGATGGTGACCTGTGTCTTTGGAGCCATTTCTACACAGGCGTGGCTGTAAGCTAGCCTGAGAAGCAGCTCTAGGGGCTTTACAGGCATGACTGTTTTTATTCCTCTGAAGGGTAAGAGTTTTCTGCAATAAGAGCTAAAGCTCATTTCTACAAGACATATCACAAAGCTCTGAAACAAATACCAGAAGGGAATAAGACAGTTCTGCAACTTCTCATCTTTCCACTCCTGTGCCTTCTTCAGTACAAGTGCAGCAAAGGTGCATGTGTGTATACATAAAAGGGAGTACTGAAATGCGTGAGGTTATCAAGGCATCCTACCAAGCAAAGCATTCTGCTGCACCCCCAGCACTCACTGGGAAATTACTAGACAAGAAACAACATACAACTAATTCATCAGATTGCTTAATGAACTGCTAAGAAATGCTAAGGAGCTACAGCACCGCACAGGAGTCGTGGCAGAATAGCAGGGCTTGGAGGGATTTCCAAGTCCTAGGGAGTTCCAGAGACACAGCAGTCCATCTGCAGCCTTTTGGGAAGTCGCCATAAAGCAACCAGTTATTGACTACCCTAATTTATGTTGGGATCTGCATCAGACCCTCGAGCAATCTCAGATTTAGAGAATATAGGTACCAAGGAATTCATCTGGTCTACATCTTAAAGCTGTCCTGTTTTGCCTCTCTATGTTCCAGACTCTGACCTTCTCTTGCTGTGCCATGGTTTCCTAACTACCCCTCCTGTTAAGGGCCTACCATCTTGTAAGTTGTTTAAAGTGGGTGAAAAGATGCCTTAGATATAATACCAGCCTAAGGCTCCTTGGTAGTTTCAATGATTGTTGTCTTCATGTACAGGGGAGATTAGGACCCTTAAGAGTTGCAGTAAAATAGGAGGAGATTTTTATGAAATTGGTTTCCCTAACTTTCCTTGTTTCTAAAGAAAGTCCCCCCAAACACGCTAACAAGTGTGCATTCCAGTGACAGCTATTTTACCCCACCCCGTATTTTTGGGAAGTGACTAGACCCTCCTGAACAGATGGAGAAAGAGGTGCTCTGCAGAATGAAGACACTACATCCTTGTGGGATGGTGCATATGGTACTGGGATGTTGTCTGCAAAATTTGATTAGTTTAGGTGAAATTAGTTAATCTCACCTTTTGCCTGCAGGTGAAAGAGCCAGGCATTCAACCTGTGTGCCTTTCAGAGTACCTTACATTCCTGCACATTGTATATACATTCCTGCATCCCAGGCAAGCCCTTCCTCCTACATCCAAAGCAGCAGCTTTGCCAGCAAGTGTCACCCAGCTGAATTGCTCTTAATTCCTAATTTGCAGGATTAATAGCTTTTCTGGGGCTGGCCTTAGAAGATATAGAAGTGTTAATGGGTGCTGTGTTCACAGCCCACAGAAGTAAAGTCCACCACTGCTCTACAGAACCACCGTGCATAGGTAACTGGGAAGCTTCTCCATCGTTCCCAGCTCCTAGTCTACCTTCTTCCTCTCTCACAAGAAACATCTCTGGGGTTGACAAGAGGGCTCAATCCCCCTAGCACAGTCCTCCTTCCCTGCTAGGCATGCCCATAAAACAATATGGTTGTGTTATGCTCTTTGCATCAGGGCATTTTTTTAAGATGCACTTCTCTACGAGCAAATGAAAAGAGGCTTCAGCTCAATTCTTGAATACCAATAAATGCCAGTCCAAGAACATAATTTATGAAACTGCGCTGCTCTAGTCTGTCTTGGAAAGAATAAGAAGGAACTGTGCTTGTTATCAACTCCTGGATGCTCTATACCCTACATTTGTCCTTAATTTTTGTCTCTCTTTCTTCTGTTTAGAAAATAATAGGTTAGAAGAACTGGTCACTAGGATCAGGCCATTTTAAACTGTTTTCTTTCTGTGCTACATCATGAGGCAGGAAAGAACGGGGGAATGGTGGGGGAGATGCCAAAGTAGTCGGTCATTTGTAAGTAGTTAAAATTACAGAATTTAGTGCAGTGTTATTCAAAAGAGATGTCACACACTCTGATTGGCCAGTGTAAGATCTGCTGGTTAGCAAGCTGAAAGGTCAAGGAACATGAAGTAACAGAATAAGAACACCAGAATAAGGAAAAGCATATTTATCTTTCTGTATTTCTCTGAGTTAATCAACCAGCTTTTGATCATTCTTTTACGAAATAGCAGGAGCAAATAAGCTCGGATCATGTAAATAAATATGAGAAGAAGAATCTGGGTTGTATCAGCAAAATTCTTCTTTCCAAAACTTTCTGTGCTGCATCTGTATTAGGTGCAAGCCACTAGAAAAGTCAATCTGTCTGTGAAGTGCAGCTTTTAAATAACCTGGGATAACAGATTTCTCATAACAACTTGGTATGGTTTTGTTGAAAGTGATGTTCTCCCAGAGCTGGCGTGGGGAAGGACCCTTGACATGATACCTGCCTCTTTCTCCTGCCTGGCAGGGTAGCCTTATGCCAATCACCTTCTTTGTCTGGGACTTGGCTTCCCAACTTGTAATAGTGGCCAGAAATAATTTCAGAAATGTATTGCAACTATGCTTCATCCATGTCAACAGATGTCAAACTGAGTATCAGCTGAATCAAGGCTGATTCAGGCTCTTCTCTAGCAATAAAATAAAATAAAATACAGATTTGAGAGTTGAACATTCTTTCTAATTCAACTTTGTCAAATTGCTTACAAGGGAAAAACGTATTTTGCTTAGTAATTTCCTTTAATTTTACTTGATTTTTTTTAAAACCTCTGCGTCTGAAGCAAAACACTTTATTTGATCCCATTTCTTCCCTGCAGAATCCTCAGTGAACCAAACAATAAGGACAACTGTAATTCTGAGCCAATTTCAACATAAATCCAATTCAGAAAAAACACTTAAGTATGTGCTCAACTTTAGCGAGACTTGACTTTAATGAAATTTAGTAGATTCTAAAAGCTTAGCATGTACTTTAGTGGTTTGCTGAATCAGAGACTAAAGTAGCCCCTGGCTGGCTGTTCCATTCTCCTTTATACTATTATTAAAAACAAATAAACACTTTATTTGTGTTGGATGGTTTATTTTTACATTAAGTTCAACATGATTTATTAATAAACCCTTACGGATTTTTTGTTGTCTTTTTTTCTACCCCTTTCTCTTACATTTCTAGTTCTCTGTCCCAGGATGTCTTTTTTTCCTGTTTTTCCATTGCTTATTTTCTCTTCTTTATGATTTTCTGAACGGAATAATTATTGTTACTCCTCCAGCTTTCTTCTCTCTCCTCCTTTCATTCTAATACCAAAACACT
>NW_008824032.1:1605556-1628139 GCF_000699105.1 Pygoscelis adeliae
TGAACCCATAAAATCACAAAACATAGACCAGTGGAAGGCAGAGAAGAAAATCAAGAGTAGAAATGCAGGCGTGAGGGGAGGTGAGTAACTGGCATGGACAGGCACATGTCCCGCTCTAGTCCTATGGGGAGAGAAAGAAGGTTTTGCTGACTCTTCCTTGCAGAGCTGGCTTGCACTAGCATGTCTCATGAGGGACAGAGCACAGGGTGGAATACAATACTGTATGCTATACACTGACCCCTGAATAGGAACAGTGACCCTTATCTGCCTATGCAATGTACTGGAAGATCAATGTGATATGCAAGGACTCGTTTATCAGTTATGATTATTTATATTATTCACCTAAGAAATGCTGGCTGGGCCTGTGGGGCTGCACTTCCCTGCTGAAGATGTCAGTAAGATGATACCACAGACCCATGACACACAACCAGTACTGGCAAGTAGCAATATCAAAGCAGCAACGTGCAAGCACCCAGCGTAGCTCTCCCCTATCACTCCACCTGCCCTCTTCAGGGATGCACCACGTAATTTACAAGTTTGTATGAAGCAAACTTTCCATGATTATTTGTAAAAGATGGGGAGGACAAGCATAAACATTTTTTCAATAATCCCACTTAGATTTTTTACAGGATTCATTCTGAACCCTACAGATGCATGTTTTCTCTCCTGTAATGTGGATGATGGAATGATGGAAATGATGGATGGAGGATGGAATGAGGATGATGGAATGAGGATGATGGAAATTGCCATCCAGATTCAAATCAGCAGTCCATTTGGTATAAGAGCCTGCCTCTAGCAGTGCCCAGTGATAACCTGTGTCAAAAATGTTGTGCTAGACAATTATAGCATTAGTGTCTTACAAGAAAGATTTCTAGTTCCACTAGTTAGCAGTTGGTTAATGTCCTTAGCAAATAGTTTTGGGAAAAACAGCCCTAATTTTGTAAAAGTCAGCCCTAGAATAAAATAATCAACACCTTAACTTTTTTCAAGCTCATTTCTCTCCACAACTGAGGCACACAATTCCTGTGAACAAAATACATATCCCTGAGTGATATTCCCCTATTGGAAATTCCCTGTCACTCTCCCCAGTTGATACAACCACCTAAGATATCCCAATCTCACCTGTGATTTTTTATTGCACCACTATTGGAGGTCATCAGGAGCTCCAAAGAGTCATCAAAATAGATCTTGAGCCTTCACCTTAGCTTTTTCCTGCAAATTCTGGCAGTTTAGCTCAAACTGCTGTTGAGATTAACCAAATTGGCTAGATTTGGCACTGAAGCATATCAGGAGCATGGTTCTTGCTGGGGAGACTGCCCAGGTGAAGAGCATGCTGATGTAAGAATAACACCTCAAACTGCTGCAGCTAGATCCAGAAGAAGATATCTAATAATGCTCCAGTGTGGGCTTCTTTTGACTACATTTATCTCAACAGATCTATTTTAAACCAGAAAAAGGCTAGGAATTGTATCTTTCTCACTTCCGGATTTATTTAGCTGGTGAATTCAGTATTGCATCTGATTCTACTACTGTATTCTGCAAGAAGTTTCATATGATTTAGCTGGTAACTAAGGTATTGCTCAGTGTGAGTAAAGGCAGCAGAACTCAGGTGAAGGTAGGGACAAGGAAAGCTATTCAGCTTCTAAAATAATCTGTATTTAGAGCAAAGGACTTCATCCATTCTTTTCATTGTACAAAAATAAAAGTCATAAAAGTGCACATTAATTTTCTTTCAGCGCAGAAAAACTTATGTGCTTAACACAGTGTATGACAGAAAATTATTATCCTTTTTGGCAAAGCTCCTCTCTGAAATAAAGCAGGAGATCCCAGGCTTGTCTTTGATGAGCCTAGTTGCTAGGCTTTGTACTCTTTGTCTTTCTAAATGGAGCCTTTTTTCCCCGCTTGTTTTAGACACTTAAGACATAATTTTTTCCAGTTCATAATTTAAGAACCATTAGTGAGAGCTACCAGAGCTTCAGGGCAGGACAGACGACCCCTTCCTCTGCATCATTTCTGTATCCAGCACAAAGAGTTCCCAGCAGCTTGGGAATAGAGGCAAATACGGGGTTTGTGTCATGGAAAGAGTTGAAGAGCGCCCTGCTTTATTGCACAAACTGGCATGGTATGAATGACTTGAAGGCCCTCAGCTGGAAAGGGAGCCTGGCCGCTGGAGTACCAGTTGTCCCCCAGCGGAGCGGGATCGCCCAGGAGCACTACAGACCTGGGGGCAGGCTGCAGCAGGCAGGGAGGTCTTGACCAGCGAGGAAAAAACTAATACCAGAACCACTGGAAGATACATGAAGGCTTTCATGGTCTTCACGGCCCTTTTTGCCATGCTGTCCAGAAATCAGAATAGGCTGTGGCCACCCACTTCCTCCGCGCATCCCTAAGAAACACAGCCGTGTTATTTGACCACAACGTGGCAACCCCTTGTTAACACAGCGCTTTTTAAAATAATATTTTTTAATTTACTTCCCTCCCGCTCCTTTCTGAAGGTGATCTTTCTGGAACAGAAAAACACCTGGGGTCACACTCCGGTGAGCCCCAGCCACCTCGCCTGCCTGCCAACTCTGCAGCTATATGCGCTTCATCTCCGGGACGACGGTGTGACTTTTGGAGGCTCCATGCCTCATTTAGCCCTGGTAATGGCCTAATTGGGTCGGAAAAATGCAGGAGCAGGAGCGTGATAAAAAACAGCTCTGCTGTGCTTACTTAAGCAAGTGGAAAAAGAAAAGAAAAGAATAGAAAAGAAAAAAAACCACCACATTTTCTACCTTGACTAGATATTTACATGTGTATCTTTGTTTATAAGAGGGCATTATGGTGACTGGTTGTGCTGCTGTCAGGATTAATGTGGCAAATGAACAAGTGTCAGGGGAGGGCCAGACCTGGATGCACGTTTCACTTCCAGAAACGTTTTCCACGGGAGTCAGCCCCCCGTCCACAGGGCTTCACTCCATCCCCACATGGTTCTCGGTAGGGGCAGAGTTAATGGGTGCTTTTGTTAGCCACGTGGGAGGGGAAACAAGGAAAAGCGAGTGACGAGGGTCACTATTTCAGGCACAGGAGCCCTTCGCCAGCTCGTGCCATTAACCAAATGTTTGTTCACCATGTCTTAGCCATACTTTCCCCTCTCCTGGGAGGAATTTTGCTCCCTACCAAAGGAAAACCATCCTGCCGCCTCTTGAGCTACTCCTGTAATTTTTCCTGGCAGCCTATAAAGCCCCCGAAGAAGGAAATGCTACCTCTGCCCTCGGGAAATCTCAGAAACAGAACTGGAGGAAGGCAAGACAGACCATTTTTAAGTTTCAAAAGGTGAGGAGCCTCTTCGTTTAGGGATCTGTTCTCCAGCACCGACATGACTGCAAGACCAGGGGATGAACCAGACTCGCCTTCACCAAAAGATAAACCCAAATTGTACTTTATAGTGGAAAGGACAGCCTTCCCTTCTGATAGTCCTTTTTACAGGGGCTTTCGTTATACCCAACAAGACCCCAGGTATTGAACTGACTGACTTTTCTCCCGGGGAGCCCCATAATATCTCAGAGTGGAAGCCTTCTTAAGCTGGAGCCAAGACTGCTCATACAGCACTGAAGTGACAAAAGTGAGCATGAAAGCTATACTTGCCACTGTGTAAAGGACAACCTATATTCATTTTACCTCTCTGCCTTGGGGACCGGTACAAAATATACTACCCTGTGCTTTGTTCAGCCTAGTATTACAACTTCCAAGAATAGATATTTGGCTGATACTACTTCCAGGGAACCCTGCTGTAAATCAGAACACATCTGCATTGGTGACATTTTAAAAATCTGATTGATTTTTGTTGCTTTTATTTACAGCACAGCCCTATAAACATTTCCACTAGCACAGTGGCAGGGGTGTCAAACAGCATGGAGCAAGAACAAGCAGCCAGTAGGAGGGAAAAAAACCCAGGGATTTCCAGGCAACCCCTCATGCTTCCTTTGGGAATCTCACTGGAATTGTTCCTAATGACTTTTTACTCACATTTCCTGCCTGCTTCTTATTACAATTTCCTTCCTAACTTGAAATAAACTGTGTCATGGGGGATGTGCTCTTGCGATGTTTATGTGCTGTACCTGTCAAGTGGCCAGTAACAAAAGGATGGTTAAGTTTCCTGGGGCTCTAGTGATAACATAAAAGTTTCCCTGTGGAAGCTCGAACAGCTCAGCCACAGACTTGTTTCTGATGGACTAGAAGTTTTAAGTGCCTTGCCTCAAACTGGCAATTGCCTAGATACCAATACTGGTGATGTGGTTACAATTGTAATATGCAAGTAGAATGTGGCATCCATCAGTAACAGAGGACTGGTTCCAAAATGTAGGCTTGGAGCTTTAAACAGGAAAAACTTTGAAAGCTCAGAACAACTGTCAGTACAATTGACTGGTAGAGTAAAATCAAACAGGAGATGTAAAATAAAGCGTTAAGCCTATCCAATCACAGGCCAAAAATGCCCTTCTAAGCACATAAATATTTATACTAAACCAGAAACTGTCTGGGATAAAAGACGGCAATAAAACATACTAAAAATCACCTACTCGCAGCATAGAAGAAAGGGGAAAGTAAAAGTTAGTAACAATTTCTAAGATACAATATGCAGGGAACTTATGAGGGAAGTTAATAAAATCAAGGAAGTACTAATAGTTAACAGAGGTAAAGAGGCAAAAAAGGTATTTTTATAAATATTAGAAAAAGCTTGAGACTGGCCATGAACCCATTGCTAGATGCAGGTGATAAAACTGTAAATGGCAATCAAAAAAAGGCGGAAATACCCAATAAACATTTTGTCCTTCGCACATTGTTTTGTCCTTGGAATGAAGCTGGAGAATGTATCATCCCATATTACGTCAGCACAACAAAATTCACTGTAGGTAATAAAAGGAGATGTGAGATGAGATCTGCTAAAATTAAATGTTTTCAAATCAACAGGCCTGGAGTCTTACATAAACTCAATGAGGAGTTCTCCGAACCACTAGTGTTGATACTGAACAACTCATGGAAAAATGGGAAAATTCCAAAGGGTCAGAGAACTGCAAGTGTATCTAGGTATTAAATAACTACTACAGAAGGAAGGCCCAGGAAATTATAGGCACCATACCCCAATATCAATTTGGATACAATAATGAAATGAGTTAAGTCGGCATTCTTTCTAAAAATCAACGGGGATAAAATAAAATTAATGTGAACCATCTTGTCAAAAAACCCTTACTGTTCTTTTTATGAGACGCTGACTTGATAAAGGCAACTGTGTAGAGTACAACATGGACTTCTCCAAGGCATATGACCGTACAAATTTAAAAATCGCAATTAATAGATAGATTCAAAACTGGTTTATGGAGAGATCTCAAAGATTTTGTTAAAGGGATGATATCAACAAGTGGAGTCATTTCTAAAGACATCACTCGGAGATCAATCTCATTCTGAACCTAGTCAGTATTTTTGAATCAGTCCTCTAGATAGTAAAACGAAACTGTGTTTGTTAAAAACTGAGAAGAACACAAAAGCTAGCAGTGAAGAAGACAGTTTTAATGTATAAACGATCACTAATATTGGAATATACAAAACTACAACTCTCCCCTGGGGAGCAGTGATTTTCTGTATTGTGCTCAACATACTTGTCTTTCTGGTAGCTCTGCATTGAGATGAACTCTATAACCAAATCTCATGTTTCAAGGCTTCTGTTGAAAGCCTGCAGGAGGGAGAGGACAGTTCTTTTTTCTGGTGCCCAATTTACCCGCACGCTCTAGGATGCTTGAAGGAAGACAAAGTTTCACTGATTGGCAGCAGCTAGACTGGGACCCTGGAAAAGTTGCACCAGTGTCCTGCTAGGACACAAAGGATCTTTTTTTTTCTGAAGTGCATGTGTTGGTCTATCTTGCTCACACGCTGAGGGTCAAATTTAAAGTCAGATATGGAATTAGGAAGGAATTTTCCATCCCACAAAGACTGGCGAGAATCCCAAGTGCAGCTAACTCACTGTTTTCTCTTCTTATCTCCCTAGACTTGCACAGGGAGATGCAAATAACAAATTTAAACCCAGAGATTTAATAGATTTACAAGGTCTTTAGAAAATAAGACATATTTCTTCAGGGGATGCAATCACTGCACGACTTAAAGAGGCTTGTTTCTTCTGAGTAAATGTGGGGCAAAAGACATGCATAGTATTTGGGTAAAGGAATGGTATATGTGATGTTGTATGTCTCATGACAGTTTTATTGCAAGCTCCTTGGGGCATAACACAAGCTTCATGCTTCATTTTTGAAAGCCAACATGTGTACAGAGTGTGCTACACACGTGTCACTATCACAAAATGAGAACAACGTGACACTGAATTCTGCTGCAGATTTTTGCAGAACAAAAAATTCCTCAACTTTGGTTGTTGAGGAATTAACTCACTTCTCAGCAGAGCTGTCCTGTTGCAGCTGTTTAAGCAGTCCTCTTAGAGTATCTAAAAAAATTACCAGAAAAACAGCTAAAAACATTGCCACCGGTTATAACTGCTGTAACTACTTCTGGTGTTGACATATTGACTTACTGACAAGGGAAGTGTTTCCTATAGTGTCAGCACAGTAAAAGTTGAAGTCTAGGTCACATGTATACTTGTCTTGAGCATAAACAAAAAACCCTGATAAGTTCCAGATCCAGAGTCCTTTTCCTGTGGGTGCTACTGTAGTGAAGCAGAACAAGCCTGGCTTGATGTTCAGATAGCACGCTAAACCTGCAGTGTTAGCGATGGTGTGATACTTTGTTTTGACTTACAAACTGAGTAGAGCAAAGACAAAGCCTCAAAAGGAGAATAAATATAGTCGAGCAAGAGGTCATTTCATTGATAGTTCACTTTTATGAGAGCTACCCGCACTTACAACGGGAAGTGCAAATGCTGCACCCGAAAATTCATTCTCAAACCCTCCTGAGGCTTCTCACTAAAGTGATGTCCTATTTTCTCCTCTTTTTGACTGTACAGATTCAATACTCAAAATGCACCCTTGCTAAGCCCAAGTCTACCAGATCTGTAGCCAGCTAAAAGAACTAATATGACACAAAGTGAAAGGGGATACTCTTAAAATTAATCTATCAATGGAAAAAATGGTCATATTATCTCCCTTCCCACTATTGAAAAGACAGACCTAAGGTGTACCACAGAAACGCACTTGAGCAAATCCGGATTTCTGTAAACTAGAAGACTCTATGAAAATACCAGACAGGCAGTGAAAAAGTGCCACCACCAACAGTCAAGGCAACAAACATTTAGAAAGTGACTGGGAGCAGCAAATTTTAATCAAATTGTTCAACCCGGGGTTTTTTTGTTTGTTTTACTCCATTATGTCTGATAACATTGTCAAAGAGCCTTGCTAAAGATTCAGTGCAATCACCTTTTCAAATTATAAAATGTCAAGGCAGACCGCTCCTAAACCTTCAGAAGACAGCATATTCGTCTCTCTTGCTATTTGCAAAGCTGAAGGAAACAATTTCAAACAAAACAAAGCACCCCCTATTGGTCCTTCTGCAAGGAATCAAGGAGAGCACAAAACTAACATTAGCATTTGTAACTTCTTTCTGAGCTCAACCCATTAGCAACAAAAACATGGCTAAGAAAACAGTAGTAGGAGGTACTCCAATAAACAACCACATCAGTAAGATTTCGAGTGCTCACCTTATTTCTTGCCAGCTTCATTTCTTGCTCTGTCATTTACTTCTTGTGCAATGTTGAATGCAGCGAAAGAAATCTCTGCTTCCCTAGCCAGTAAATAGAGAGATTACAATTAGCTTTGACCTCTTCTGTGGAGGATGGAGGATGTTGAGACTGAATCATTGTTCCTCAGTAAAAGAACTGAATATTATTATATACAAGATTACGATAATGATACTGCATACTCCTCTCATAGCTTCTCTCCAAGGATCCAAGACTTCCTAACAAACATTAAATTAAGCCTTGCCAGCACACTCTTGGAAGACAAATGGTTCTTCACTACAATTCGCAAATGGGAAAATATAATGAACAGCTAATGCTTACACACCTAATTTAAAAAAAATGCTTTCATGATTTTATTTGTAAATGTTTATTTAATTTCCCAAAAGTGAAATCAGGAAAAGTATACTGTTTCATGCCAGCCGCTCTCCATCCCTTCAGTTCTTTGAAGCCTTAAAACATCAAGCCTGTAAATTCAATTTCTGTGTCTGGAAGTTCAGCTCTAATAGCTCTGTCTGGAACATCAGTATCAAGGGAGAGAAAGTGTCTTCACAGTTTAGAGGAAGCCAGCAAAGGGCTTTCTGGAGAGACAGAAAAGATTTCTATTACTTATTTTAGTGAGAGATTAGGAAGAGGGGAATATTGTAAAAGCATGTTACTTTCATTATCAGAATCCCAGTAAGAGCACCAAAATTTAAGTGCACAGGATCCACACCTCTACATAACTTGCCTGGATTCTCTCTCCAGCAGAAATCATCTCTGGTCGTTTCAGAACAAGATACACTGAGCTGGGATAATTAACCTCCCACCTCAGGTCCCACCTTCATCTCCAACAGTTATAAGTTGTTAAAGCACTGAGGCAAAAGGACTTCATATTTCTACCAGTAAGTGTCATTGTTAGCAATGAATACTCTTCCTGTTATGACTATTCATCATTACTTTTTTAAAAAATCATTTTTGCAAGCCTGCTATGCTCTTGGGCTGGTAAATTTTCTCTGCTGCTTAAATTTTCCAACAATCGACATACATATTCAGGGTGTTTTTAAAAACTCATACTGTTTTCTGTCTATCCTGACTGAAGGATGGCGTTGGGTAAGTGTCCCCAAACTTATTACTGTGCACATGTTAAGACCATCAGGAAGAGACAATGTTCAAACTGTACTTAGGAGACAAAAAATGGGACACGCTCTGCTGAAATCCAGAAACCCAAGTTCAACTGTTCTTTTTCCTATTTCAAAGGTGAGCCATTTTTAATTCAATTGTCCTTACCATGTGTGTTTGTCATCATATCTTCTGTCATGAACTATGAATCATACACCATCACTGTTCTTATTTATATATTTGTGTTATTAATATTTCTGAATTTATAGCTTATAAACATATATTTATATTCAGGTATTTAATGTATGTATGTATTTAGAATCTCATAAAACCAGCACCGTGTCTTTGTCTGTCTGTCAATCTGCTGTTCCTGGCTTTGGCCTTGCTAGTAAAACTATCACCTATGCTATGTCTTCTCAGATCAAGAAATGTTGAATGCAGTTTGCATCATGACAGCCCAGTAAAAATAAACAAAATAGTCTTTACCTGCAGCTTCAAAACAACACAATTTTTAGGGAAAAAACTGATGTCTCATTTGCAAGGACACAGGTTCCAAACCAGTATGGTTACACAGGTCCATCACCTTAAGAAGTTCAGGCCTTGAGACAGGCATCTGTTTAAGCACCATTTACTGTTAATGCATTTGACACACACTGAAAAGGATCAATCATTGTAATTAGTACGGCTTTCCCTAAGCCAGAGTGTCTTCTATAAAACATAGACCTATTTCTAATACACCTCCAGCAAAACATGATGCTGAATAACGACAGCTACAATGATTGGCAACAATAGGAAATGAAGAAATCAACAACTGAAACTAAGAACTGGACATTCAGTGAGAGAGAACATATTGGACTACAGTTTAATCAAAGAAATACTAATAGTTTATGACACAGTGCAGTCACTTGCCATTTCAATGGATGCTCCAGACTTGGGTCCTCAGACTTGGGAACTGAAGCCAGTAAGAGCTAGGTGATTAGGCACACTGGAAAAGCCCAGTAGGCTCCTAATCAAATGTTTAAGTATTGATTTAAGTCTAAAAATCTGACTCTTGACAACCTAAGTCTTGCTGAAATTTGGCTTACGCCTGTCCAAGAAGTATTTCTTTACCATGTAGGTGTCATTCAGTTTCAAAGCCACCTGTCAGCCACCCCTATAATGAAGCTACGTTGAAAAAGTTTCCCCATGTAGTGAATGCTGTCAGAACTTATATTTTCCATTCCGCATCAGAAGAACTGCAAGACTTTTCCCAGTTTTAAGCCAAAAATGTCAGAAACATTGTTCAGGACCACCAGTGCCACTGGTGAAGTGGGCACTTGCACACAACTGGAGTCCAACCAGGTCTACTTGGCCCCGATCTGGCTGAAAGACTAGAACTGGGCCATCCTACATACCAGGTGAGACACCTACACATTAAGTTACGGTCATTCAATTATGAAATGGGTCTTCCTCTTTTTGACTGTACTGTATATTTGAAAAAAATCATTTCCCAATACAACTTCTATATGCTTCCATGATTTGATGTAAATAATCTCACTTTCTCTGCCAAATCATACCCTCCTTTCTCCTTCAGAGCAGGATCATCCAAAACATCCCCAGTGTCCCTCTTCCCTATTCACACAGAACCACAAGAACCTGCCGGTTTGTTCATGAACGCACCCGCACAGGCTGGCAGATTGCTCAGGCCCCTGGCTCAGGTCTCAGAAGCAGGGGTTTTAACTTAGGCTGAAGAACACATCTCTCACCTGCAGAGCTCAAACATACTCTGCCACTGGTCAGACTACACAGCAAGAGGACTGAATCAAACTTACCAATGTGGGAAAGGTGTGACAATAGGAAATTTAGGGGCAGCGTGAGAAAAATGCACAGTACCAGAAGCCAGGAGGTGGATTAAAAGAGGACACAGCATGAATTTTGGGGGAGAGGAGGAGTGTCCCAGCCCCTTTTCTTACCATCTTACTCCATGGTAATCTATGTGGCTCCCCATTTATCTTTTCTGCAAATCTTTTGCCAGGTCTTTAATATACTCTGTAGGAAATCTGTAATTCAGGATTGAGAATCTGACAGGCAGTTAGCCAGCCAAAATTAAGTGTTGCTTTGCTTACTCAAGAGCATAAATTCACCAATGACTTGAAAAGCCTGACCTGAAGTCACTTTTGAAAACAGGGTTCAAACCCTGTTACGGGATTAAGTTTTGCAGTGCCAATTAGCATAACCTCTAAATTATGAGACAAGCTCAAATTAATGTGTTCATTTGATTATTATATGTACAAATATTTTAAATGCCTTTTTTTTTTTAATATTGGGTAACTACAACATTCATAATACCTGAAATGCTCAAAAGGCAGGTAGGGACAAAGTTTGAACCAAAGTTTATTCTGATTTGTGAGTGCAGAAGAGTTGTTCAGACAAATAACATTTGACAAAGTTCCTTTCTCTTGATATCATGTGACCTTAAAAGGATCCAATAGTCGCGTATGTGCTTTCTAATTTCTAAACTAATAATAATTTAAGACTATGGAATAGCGAAGAACTGCAAAGGAAATTAATTCCTGGTACAAATTTCTGAACAAATATTAAAATCTGTGTAAAGTTAATTAAAATTTCAGAACCTGATATCCATTTTACCTACATTCAATTGGTAATTATCTGATTACTTATGCATGATTAAATCATCCTGTAACCAGGGAGCAGGAGCTTTTCCTCAAATCACAGCTGAACATGAATGATTATTTTGCTATTTTGTTTAAATGAGCTGAAATAACTTCAGTCATGGCAGCTCGTGAACTAGAATTGAGCTGAAGAATTAACCAGCTCAGCTCCACAAGATGAGCTCAAATTTGTACTGCTCTATTCGTCCATTTTTTCACTTGTCATCTCAGTACAGAATGAATGAGAATGACCTTTTGATTTTTCAGCTAGCTGAGATCTGCATTATCATGCAATCTTTATTTACACCGTCATGCAGTATTCCTAGAATAATATGTCAGGCAGCTGTTATTGTAATTTTATATTTATCAATGTCGATTCTTGGAGCATGCAGAATATTTCTGAAGAAATGGTCCAAGAAGATAGTGTATGTAGGATAGTTCATTTAACAATCAGCAGAGGAACCACAAGATCCTTCTGTTTCTTCAGGCATTTAGGAAAAATAGAGGTATAGTGAGTAAGAGCTGGGATAAGGTTTGCCATTTGATACAGTTATGGATTTTGTTTAGAGTGAGGACATCTGTATATTTTTATGTGTAATTATTACTCTAAACCATTTAAGTTGCACTGTAAACCTGTACTGTGTTAAACAGATGTCAGGACTGCAGTGGGCTTTACAAACTAAATAAGCAGTTGAAGAGGGATTTATTTTTTGCTTCTTTAAGATTTACACAATCCACGCAGACAAGGATTTTATTACTTTATTAATAAAAAAAGAAACAGAGCAGAAAGCAATGAATCTAGGCATCTGTTACAACCCATAGCTTAAGCATTTAACTGAGAAGGGACTATGTGCTGCAAGGAACAATTACACATAAGTAAATGTTGCTGTACAAGTCATGCCCAGATTCTCCAAGCTGTTCTTGGCATAAGACCAGAGAAGGTGAAACAAAAATAGCTTTATGCCATCTTTGCAGTTGCCCAAATCCAGTAACAAACAAGGAGGCCAGCCCCAGCCCTGCATGCCACCGTGTAGCTACGGGACCACTCTGCTGGGAACCACCCACTTGCCTGTGGTTCTAACAGGGTTTTTGGTAACTTACGACCATTGGGAAAAAGTGAACTTTAATTTCCACAGGTATTTTCCCCAGGTACAGGAAACATGAAGGGAGCTAGTTGGTACTAAGGAAGGTCTCTGAATTTTAGAAACATCTTAATTTAAAAACTGTACTCCATGACTTTTTTGGATTAAATTTGACATAAAATTAACATGAGAGCACTTAAATTTAAACTGAACAAATTATATAGGCAAGACAAGAGAGATCCCGTAGGCCACTGTGTTCATCTTCAATTTCTATCAGTCCACAGTATCGAAAGGAAAAGATTAGAGCCGTAAGTTATCTAACCCCACTGCCAGCTGTATTAGTGAAACTGTGTTCCCTTAATTAAGAGGTATATACCTCATAATCCCTTTCCCCAACAGGATGTGAACTCTTGCCCACCTAAAATACTTCATTTAGGAGGAAATGTGCATTGTTAGGTTCACACCAGCACTGCTGCGTTACATGCTTAACTAAGAATTATGACTTCTTTTTCCTTCCTAGTTATTGTTCCTGTAATGTTCCCTGAATAATTTTTGTAGATGCTTTGCTTCTGAAGAAGGTTGCATAACATCAGTGTAAGCATCATAGAGATGTTAGCTGGCAACTACAGGCTGAAGTCAGAGACAAATTATCAAAAGCAAAAAACAAATTTAAGAGCACAAATCCCACTGAGAAACAAAATAATGTAGGCTTTTAAATGTTTTATATGCTCATCAAAAATTCCCCCTTTTCATCTTTGGGCCTGGAAATCAGATCATTTTCAAACTTGAATGCAAGTTGCCATCTAAACCCATATTTAGATCAATACATGAAGTATAATATGAATTTAAGTACCCAACAACAGAAATCTGAACCAGAAAATGATAGTTGTGTATTTTTTCTACTTTGATAATCCTTGATACAAAATGGGAACCCATTATGCTGTAATTAGACATTTTTAAAAGGTCTTTTAGATCTTTGGATGAAAGACAGTATCTGGATGCCAAGCTGTTGTCAACTGTTTGTACTGTCTGGAATTGTATGTTCAAATCCTGGCTCAATCAAGCCAACCTTTCTTATTTCTGAGACAGCTATTGCAATGTGCTGTGATTTACTACAAGCAAAACTTTCAAACAAGGCCATATAATGTAAGGTTGTTTCAAAAAGTGCCTATAAAAACAAAATCTTAATACTCCACGTGTTGCGTGCAAGTATATTCTTTATAATTTACAAGATGTTATTGTTTTTAATGGCCATCCCTCCAAACTTACCTGCCAGTTTGCAAATTGCTAACAGCAACAAAAACTCATCAGAACAAACTGCGGCCTCAGTGTCACCTACACTCTTCTGTATCCTCCAGTTTGTTGGCACAACTGTCAACAATTCTCAATTACAAGTCAGTAATTCTCTAGACAATGCACATGAAGAGAGAGGATACAAATCGTTGTGTCAGCTTTGCAGGTTTTGCAGTGTTAATAGAAACCATAGTGCCCAAGATTTGTTTTAGTCTTTAGTAACTGCAGCTATCACCTTGATAGATATAGCAATAGACGTATTGAGTAAGAAAATGGGACTACTACAAATCACCTCCCGGAATAAGAATTCACTTTAAAAATTGCAAACGCTAACAATATCATGGCACAGCTTATAGGAAAGATAGTTTGGCAAAACTATAAAACTTTCAGGAAAAAGAAGTAATTTCAGAATAAATTATTTAAATTATTTTGATATAGTGGCATCAAAATAATCTGTTCCTCAATAATAATCTTTGTCGATAGTCTCTTCTCGCAGGATGTCATTCAGAGGACAGTATGTCAACACCCAAACTATGGCTGTGTACATTCTGTCTTAGGATCTTTAGTGTCGTTTGCCAGGCACTGTCACCAACTTAAAGGTTCTTAAAAAATATCATCAAATGCAGCTGTCGCCAGCAATAGTCCCCACCTAGAATCATGGAAATTAAGTGCTATGCCTCAGTGTCATTAACAGGCAATAAGTCTATTTCCACAAATAACATGTTGATATACAAAGCAAGGAATAGCTTATTAGGGGAGAAAGGAACCAAGCATTATATAGGAAAAGCATGTCATCCTCATACAACTAACAAATGGGGTGCACTCAGCCTCGCAGTCCCTTGTTTCACCTCGTTGACCCTGTTCTCTCCCACAGCCATGCACGGGACGATGTTCTTCCCACATTTCACTTAGGCAGGTCTGTAAGAGAGTGGACAGTGCCAGCTGTCAACTCCCACCCCACCACTGCCTCTTGCCAGGTCTCCACATCTGCTCCAGACCCTCTCACTACTGCTGGTTTCAGTGCTCACGCTGCAGCATCTCTCATCGCACTGTGCTGCCAGCTACCTTGTCCAGTGCTGATGATATAACGTCAGACATGTCCTACTTCAGCTGGAGCAATTCCAGTTTGACAAGTACTGAAAAATGGCTAGAACCAGGCCCCTACCTGAGCACCTTCAGCTCTATCACTGCACACAAGAAGTCCAACAACAAGGAGAACCACTGCACTTCTCTCCATATTGTTCACCTATGACACTGACCAGTATGTATGCATATTTCTGATTGTAGTGAACTCCTTCCCACTAAGAGTGCGTTGTGTCCAATTTTTGTTGCTTTTCCTTCATAAAATACTTCATTGCCCCAACTGAAAACTGAAATAAACTCTATGAAAGAAATGAAAATAACTAGAGCAAAACGACTCCCAAAACCTTAATCTGCTCCATTCTGGCTATTTCCAATACAGGACGACAGATCCTGCCTGTGTGAGAGTCCAGCCACAGAGTTACTGATGCATCCGTGGTCAGAGCACAAACTCAGCAAGACTGTACCTCTGACTTTGGTGATCAGGGACCATGTGGTTTCATCTGAACCTCAGTTTTCAATTAAAACTAAATTCAAAAAAACCTAAACACTTCTAGCTCTCATGGCTGTGAACCAAAATTTCAATGCTTAAGTAGAGTGAAACAAATACAGTAAACGTTGCAGACACTCCAGAAGAGGAAGGGATTGCAGTTATTAACACTGAGGAACTAAAGCTCAGGTCCTCGAAGGTTCTTGAGATACTCATCACCCACTTTAGGCACAGAGATTTTTCCACCCTCGAAAGTGTCATCCAGCCGCTGCTTAAGCCTGGAGGGTTGAGATCTCATCTCTGCAAGCCAGCACATTGACACTGTGCCTCCTGCACCACTTCATAGAGAGACACTGCTCAAAGCTCTCAACTGAAAGCTCCCAGGCAGCATATTCAAAGTATGTGCTCTGACCTAATTGAGAAGGAGGGAGGCTAAAGCATCTCCTTAAGATTAAGCAGAGCTTTCTGATTGAGGGCTGCTTTCAAAGGCTTAGGTATGCAAATACCCATGAAAATGGACATGACACATCAGAGACCATTAACTGTGCAAACACTGCTTCCTGAGAAACAGAAGCAGCAGTAATTGTACCTTAGCTAGCTGCTACAATTACTCAACCTAAGACTATCCTGGGAAGTAAAAGAAGCATAATCTGCTATCGGTATGTTTGTTAAAGACAGAAGTCTAAATCATATCAAGAATTCATGCTTATACATTCATATATACCTTCACACACCACTTGATATTGATATTAATGTTTGTATCCTCATTACAATGCTTTAGACAAGGATCATATGGAGTAATGTATTTAAAGGACATTGTGGCGCAACAGGTGGAACCTATTTCTGTTGTTTAGAAATCAGACTTTTATGCCCAGTTTGTCATTCACTAACTGGATTCAGCCCCTTCAATCTCTAATACATAAAACAGGAGAATTACAGTTGCCTCCCTAAGGTAAGATAAGGACTGTAGGCAGGTTCCCTGAAATAATAAATACAGGCAGCAGAAGATTTAGGATTACAGCTTGGTTTATAAATCTGTGCATTTTCCCTAGACTGAAGGCCACTGAATGGAGGAAACTCATCAGCAGGGTTTGACATTTTATCATTTGTGCAAGAATATGACAGTCTTGCAAAATGTATGGCTATGCAGAAGACATAAAATATCTGTGGGACTTAAATGTGGCGCAGATTAGTTGTTCTTTGAGCAGACTGTTGTGTTTCCAATACAAAGTCTTCTGGAAGGAACTACCTCCACAATTCAAAATACTTTCAAAACACTTGTGTAGAAAGCATGACATCTGAACAGCTGCAACACTGCGTGGCGTAGACTGGGTACAGCTTAGTTAAATTCCTTCTCAAAGGCTAAATGTAAAACATGTTCTAAAATGTAAACAGAGAGATCTGAAAACTGGATTGCTGTTTGCAGGGCTTGGACAGCTGGCTTGCCCAGGGTTAGTCAAAGTTCCTAACGAATACCAATTATGACATGTTCAAACTATTTTAAAACAGATACAGCTAAATAGGTCATCTTGAAAGCAGCTACCATAGCAGACTGAGCGTAGTACACGTGGATCCATTCAGTCATGGCTTCCCACAACGGGGTTTCAAGTGATGCCAAAGAACTGAGCAGAAACGTGCATTGTGTGTGCCAAAGACAGCAATGAGGTGAAAGGTGGAAGGAGAGGGGAATAAGGAGGCAAACCCTGCCGCAAGCACCAACTATTGAGGCACTAGTCTAGACATTTAAACCTGCCTACACCGTGCCTTCCTAGAATATCAGAGAGAACTGCACCGGTCTGCCAGACCTGACATAGGACCTACAAAAGATCCTTGCCCTTCTGGGGCACAGCAGCTGTGAGCTAGGCAACATACTGCTGTGCACGTGAAATGGCACTCACTGTGTATTTCAAAAGTACCTGAACCTTTCTGGGAAGAGGGAAGGGTGCCAGCAAAACCGTCTGCAAGCTCTAGATCAGCTCAGGCTTCTCAAAGAAGAATTTAAGTGGAAGACTGGATGAAGAACCCATCCACTACCTCAGTCCCTAACCTGTAACTTCACTGATGAACCCCATCACCACCAGACCTCAACTTCCCTTTCTGCCTTGCCTCTGTGGAGAGTTTTGTGCAATGGACCATGTGAACACAGCCATGAGTGGATCCTCCTGAAGAGCTCCTGAGTTTGCTGAACGCTTGGACACTAACAGCCAGTATAAGAGACACAGATCTGTTGCACATTCACTGAAACAATCAGTCTGCTCCCATCCCCATCCCCTCCTGATGCTTACAATTGGTACTAGAGGTGCCAGGACTAATGGGGCTGGAGGAAATCTCCCCATAATATTAGACTCCTCCAACAGCTTGTCTTCAATGGTGCTCCTTTAGCACAGGCAGTTCTCAAACAAAGAAACTTCAGAAGCAAATGCCTAATTAATGGTGCCAGGCCATTGGTGAGCCAGAGGGTGGAAAAACAGGAATGGGGAACGAATGTCCCCCTTTCAGTAAGATTAAGGTTACAAGGTAAAAAGAAAGCACAGAGAACAGACAGCAGAAAATACAGGTTAGATGGTACTTCTTGGAGAAGAGGACTACTCCTGTTAAGCTCTGCCTTGAGGAGATGATGACAAGAAATGGAAAGACAAAACGTCTTTCATCTCCTTAACCTAATCTGCCTGAGACAACTTCAGCACTTTAAGGCAGGGACCAGCTCTCTTTTCTGTTTGCAGAGCATAGCATAGACCACTATTCTGGTTTATGAGATACCCTCCTAGTGGAGACAAGTAATGGTAACAGTAGCAGGTCAGCAGCCCTACTGCTTGCAAAACCCAGCAGACAGCTCTGAGCAGTGTTGCGCTGCTGGAAGGACTTGCTAACTGAAGGCAGAAAGCAGGCAGAGCTTCTTACAGCAGAGATGATTTATAGTGACACTTTAATGTTAGACTTTGCTTTGGGTTGCTCCTAAATGTTCTGTTTCTCATAAGATGTATGTAAAGGAACCCAAAGCCCATGGTTTCCCAATGTCTGAATTCAAGATATCAAGTGTCCAAGTACAGCAGTGGCACAATAGGCAAACAGAAGCATCAGATGTCGAACTCTTTCAAGTTAAAGTGAGCTTTCTGTAGATGAATACACCTATATGTTGATTATTCATGATAAACACCTGAAAAAAATCCTGAAATCAACCGTCCTAAGTTCTATGAATTCTTGTGGATTTGGTTTGCTCAGAGAGGTTGGTGCATCTGTTATCTTTTAAAGCTCACATATTGCTATTTTCAAGTAATAAGTGCAATTAGCAAAATTTACTAAACTGATCCCATAATTTAAGAAAGTGTTGTAGAGAATTTATTGTTACTCAGTAGAAGTCATTTAATGTGTTCCTAACTTATTAAGCTGAAATAACTGTTTTTAGATGCTGAATACTGGCAAAAGTCTCAAAAATAGTGTCGTTGTGTAAACTGTTAGACAAACCAAGTGTATTAAGGAATTCCTGTAGACAGTAGCACAGACGCTGAGCTAATTTTTTGAAATAGATGCCAACAGTTTAGCTGCAATGAACAGAGTATTCAGATAACTTACCTACTGTTTTGGTTGTGAGATAACAGACTGATTTTTACCATTTATTTCAGGACCATGAGTGTACCGTTCTGGTTGACTCATGGCTATGTGTTCATTTTTGGAAGAGGTCTGAATTCCATTTCATGACTGTCCACGGGCTGCATCATAAATTCAAGACTACACACTCCCCTCTCTCTACCGATCTCCCACAGATGCCAAAAGGAAGCTTGTACAGAGATCAAAGGAAGAATTTGGGCTCTGTGTAGTAAAATAAAACTTTCAGTTGTTATTTTTTACATCACATTCAGAACTGCTTGCTGGAAAATGTTCCCTTTGCTAGCATTATTGCCACCCTTGCTCCTGTCTCTTTTTCCTTCCCCATCCTTTTTTCTTTTCTCCGTCTTCTTTTTCGTCTCTTTGTATGTGTCATCACAAATTCCCATGCCCTGTGCAATGTGTTGGAATGGCCACTGTTGTTAGCATGCAAAGTGCCACTGTTAACCATGAGTACTTGCACTCCGGCAAATCCTGAGGAGCAACGGTTCAAATCTTCCTCCAGACTTAGGACACAGCACAATGGCCCTCACTTTCTGCACAAGAGAATATTGCAGATATCTATATCTGCAATGTCACAGCTCTGTTTAACCCCACCCCGCCCACATACACCACATTTTTCAAGAGGCAAAAAGCAGAATCCAGGCACTTACTAACTGCCATACTCATATCAGACACTCACCCAGGTGTTCAGTATCTTGTCCACCAAAGTATTCAGGAGCAAATAGTCTCTGTCCCAGTGCCAGGCACTGTAGGCAGAGACAGGTTAATACGCCAGCCCCAAGTGTCCCAAACTAACTATTAATAAATAGAAATTATCGAGTTCAGTAGCATGAAGTTTTCCCTCCAACTCCAAAATGGATTTAGATCAGTAAAGTTAGTTTCAGGCACAGGGGATCTAGTTACAAGGTCCACCTGAAGACTGCGGAACAGAGAAGTAGTCATCTGACCCTATGCACCACAACAGTTGAACCCTCCTAAAAATGGCGGGAAAAAGGATCAGAAACTTCTGAACTCCTCTACTTTGCCTGTTCCCGTATGGTTACCATACCTTACAACAATACAGAGGTTTTTGCTTGGAAATTCCAGTGTGCTTTAGAAACCCCCATTTCTAAACAAGACCTTTCTAACAAGACCCTGTGAGGCATGGTTCTTTTCCCCACTTTCGAAACAGGAAAACTGAAAGGAAATGTTTTGCCCGAGGTCACTGTCCAAGCCCAGAACACGTTCTGGAATTGTCTTTACAATTAAGTCACTAGATCATGTTGCATTCACTAGCATTTCACATACACATGAAGAGACTACAATCTCTCATATTTTGTGAGCTGAGCAGTTCAGCTATCCTAACTTTCTCAGCTGAAGAAAAAATGTGGTCATACAGAATTAGCCTTGATACATCAGGAGAAGATTTTGGTACTAAAGCTACAACTCTGTCAATGCCCCCCTCAGTCTACTTGAGTGTCAATAATGTTCTTACAATCGTTGGCACAAATTAGTGCAGGTAAAGCATTCCTCACTCTTGCAGTTAATAAGTGACTGAGAAAGCCTATCAACTTATGCAGAAGAGGTTGTTTGCAACCAACAGTAGATGCAACAGTTTGCCACCGACATGCAGATGGAATGGGAGCTGACTGAAAAGCTCCTACTGTCTCACTTGGCATTTTTGCTCATATTTGGAAGATAATTCTAACAAGCTTATCAAATATCAAGAAAGTACTGAGGTCTGAGAATGGCGCAAAGTGTGTCAGACTGACAGATCTGGGATCTGAATTCTTTCATTGAGCCATAAAGTTTAGCACAGGGGACAACTGTACAACCTTCTCTGTCAATATCGCTCTATTGCTACTTTGAGAATGATGTCAAAATTTTGCCTGCATGCCATCCACTCCATCACTAGCCTCTTTGAGAGGTTACAAGTAGGACAGTTTGGTGTCAAATACTGTGGTGAGATTTGACACACACTTGGGCACAGAATTGGGATCACCCTAACTATTTTATAGATGACCCCAAACATCAGCCATGTCATGTCCTAGAATAAAAGAAATGACTTTGGGATGCTCTGTATGCCTTCTCATCACCAACCTGCCTTAATCAATCTGGTTTAAAACTATCTACTTTTCAACAACTTCAATTACATTAATTAAATGCAAGCTAGTTATTCAAACAGTGTTTCATCTAACAGCCATCAGATCGCTTCACCACCGCTCAGTAAACCTCAGCAAAAATATTCCTAATAATCACCCTAGTAATTTTTTCCACTCTCACAACTAGAAGAGACGTATGGATCCAGACTTCACAACACTGGGATCGACGACCAGACCCCAGTGAACGTACAGGGAACAGAACTGGATCCTGTCCCTGTGGCTGGAACTTGCATTTCTCATTGAAAGGAGAGCTTAGTCCTGCAGCGCGGTGAGGCGAGAAGGGTAGGACAGAAAGTGAAAAGAGTCCACAGTTGCCCAGCCCCAGCCTAAATCAAGAACAGGAGTTAAGGGCTCTAATTTCCACAATTAGCATAAACACTTTCAGGGACACTACACTGCCTGGGAAATAGCCTTAGTAACGCCTCACTAATACTGCCCTGACCTTGCCCCTCCCAGCACATCCTCTTTGCATTTACACCAGGTGGTGAAACTCGAGTAGGAGGCAAAAAAGTCATGACTGTGATAGAGACACTACTCAAAAGGGGAAATCAGGAAAAGCCTGCAAAGCCACTCTCCCGCATGCACATGACCGAACAGGAGCACCGCACTGGGCATGGCTGGGAGATGTAGGGCTACTGGCCCATTTCCTCCCCTACTCCTCTGAGTCCAGCCTGGGGTGTCCAGCAGGGTTAACTGTAGTTTGTACCAGGACTGCACAGCAAGGCACGCAGAGACGGTTTTGGGGGGCAGAGCCTGACGGTGAGCAGGAGGGCTGTGCATAATAGACCACCCGTTTCAAGTAGGAAAAACATCAGTAAAAAGGGAAACACTTCAAACAATTAAACATATCAAAGAAATTCTAAGGATCATATCCTGTATCCACAGAAATCAGAATGAAGATTTTAAGGACAGATTCATTAGTTTTTAGAATCTCTCTTCAGACATACGGTGAAATTTGTTTTGAGTAGTGTTAGGAGCTCCCAAAACTTCTAATTGTGTTATAAATCGGTTTGCACAATTCTGCTATTAGCCGTTTTCTATCAGGACCACTTGAGGTGATTTTTTTCCCAGCGTGTGTGATTTCAGTAAAACAACCTGTTGCTCTTTAAAGTTTTGTTATGAATTACCCTCAATATTATTTCTAGATAACTTCAGCCAGAGAAAACACCTCAGAGCTCTACGGAAATGTCTCCTTCTGCCTGATCCTACATGTATCAGAAGCCACCCTGCCCAAGATTTGGGGAGGGGAGGCGGAGGGGTCCCTCCGTGGAATTACGTCTGCATCCGGCACGGCCGGCCGGGCTCAGCCTGAAATGCCCCTGGCTCCCCGTCGCCTTCGGCTTGCCCCCCCGGCCCGCCTCGCCGGGGGCTCTGCTCCTCTGGGTTTCCGCACCCCCAAAGCCAGACCCCGGCGCTGCACTGCGG
>NW_008824032.1:1628956-1649018 GCF_000699105.1 Pygoscelis adeliae
GCAGGAAAGTCGGATGCTTCTTCATGACCCTTTCTGCAGCCGGGCTACGCTGCGCTGACCGACGTGCGAGCTCCCCTGCACGGCACGGGGGGTACGGCCGCGGTGCGAGTGCTGCTGCCCGGCTCTGGCTCTTGTGGTTCCCCGTGCAGCGGCCCTCGACAGGTTGGCACCCGAGTTCTTAACCCTGCAGCAGGACGCTACTGTGGGGGAAGAAAAGCATTGCTCGCTCAGTTTTCTTTTCAAGACTGGGGTCTTCTTCCAGTTCACACCGAAAAAGTCTGGCCGCCTGTTTTGTGCTGTTCCCTGCTGCCTGAACCCCGTGCAGTAGAGCTACCAGAGACCCCTATCTCCCGAAGCAGAAAATCCTCAGCTCGCTCTGTACAGTTAAACTGTTGTGTGGCTGTGCGGACACGTGCAGCCCCAGATTTGCTATACTCACCAGTTTATTTGGATCGTAAGAACTGAAATGCAGAGAATGAAATGCTTTCATCATTATTTGCTAGCACTCACATTATTACACTGCTTTTCACGTCCAAAGATCTGTCAACGTTGGTTGAGAGCAACACTGTCTTTTGGGATCATTATACAGTTTACATCTGAAATCTCTTAACCCCATAAAATGCTTTTTTTAGGAAAAGTCGCGCGTAGCCCTATACTCAGATTCTGGTGCCATTCTACAGCCCAACCCTAGTGCTCTGGATCTGTCCTGAGAGTCCAGTTTTCATTTTCCCAAATAATAACAACAAAAATGTCGTTAGAGTTGCAATGTACTGGTAAGAGCGACACTTAGAATATATTAAAAGTGTATTGTAGTTTCCACCCTAAAGACACAACAGAGACCTTCAGTTCTGAAAGAGATCCATGACGCCTAACTTTAGTAAATGACTAGTCCACGTATTAGCAGAATTACCGACGGACTTAAAGTCGTCTAGGTCCTCAAATAGTGTGTCATGTAGCAGGATGCAGCTAATTTTGATAAATAATTGTATTTATTTCCCCACTTCTACTGCAGTACACTAACTTTTTAAGAAATAGATCATCATCTTTATGATAGTTATTACAGTATAATTGCAC
Organism: Pygoscelis adeliae; assembly: GCF_000699105.1. Lineage (NCBI taxonomy): Eukaryota > Metazoa > Chordata > Aves > Sphenisciformes > Spheniscidae > Pygoscelis > Pygoscelis adeliae. Next base: position 1,630,031 of record NW_008824032.1, read on the forward strand.
AATCATAATGAAATGACTGCAAATACTTTCCAGATAAAAAAAAAAAAAAATTACTATTTGCAAAGGTGAATGAATAGCTTCCTTATTCTTAATCATGCTTAATTGGAGATGCTTCAAGATAAAAGGTCTACAAATTCAGAGAACTCCCCATTAAGGTTAAACTAAATGTTCACTTAGGGACCCAAGCAAACCTAACACTTCCCTGCAGCAATCAAAAGTGTTAATGTTTCGAATCCCAAATCAAAATAAACTCTTGTTTGAAGAAACAGTAGAGATTTCTTTGTACACCAAGTACTTGGAGTCAGTTTTTTCAGGACTATGCCGTAGCATGGCAATTAAATTAAACTTTTTTAAGGTTGTTCTCTGGTTGTGCAGAAACTGGAGGAGAAAAGGAAGTTGGTTATTTTAAGTAATCATCTAGCTATAGGTATGGGGCAGAGACAGAAAAGGTGGAAGAACACAAAACCTTTAAAATGGGAAATGACCCAGGTCAGATGCCAGATTGGGGAACCTTTCCAAACTTCCACAAAATCTGTAAGTCAGATATTGCTGTATTCATTGCTGCACTACCCCCACTTAGGCAACGGTGGAATTTATGCCGTAGGTTTTGTGTGGCTCAGTATTTGAGGCATGGTTGTATCAAATAGGAAACAATGTAACAGAACATTTTATTTTTTTTATTTCTCTTGCTATTAGTTGTAGCTCCCCATTATCTGTCATTTCATCACCTTGTGATTGCTTCTTTCACCATGATAGTAGCAACAGAGCAAAAACTGTTTCCACCGATAAAAATGGGACAATGGAGAGGCAGCGGGACAAGCCCAAAGGGGCCTTCTGTACTCTTGCTGGAGAACTCGTGGCTTCCCAGAGCTTAGCTACACAAGCCAAGGTAGTAAAGTTACATCCATTCACGGCCCTTGTATCTAAGCCTGAGCAACACGACAGGCATTCTTCCTCTATCTCACCTATGGAACCCTCAAATCCCAATGTTTGGAGAGCTCAGCCAGGATGTAGAAGGCTCAGCTCCTCCTGTGTCTAAGCAGATTTCAACCCACATCTCTCACTTAGCAAGGAAATAGCCTAAACAGCGGGCCACAGAGCATTCCAGAGGAAGAATTACCCATGCTGTCCTTTTGAAACCCATGCTATCCTTCAGTTTTTTTCACATGGCCTCATTTTATTTTGAATTAGGTGGGAGGAAAAAGAAAGAGTAAGTTCCTTACACCAGGGGAACACTAACATTTTGAGTCCTGTGCTAATGACAGCTGATTGCGGTTTTGACTCTGTCACTCTCTTTGCAGATGAAGCTGCCATTTTTAGTAGAGACTCTAGATCCAAGCCAGCTTCAGTAGTGACTTGATTTGGGAGCTAGTCCTTATATCCCAGCTTCTCTCTGCTTTTGCCATATGCAACATATGCTTAAAATACAGCATAAAAACAACAAGTAAAAGCCAAATATTTTATTTTTATTATTTAATTCCCTATTTATTGTAATACTAAACAGCATTAGTAGCTCAGTGATACGGTAGTGCCTGTGAAAGAGGCAAACCGACAAATACTGAGGATCGCTTCTACTTCAAAGGCACATGTGAGAGTAAAAAGAAAAGGAATACACAGAACTGCAGAGAACATGCAGCTGTTTGTTCCTTTAAAACTACAAGTCAAAACCACCCTTGAATATTTCCTGGAAATACCACAAGCAGTTAAACAAAGAAAAGCCAGGAAGGGCTGAGCTGGAACACCAGACCTAAAGGTGAAGAAGAGAAAAGCTGAGGTGGCAAGAGACTTCTGTGGTTTCCAGGGTAGCGTGGTCACCTCTACCACACAGTGGCCTTCAGGGTTTGATCTCAAAGGATCAAAGGCTGTATTGTCAAGCAAGACTGTCAAGTTGCAGCAGGTCCCTTGTGATGGAAAGACACCTGTGGTGTCAGTGGGGAGATTCTTCAGGGAGCAACGAGGCGTGTCTCACGGAACAAGGAGAGAGTTCGGAAGGACAGAAGGACCCTCAGAAACAGCTACTTTCCTCTTGCAAGGGCTTTGTTTGATGGCAGGGCTGGTATGGCTTCCAACTGTATATCATCAGATGCCCAGGCTTGTTAGCAACTCAGAGGCAAAAGCGGGTTGGGGGAGAGGTGGGCAACTGCTGGGAAGGACTCCTGGGGGAAACCATTGATTGGAGTGGCATCTGTAGTCAGTTGGACCTACTGAGGTTCTATGTATGTAACGCATCTTACTGTGCAGAATTAAGGCAAATAGGGTCCCATGGACTGTCCTTTAGGGCACAGCTGGACAAGTTATGTTGGGCTGCTGATTCTTTTGATGATGCCTCTGATGATCCCTGGTCGGGAATAACGGCTCTGTTGGATGGCATTGCACACCCATCTTACACTGGCTGTGTGGATGACTTTCTACACTCCAAGTTAATTTCTTAGTGAGTAGCCAGAGTAGGGGATGTGCAGATGCCATGAGGTGATGGAGTCTCACAAAGGCATGGGGAGTGGTGAGGTCATGTGTTGATGTGAACAGGGCAGGTGTCAGCTTATAAGGCAGAGTATTGAAGGTTGCTCTTTGCATACAGGCATTTTGTTCACCCATTGCTGGTCCTCTCTAGGTGTGAAGGACAAAATAATCCCACAGAAGCATTTTCCTGCAGAAACTCTGCAGAGGGACAACTCTGTCCGTCATCTGGACAAAGATGTAGGTGACCTCCCAAGCAGAACTCTTGCAGCTCTCAAGTGCAGCAGTCAGGCAGCTCTCCAAAAGGGCTTGGAAAGCTGCCTGATTCACCTGGCCCTAGTCAGGAGAGTGGATTGGTGCTAGGACAGGCTTGCTGCTCCTGTAAGTTAGCCTCTTCCAGCTTATCTGTGTCCCTTATCCAGGGTGTGCATGTGGTTGGGGAAGAAGAAAGGGTCAGGAAGAAGGTGTAAAGGCTGGATGGCAAGGTGCAAAATCAGGTGGGATAACTGGAGAGTCTGATGTTCATTCTGACAAAGCTTTCTGAGGATGCAGCTGGTGCTTGCCAGAGGTATGCTTAATACAACGGGTGTGGATGTAAGTGGCTCGAGCCAGTTGCCTGGGAGGCTGAAGGCCAAATTTGAGCCAGGTTACTAATGGCTGAGTCTTGTTCCCAAGGCCTGATGTGCTGAAGAGAATTACACTGATAAAGCCTAAACCAGGCTCTCCATTGTTTTGTTCTGTGACATAAGTTCAGGGAAGTATGTGACAGGGAGAATGACTATATCTGCCTCAACTTCTTAAACTACTTTTATTGCTCATAAAAGAAGCTAGACTGGTAGTTTGAAGACTGACAACCCAGAAGGCTGAGGTCTTCTTCCCATTGGATAAGCTGAACACCACAGGCAAGGCATATCCCTGCCTCCCTCTACTCCAGAATGTTCCTCATCTTTGGCTTGAATAGGAGAAAAGGCTGTATTCAAGCCTTCCTCTCTACCGAGACTGAATGATGGGTACTCAGAAGGAACATATACAAGCTGAGTTTTGACTGGGATTCAGGGAAATTCTGAGCTGTTAGGCTGTGAAGGAAATGCTCGAGAGAGGCTGGGGCTATTACAGGGGTGTGAAGCTGACATACTTTGGCTGTGTAGATGTGGCTATATCACTGTCTAGTGGCTGTCCCATGGAACACAAGTCCCCTTGCTGCAGCTAGACTTTATGGATACGCCACGTGCTCAAATAATGAGTTTCATGTTTTTCAAGCCAAAAATTCTTCTTCCCCTGCTGAGGACCATGAAGTCTGTGCATCTGCAACACATGGATCCCTTACAGAGGAGCAGATTTGCTCTTGGAGGGCAATTGATGTTGTTTTGGTCAGTGCAGGAATGAAGAAAGGAATCAGCTTTTGGTGTCTAAATGCTGAAAGGACTAGACTGGTATTACACTACCCAAAATGAAATCTACTGGTCCAGCTAGGAGTGAAACATAAACAAGGCAAAATCTGAATTAAAGGCTGCTAGAGAGACAGCACCCAGTGTGCATTGGATAAAACCAGCAGCCCCGTGGACTGAGGACAATCCAACAACAACTCCAGCCCAGCTCCACAAATGTTATTGAACAAGTCTCATGAAGGTGTGTCCTATGTGAATTAGCCTTAAACAAAGAGGACTAAAACTCTCAAGCCTGTTCCTTCTTCCTCCCTGCTGTCTTGGTTTAAAAAGTTGAAAAGTCATGATTAAATTGGCTGAACTTGTTATTTAATATGTTTTATTTAGTTTGTATCTATGATTTTTTAAATATTTATCATATTGCTAAAGAATGGTGACTGTTTTCATAGAAACTGGAGATCGAAGAGACCCAGTAAGTTCACATCCAGTCCATCCCCCCTGCTGCCATTGCAGAATTGTTCTGCATGTACATTTTCCAGGACCACCTCCAAACTCATTTTGAAATGTTCTACTTTCTTGGTGAGGGTCTGTGTTCCTCATGTACAGATCTGGAAATAGCTGGTGATGTCCATTCTCACCTTTTCTTTACTCCTTTCCCTCTTCATCTTCTTTGTTCTCGTATTCCTTTTTCAGGCACGGGCACTTGCACAGGCACTTCTTATTTGGTTATCCTTAAGTGTTTCTTCTCCCTCCTTAGCTTTTTTAAAAGGATCTGCGCAGCTGGGCAGGGCTACTCTGGCAGATACAAGCAGCCTAAGCAATATAATTTGAGCAGTTATTTGTTGAGCAACCCTGGAATATCCTGCCCTGGGGAGTATGAAAAACCAAAACAAAAGCTCCAAGGTATTTGCTGAATACCAAAGCAGAAGCACACAGAGAACATTGTCCCTCTATTAATCACAGCTAAGCACACTCTTCTTAAAATCCTATTTTGCTATAACTTTTCAGCAATGAATTTTCTGTTAAAAATGTTATTTATAACTATTGTAGCTCCTTTATTTATTATTCAGTCCCTGCATTTGTTTGATCTATAAGTCACATTTGGCCTACTTGGGGCAGCTTAGTGAGCTGGCTGTTTTCCCTCACGACAGAGTCATCTTGTACTTCAGGAGCTAGCCGTGGATAAAATAACAGTTTCATGTCCACATTTTATGATTGCAAAGAAAACTTCCCAGATGTGAGCCAGTCAAAATGGATGTAGTGACATCTGCACCAGAAGGCTGCCAGCTTCAAACAATAATTCTGAGAGGTAGGACTTGCTTTCCACATTTCAGCTCCAGAGCCTGTTAACAACTATTAAAAATTAGTGTGGTGAACAGTAGCTCTGCTCATAAATGAAAAGAGACAACTAAGGTGAAAAAACAGGCCACTAAGGATGAAGCTTTCCAGCGTTAGCACAATAACTGAACTGAAGGCAAAATTCACTAGTGTCTGGCTGTCTGCTTTTTCCAGTCAGGCTCCTCCTGTATTCTCTGATCTTCCTTCCTCAGTCCGTTTTGTTTTTTTTTTTAATATTTTCTTCTGATATTAGTCCTCTTGTTGTCTTCCTTCATTTTCACACCTTTATTTCTTCTCTATGTTTCCAAAGTTTGGTTCAGGAGAGCTACAGAAAACCTTGCGCACACTGCCCTGTCTTTTTTCCTCAGACTGAAGCACAAAGGCAGCGCATCTGTCTGAGGCAATAGTGATTATTAAGTCTGCAGGTCCGTGAATGTTATTCCCTTTGTGTTAGTCTGCAGTTAGTGCAAGTGAAACGTTGGGATGGAGGACCATCAAATATGACCTCAAAGGAGGCTTCCAAACATCCCTTCAGCACTGACAACCCAAGCAAAAGTTATACCGCAGGATTAAAAACAAACACAGAACTACGTTGAAATCAGAAGACTTTGAAGTTACAGCTGGATAGCTTAAGAATGTTTCCCCCCATATTTAGAAGTGCATTTGGAGGACCTATATGTATGTATTCAAAAATTTCAAAAACTGAACCTTAAGTGCTCATTTACTCTTGGGAAGCCTCTTGGTCTTCCCTCATGTTTCCCACAGCTCCTTAGCTCCTGTCCTTCCTGATCTCCTGCTGCACTTCTTTTAAGAGAGCATGTCACAGAAGAGCTGCATTTTAGCCAGATTTCTAGCCATATGCACATAAGCTTGCTTTTCTGGGTTCTTCTCCCAACTCCTTTCTCTTTTAATTTCTGTTCCACTTTTGAGTTGCACATACGATCTGTCCCAAAATTGTAGCATTCCCAGAGAATTTACACTTTGAATAATAAACAGCCTTCTAAAAACAGGAGGATCTTAATTAGCTCACACACTAAAAATAATTTTAGAATGTGATTTATTTAAAGAGTCAATTTTATTTTATGCGGTTGCAGGCATGAACAGATTTTGACAGATTGAGTGGATGTGGTGTGGGTTTTGTGTTTGGTTTTGGTCAGTTCAGGTATTATTTGTCTGGACAAACATTAACTGAGAGATGAATCTTAAGTTCAGCTGCTGTCATGGTTAATTGTTCATGATGATGAAGGTTAATAGCTACTTTCCCTTACAATCTTTGTAAGTGAAAGTTTTTACTGTAGTAAAGGCTGAATGCTAATGCACTCCTGCACATAAGTCACAGAGATCTGCCTTTCTACAAATTAGTTGCTGTCTCCTGTTGATCTCTAATAAAAATAGACAGATGGAGAACTGGCAGCACAAGCGGTAATCTGTAATGCAGATCCTCTAGGATACTTCCTATATAACACATAACAACAGAAGGTGAGTGAAAGTATAAGGTCCCATCAAAAGATCTGAACAGCCCCCTGGAGGTGTCTGTGTCTATGGAGTAGAGAGACAGCATGGGGCAATTTTTGCTCCTAACCAAGACACTTCAGTCAGGACCTTAAAATTTGGATGAAAAAAAAATCTTAAAACCAGGATGAATGTAGTTCTCAGTACCTTTTTATATCCATACAAAATGCCATCAGTCTTATCTCAGCACTTAGTCAGTCATTCACAACAATCTAACCTCTTCAGCTGTTGTTGGGTTATTCATGATGAGAAATCCACACACATTGACACCTGTGCATGTATTCACTACGGTTTAGTCCTCAACTGCTATGAAAGCAGTTGGACATCTCAATGAACATGTAGATGAACATCAGGTTCACCCGAACAACATTGCACAGAAAAGTGTTAATTTATAAACTGGAGATCTTCTGTCTCTGATTTGCACTGCTGTGGCAACAGATGGAATGGTGTATCAAGTGCAAGTGTTCTCACTTCAAGACAGATGGCCTTAAAACTGGAGATAAGCAAGAAAAAGGACATAAGAATTATTAAAGATTTGGAAAAAATGCCTCAGTGAAAATCTGAAAGAGACAGATTTGTTTAGTTTATGAAAAGGAAGGTGAAGGTGTGAGTTTATCACAGCCATCAAGTATCAACATGGCGGGGGGAAAAGTGGTAATAGAGAGCTCTTCAGTTTCAAAGCCAAAGACAGTTTTATGGTAGTAAAGCAAAAAGTAGATAACCTTACCTTTTTGGTGTTCCAAGCTAGGCAAAAAGAGATGGGTAAGCCCTCAACTCCTCAGAAATGGACAGACACCCATTTGCCTGCGTTTACACCCAGACACCTAGCAAGAGACATTTATTGGAATTTGAATTTAAGCAAATTCAGACTTGAAATCAACTAAATTTTGTAATATTGCTGACAAATAGCTGTCAGAACAATTACCACAATTTCTGGTACAATCTCCTGCAATGGAAATCTTTTCAATTCAAAACTGGTTTTTTTAATAGTCAGGACATTAATTCCAAATCCAACAGTCTCTGTTACAGAAGAGGTCGGACTACACGTTCACAATGCTTTCTCCTGTCTTTATAACATCCCAGGCTCTGAATTTATGCCTTTATTACAGTATTGTTTGATCATCAGTCTTAATGAAGCTCTCATTAACCACCTCTGCTTTCCTGTGAAATAGTCACATGTACTGTTCAGCCATTACTGAATAAATCTAGTCATTAAATAATGGAAATAATTACTCTCCTCTTGTTTTCTGTGTCACAGCTGCTAATGGGATGATATGATATCTATAATGTACATCAGAAAGTACATTCTGTTTCCTTTTACAAACATAAAAAGTAATTTAAAATGTTGCTATTGTATTGCACCTACTTTTTGTCATATACTTTTCCACACTTATCATGCCTTAGAACATACTTCTTGGGCAGAGTGAGTCTTCAGGCTTTTATAGACAATGAAAATTTTCTGGGTGGCTTTTAAGTACTCAGTTATTGGTCAATATTGACATCGTGTTTGAAGAAGACGTGTTATCATGTTTAGCTATATATCCTACTACATTCTTTTTCTACATCAGTCTTAATAGTTTCTGTGACAAAATGTCTCAATTCAGGAAGCATTTTGCTTCTTGGAAAGTTCTTTGCTCCAAAGACACACTTGGCTAAGTATTGCCTCTCCTTTGCAAATAGGAATCAACTCACTTGAATTAATATCCATCTTCAGTATTGCAGAGATTAGTTTCAGATAGTTACAAGAATGAGTAACTCTGCAAACAAACAGGCAGTGATTTATTACATAGGCCTTTAATACTGGGTATTTGAAAATCATTTCTCCACCTTACCAGCTGTGACTTGGTCTGTTTGTCTGTAACAAATCTTGGTACGATCTTGTTTACCTCATTATCTGTCAGTGACTGGCCAGTTTAACTAACTGATTCCATGGCCACATCCACTCCTCTGCCTGGTAGCTGATTCAACAACTAGGTCACTATTGAAATAAAACAAATGGACCTATTATCATGACACTGATAGTTCTGGATTTTTAGCAGAAAGGAAGGGCCTAACAAGATACACAGATGAATAACATATATCCCCTGTTGGTATCTGAGGCTATGGCTCCAAAAAAATCCTCCAAGGAAAGCCACAAGGTTAAAAAGTTCCTACTTGCCTCCCTTGGCCCCAAACAGTCATTTACCCCTTTTTGTTGTGTGTGGTTGACTGTGGATATGGACAGGAAATTGGGGAATTGATCTGATTAAAGAATCAAAATTAAAATACATGTGTTTTTAATTTGGTCCTGTTCCCTGTAATGCCCCACAATCATTGGTATCATCACAGCTAAGGAGGCTAGATGTGAACAGAAAGTGGCCCTGTCTGAATCAGGAGAAATAGTTATAAAAAGTGGCCCAAAAGAATGCCTCTATTCCTTGAAGGTTCCTGAAACTATTCTGAGAAATAACCCAGAAAACATTCATTGGTCTGAGGACGATTCTTCCAAGTGGCTAGTCCTTGCTTAGGAGTTCTCAAAATGCTTTTGTAAGCTAAAGTCACTTCTCAGGTTGAAAGGCCCCTACTCTTAGTATAACCAAGTTTCAATCAGACATTAATTCAAGTTTTTGCCTCTCAATGCTCACCTCAATTTTCTAGGAATTTGGGGAAAGATTGATATAAGTACAATTAGAATCCGGTTACTTAACTCATTACACATTTTCAACTCTGAAACTACACTTTAAACATAACTTATTTGTTATAACAAAGGTTCAACAATCAGTATCATCACTGCACAGTTTTCCAATCTAGGATGACTGAATGACAGTAGTCAGAGATGATATCTCACGTAGTATTCCAGAGTCTTAATATTAGTATACTACCTTTTACTTTATGTTGATCATTCCATAGTCCTCCATCAGTAGTTGTTATACTTACTGCTTTCACCATTTGCATTCTCTTTTAGTCATTACACTTGCTTTGCATTGTTTGCTTTTCTAAGTAGCACTTGCCACCCTCAGAAAGTATTGTAGTTATTAATTTTTTAACTTTCCCAGAATCCAATTTATTTTGCTTGGAGTTTGAAATAAAATCATTATGCATCATCTTGTAAGGCAGAAGGCAACATTTGGCACTGTAGCTTGGTGTTAGTAACATTTTTCAAATTTATTTTTCTGCTGCCAGATTGTTTTGGGTGATGGCAAAAATTTTGTTATTTTGCAGTGATTGGACTTTTTTCTTCTTTTTTTTGGTGGTTGCTAATTTTGTTTACTTCATTCTTTGTTTTTTAGAATTACTTGTATAGTACAAGGGGACTTACACTGATTACAACTGGTTGCAGTTCAGCTACCAGCTGTTTGTCTTTCAGCTTCTTGTTGAATTCAGTAGACTTGGAGATGTCATGAGAAGACTAAAATCCTGACATGTCCACATCTGGAATGCTGTCCTCAGCTCTGGTCTTTCCCACTGAAAACAGGATATACTGGAACTAGAAGAGTCACAAAGTAAAGGAGTAAGAATAATCAGTGGACAGGAGTGGTTTATGTACAGGGAGAGACTACATAGGCTGTTCAGTTTGGAGATGAGGCAGCTGAGGTATGTTATGATAGAGGTCTGCAAAATCATGAATGGTCTGGAAAAAGCAAAAAAGGAATTTGCCATTTCTCACAATACAAGAAGTGGATTGGGAGGGAAGTGAAACGATATGGAGAAGTGTTGAACAAACAAAAGGATGGAATGTCTTTTCCACACAGATTGTGGAGTTCAGGGACAAGGGATGTCATTGAGGCCAAAAGTATGAATGGGTTCAAAATGGGATTTAACAATCTCATGAAAGAAAGCTCCATCCAGGACTGTTCTGGCTTGTTGGGAGGACTTGAACTGGTGGATTCCTAGAACCTGGGAGAGAATTGAACCACATTTGCACTGTTCTTATACTCCTTCCCTCAGCATTTGCCACTGGCCTACAGAGGTGGTATGCTACCTTCTTAAGTGGACCTTTATAGTGAAGGCTGTTCTTATGTGCTTAGGAAGGTTGGGACCAGGAAGGGAGACAGAGATGGAAAGGGGCGTTGAATGCATTGGGATATGAGATAAAGTCATCAGTGAGAAAGTGCTGGGTGATGTGATTGTTAGTTAACTGCTAGACGGGAAAGGCAGGGATAAGGAGAGCAGGGAAAGAATCTGCCTTTTCCTCTCCTTGTCCTGTACTTTCAAGTGACTCAGTTCACAGTTTTCAGTGTGAGGCTGCTGTTTGGTCTCCTATCTTTCTCATGTTTTCATACTCTTTGTGACCCTTTGGCTTGGGCAAGCAGTCTCGTTTTTTAAAAAATCTTTCAACATGATCAGGTGCATATGTAAGGTGTTTGTGGCCACCTCTGTTCCTGTTCCTGCCCCTTTCATAGCCCCACGACATTCCCTAAATCAAATATTAGAGGCAAGATATCAGTTCAAAAATACCTGCCCTGAAGTAAACCTTCCACATTCCATACCATCTCCTTTGTCACCAGAAGCCACATAAAAATTAAATTTCTTCTCCAGGCTGCTGTTCCTCTCTTCTAGCCTTCATATTTCTTATTCCAGGCCAGCTACTTTAATGTTGCTAATGGTTTCCCCTTGTTGTGCACCCAATGTGTAAACAGAGGTCTTTTTGCACAAAACAAAGTCGAGTTATCATCTTTGATCAGATTGATTGGATCAGGTTCAGCTGACAGCTACAGAGTTGTTTTTCCACCCCTATGCATTTTCAACATGCTGCAAATCCCTTATGCTTGTGGGATTTCTTGTTTGTTTGCTTGGGTTTCTTCAGAGGTTAACTTCTCCAAAGAGCAGTGTGGAAAAGAGAGGAATGCAGCAAATTTCCCAGATCTTGAGGAGCAAAGAATGTGTGTTGCTGGCAGAATATGACTGCTAAGAAACATCTTGGATGCCATCAAGCTAAAAGCATACGGGCTGTGAAGTCAAAGAGTGCATCCACAGGAAAAATGTGAAGCTGAAGTTGTCAGGCCTTTGAGCATATGGTGCACACGTGAAATAGATCTTCAAGATCAAAGGTTAAAAGTTATTTTTTAACTCATGTAAACAGTTCTTTTGTGCTTCCATAGTGCCTTTTGTCTAGGGATGCTAACGCGTTTTTGTAGCTTGGGGGACCATTACCTTATCTAACAATCAGGGACACTAATGTGCAGAGAGTTGAAGTGCAAAGTCAAGTCACGCGATCAGAAAGTAAGGGCTGGCAACAGCAGAAACTGTTCCTTTCTCTGTGGACCTTGTTCTTACAGCATCAAGGATTTAATTTTTAAAAGGGCCAAATACTTTGTTAGTAGGGTAATTATTAACTGACTAACCCTTCCTATAGCCAAAAAGACCCCCAAAATGTGACTTTGTAGTGAAATACCTGTGATTTACCACAGGGGAGACTGATGCCTACCCAGGCAAGAAAATACTGTTATTCCCATTTTAGAGATGAGATACTCAACACCCAGCCCTGTGTTCTAATGAATGAAGGACGTTTGCAACAATTTTTATGCATATATACCTCTACTCTGTCCACCTTTGTAAGAGTGCACATATTGAAACACATGCAGTTAGACAATGCAGCAACGCTTTTGTTTAAATCTTAGCCTTGCTGCAGGCTCTGATTGACTCCCTGAGCCCTAAGTATCAAATCTCCACCTGGGACCCTGTACATTGCAGTACTGATGCAGTCAGTATAAAAGAAGTTATTTACTGGATACAGAGCTCGACAACAGCAATGCCAGGCATGTTTTGTCCAATGTATTGATCATCAGTGCTGAAAGTTCAAATTCGATTTATGCTTTTAAGTGCTTACATATCTGTTCACTTGCCCTCATCAGCCAGGAATGAAACTAGAAATAGCACAGTACTGTACAGATAGATCAGATTGTTCTTGCAGTATTTCAGACCCTGGAACTGAAATATGAAGTGGTTGTTTCTTTGATCTAGAAAGTCTGAATAACACCTAGAGTACCAAAGTGATCTACAGGGAAGGGCACGATGGAATGTATTAATTTTGCCAATGTCTGTGATTTTAAATGAACCACACTAAACACAAGCAGATGTTTGGAAAATAGGCAAAGTTATTGGCAAAGGCCCTAACAAGAACCGCTTTAGAAGAGTGCCTGATTTGCAATATCTGGATAGGTATCAGTGATGTGAAAAAAAATAGAGAAAGTTTACAGAGGAGTCTCAAGGAGTTTTTTGTTTCTGTGAAGGTCTGATTTTGAAGCATCTTGTCTTCCTGAAGTGGCAGTAAGACACTAGGCTTATAAAACATAGTGAATGGAAATTCTGTGGGAAATAATCTGTGGGGAATAAAAGACTGGGGAGATTTGAAATATTGTTACGCTGATTTTGAAACCCACTTTTTCCATTTGAGCTTCTGAATATTTTAAACCTTTTAAAACATAAATATTGGAAACAAAAAGATTTTCCAGTTGAAAAAGAAGGCTTCATTTTGAAAACATTAAATTCAGATATCATAACCACATAATTTTTTTCCCAGGCTTTTACTGAGTCAATTTATGAAAAGCTGCTCTTTCTCACTGGCAGGGCTGGTTTCAAAGAATTAGCTTTTCCTAATGAACAGTGTTACTTCAGAAAATCCATTACCAGTTTTAAGGACTGTGTTTAAAAGCAATGCAAAACTCCTCACATGGGGGTCTGGAAGCACATGTTGCTTGTCAGTAACAAACATATCACCTGGTGGTAACTAGCTTTTTATCAAGAGCTGTCAAAAGGTACAGGTCAGCAAGACCAGCACAGAAAAAAAAGGTGCTGATGCAGGTATCCTGAGTAGGAGGCTGACCATGTAAGATGAGGAGATGATAACATGAAGTTTTTTTTTACAGGGGTTGGAATTACTGGAGACATCAATTAGCCACATGGATATGCACACAGGGAAGCATGTTCTCTATGGCTGCAAATGAGACAAAAATTATTTACAAGACAATCTGTCTATTTCTATATTGCCCCCAGCATGGTAAAGTTCAAAAGTTCCCAATCAGGTTAGTAAGCTGGTCCCTACTGCCTACTGACAGCTTCCTGGCACTTCCCACTAGCTGTATCTGCACTGTACTGCTGATGCAATGTATTTCCTTAGATGTCTGGGAAGTGAGCAACTACAGAAGCATTACTATGGAAAATCTATTAACACTGCTGTGTACTGACTGCATATGTACAATGGCCTAGGATCCAGGAGCCATGGAAATGCCAATGGCTGGTTTAAGAGATGCAGTTATTAATAAAAGATTAAGTATACTCATTTGGATGGATGACAAGCAGGGATATTTGCTCTAGATAGTACAAAAGCATATTCTGACAAGAGTATCGGATACTTAAACCAATAAACCATTACTTCCTTTAATCCACATTTGCCAAACTGCTACTTTCAAGCCTCTGACTTGACTTGTTTCCTCTGCTGTGCTCTTTTTCCCTTGCAGATCAAAGTCTGCCCAGATTCTAAACCTGCTTGTTATTCATTTGACATTCGGAAACATCTACACTCTTTTTTAACCTGGTTCAAGCAAAGCCCAGAATGTGGATTTCCTGTTGGAAAAGTGGTCTCCAGTGACTGAGATCAATTGTTGAACAGTTGTCTCTCAAGGAAGAATGGCCTTGTGGATCAGACAGCGGAGTGATTCTCAGGAGATCAGATTCTGTACCTTGCTCTTTCAAAGCCTTCCTGTATGGCTTCAGCCAAATTGCTTAACTCTGTGCTTTAGTTCTCCCATGGCTGGCACAGCGTGACAGTACTTGTCTACTTCCCTCGGGAATCGCTTGCATATTATAGTGATGCTGACAAATGGAGCACCTAAATGACTAGATAGCACCAATGCCAATTTCTGTATCTGCCCTGATATATACCTCAGTGCTGCAAAGATACCAGGACCTTCACAGATGCCTTCTCTTAAAGTTAGTTTCCCAAGTGTTTCCTCAGCTCTTCTCTGGAGCTGTTTAGCTCCATTGTTTCAATTCCAGGCTTTCCCTATCGCTGAAAGGTTTCATTTATGCCAGATTATAAATCAGATTGCAGCTAATGGTAACAGCCATTTTAATGTTTTCCTATCTACTTTCAAATGCAGGAAATAAGCTCCTTGGAATTTTCAGCTGTCCTTCTAATTTCCTTTGAACCATTTGTCTGTAGGCAATGTTAAACAATTGCTGTGGTCCATCTCAGATATTTCAGCAGTGAGCTGTTCCTACATACAATGAATATGACACATACAGAATTAGACAGGCCTTTGTATGGCTCCCTCACTGAAGCTAACTTAATCTCTCGGGCGCATTTCCTTGTGGCTGAGACTCCATTGCAGCGTCATTCTCGGGATCTGTTTCCATAGCAGAGTCTCCTGGAAAACCAGTAGGAGGTAACTCTGGGCCAGATCTCAGTTCTCTGTTTTCATGTTGGGGTTAGGCTGCAGGAGAGAAGTCATTAAGGGTAAGGGTCCACAACACCAGTGACCTGGTTTTTACTCTCACCAGGGACATTGTAGAGGACCCTGTAATTCTTTTTTCTATGACTTAAAGGTGGCAGATTCCTCCTTTGGTCTGTGAATGAAGAAATTTTACTTAGTTTAAAAAAAAATTCCCCCCCCAATGCATCTTAATACTTTTTGCCTTATGATACATCACACAAGTTGTGTAATTATACATTAGGCTGGACAACTAACAGGACAACCACATTTATCTTTCACTGAAAATAAATTCTACCTAGCACTCTGCTGCAGAAGTTTCTGAACAGAATGGAGCTTCAGGCAAATGTCTTTACTCTTCCCCAGGTAAAGAAGCACGAAACACCCACATCTCCAAATATGCAAACTCACACAGGTAAGTTCTCCTCCTGATGCTGGTCTATGTGTACTTATCAGAAAGATAAGGGATGAGCCTGTGATGTTTCTACTAGTTCCCAGCATGGTTCATGCAGGATTGGTTCCAGGGCCTGTTATATTTTCTAGTACAAAGTTTCAGAATTTTGGCTCATCTCACAGATGTTCTTAAGATCAGTTAAGAGCAGCTTTATCAGTCAGCTGCTTAATCACATCAGCTGCTTCCAGCTCTCAGAATGAGGAATAGACTAAGCTTGTTCCTCTTCCGTAATAGACATTTTTGTTAATCCTGGGAGAAGACCACTGGACAAACATGTCAGAACAATCTGCATTCTCTAGCATGTAAAATCTAACTCACTTTTTCCTGACACTGCATTTCTACCAGCTATATTGGACTGTTTGCTTAAAATAAAAGCAGTGGATCTTCCCACTGAATGCTGAGTATGCATTCAGTAGCAGTATTGCCATAATATACGAAGGAACTTTTTTTTTTTAATTTTGTCTCACTGAGCTACTGTGAAGGTCCTAATGCACCAAGATCTAGATTTACCTAACTAATGCTCAGAAACTTTTCACCAGGAGCTACAGACGATCTCAGTTTTTTCACTTAAGCCTGTGGTGATCTGCTGTCTCCTTCATCTTTTCACATAAACAGCATTTTGGTTGTATTTACATCACCTGGAAGAGCTAGGAAAGCAAAGACCCATTGCAGTTGCCTGCCATCCAATATACTGTATTTGTTGTGATACTTATTAGAGGTTATTTAAGGAGTGCACTTGAATCAGGAAATTTACTTCTCTGGATGTTTTTCCTGCATATGTTTTTGAAGCTTCTTGTGCAATTTGGCTTTAAGGCAACTTTTTCTTCTCATATTAGCAGGGCTAAGTCCATGGAGGGTGCAATGACTTTTGTTTCTGAGCCAAAGAGACCTAAGGGCTGGCAACATCAGCACAGAGACTGTTGTTTTACTTCAAATTGTTCAGACGTGTACAGTGAAAGGTAGAAAAAAGATGCTCCTACTACAATCAAGGTATCCACTGCAACAGCTCAAGTGATATTGATGGCTTTCTTCCAGAATATTTTGTATTCTTGGAACATGCAGAGCTGCTGCCAGGACTGGAAGGGTGGGGCATTCCCTATTCTTTTTTTTTTCCTGCACATGTGAGAGGGAAGAAAAAGGAGTGGGATTTTAAAGTACTTTTCAAATATTGCCAAGGCAAAAACTTCAGTTAATATTGCTTGTATATCCAGAGTAGGAATGTACCCAAAGACAAAGTATCTCAGAGAAGATCAGTAATAAGTAAGTAAGTAACATTTTTAAATAAAGCCAATAAATAATTATGGTAATGTCTCCAAGACTTTAAGTCCTGTGTGCTCTTCAGTTTACCTCCTAAAATGCCCAGGGAAAGCAAAAGTTGGCTGCTAAAAATCCATAATCACAGGAATACTTGCCTCATTCTGACAGTCTTGCGTCTCCTTTGCTTGCTGCCTTACATAATGCCATAAGGACGTAACACTATCTTTCCTTAAGATGTTGAGGTCACCAGGGAATGTGGCAAAAGAGTGCTTTGCAAAATGTCACTGTGACAACCCTACCCAGCTTCACACTTTTACCAGTGCTACTCTACATTGCACAGTGAGAGTCATTATGCATGTGTAATAAAAGTGATGCTGGAGCCTTCCCCTATGGGTGCCTATTCAACCTACCTAAATGCTTGGAAATTGTCATAAGAGGCATGTAAGAGAATGGATTTTCATGTCTCAGATGGCTGATGTCCTATTATATGGAGTGCTAGTGCAAACTGAAAGGATTTAATACTACACTTCTTGTTTTTTTCACAGTTCTGCCACATGAAGACTCTTTAGAGGGCCTTTTCTTGTCTGACCTTCTTGCTCTTAGCAGTATCACTTGATTCCATTCTTTTCATATTATTATTTATTTTTGAAATTGTACTTATTCACACCAATGAAAGATTCAGGAAATACAGCTGATGGAGAAGAGTATACACAATGGAGTTATACTGTACTGTGTAGCTTAAAAAACACTGTACTTATATTGATACATGTCTAATGACACGTTAGATAGTGGAATCTATTTAACCAAAACTATCAGGCCTCTTTATTCACTGGTAGATCAGTCTCCCAGTGTTTCTCTTTAGGTCAGTTGAAATCAGCCCATAAAGAAAATGCAATGCAGAGAAGCCTTTAGGTATTAAAAAGAAAATTTCAACAGATTTTTTGGTCCTCTTGAAAATGCTGAAAACAATTTGCAAAAATTGTCTTTAGAAGTTGGGGGGGGCAAATAATTAAAACTCAGAAAGGATTATTTTGATATTTTGTACGTTCTCATTCCAATCCTTATTTTGTTTGGATTGTATAGTACTGACACTATTGAAATTAAATGCTTTGACTAGATTATTTTCCAGTTTTTACAAATACATTTTTCATAATTTCTCTTTCACGAGTAAGAGTATACTTTGAATTATTAACATTTTCCGTGAGAGGAAAACTGCTTTCTATCAACTGCAATTTTCACCTGCAGGGTTTATAAGTTTCATGAAAAAGGAACTTCTCCCCTTAGAGAGTCTCTGTCCCTGTCTTTGATGTGTTATCATCCAGATTCTCAATTATCTGTATGAATTCCATTCTCCCTGTTGCATTCAGTTGTCTGAATATCTTTTCACTTTCAAACACGCCTTATAATTTATTTCCCCTCTTTTCTAAACCTCAGTGTTCTTGTCCCATGGTTTCTTTTTTTGCTCAGATTGCCTTACAGTTCTGTTCATGTGAATAAATCTCATTTTCTCTGTATCTTCTGAGTACCTTCTAGTTTTACATGAAAAGTTCCCAAAATGTGAGCGGAACAAATTGCAAAGAATTTGTTGAGAGTGGGCTAGACTTATGGAATTGGTCATGACCCAGGCCTGAGAAGAGGAGGAGAAATGACAAGAAAACTACAGTTAAACAACATTAAAGACTGGCAGAGCGAATGCATAGATTCTCAATACCTCATCTCCAAACGTGCTAGCTGCCACTGGGGAAAAGACAAAAAGAATCCCATCAGTACGGAGGAAGATGCTGGTGAGATGATTTCTATCCATGTAACTCATGATTGAAGAGTGCCCTGGCAGCAAACAAGGCTGATGGTATTCCGGTCTGTATGGACAGCAGCATTGCCAGTAGATCGAGTGAGGGGAGCGATGCTACCCTTTTTTACTCAGCACTCTTAAACCACATCTAGAATAGTGTGTCCAGTTCTGGGCTTCCCAACGCAAGAAAGATGTGGATAAATTGGAGCAAGTTCAGTGGGAGACCGCCCCGGGTGGTGATGGGGCTGGAGCACTTGCACTGTGAGGAGAGGCTGGGGGGGCTCGCTTTGTTTGGCCTGGAGAAGAGATACCGAATTGCATCTTTCCAACACCTACAAGGAGGTTATTGAGAAGATGGAGCCAGGCTGTTCACAGTGGTGCA
>NW_008824032.1:1649532-1674834 GCF_000699105.1 Pygoscelis adeliae
CCGTCGTGCCCGGCTCCCACGCCCCCCCCCCCCGTTTTTTTTTCTTTTTTTTTTTTTAAGGAAAAATTTGATGTGGAATCGAAAGGGTACCGACCTGTGAGCACAGGCGGCCTTTCCCTGAACAAAGGCCGTAGGTCGTAGCTCGGGCCATCTGGAAGTGCTTCCTGCCTTAGGGAGGCTTGGTGGGCGCGAGGAGACCGCCAGGTTTGATCGGGAGCCTGTCGACGCTGCTGGTCAAGCGTTCCAGAAAAGCAAAGGTGAAGAAAGAGGAAATAAAGAGCCAAGCCCAGTGGCCTGACTAGGGACCGTCATTATAAGACATGACTACCTTTTTCCTCAGTGGTGCACTGCCGCTGCGGGAGTTCGTGTTGGGTTTTAGGGAGGCTAGTTACAGTCCCGCTCCCAAAATTCCCCTTCAGATGAATGTCCGGGATGTGATACCCTTGAATCCAGTTTTCCGCTCACTTTCTGCCAATGAGATGAAGCTAAGGAGTGGTAAAAGCTGATATGAGAAGTATGTGCCATGGTTCCTAACTCCGGTTTCTGGCATCAAACAGCTGCTTTGCATTACTTTAGGGGAAGCTGGGTTTTGATGTATCAGTGTGTTATGCAAAATGCTGATGGAGCATTTTGGTATTTTGCTTGATAAAACCTATTCTGCTCCTGTACTGCAGTTGGTTTTAAACATTTTCTGCTCTGGGTGCGTGCATAATATTGAAGGACTTAACCACTGACCCAACTAAAAAAAAACCTTCCTAGTGCTTATAGTCTAATTGAATTTCTATAAAGGCTTAGGTCTGCAATCTAGTTTTCACTCCTGAGCACTTCTAACCTGCTTCCCTACGATTTCAAAGATGTTAAGCAATACCTTTACCTTTTAAGTATAATGATCAGCTCTAACTACAGTTGAAATAAAGCAGAAGAAGGAATTAGTTGTTATTGAGAGGTTCATTATTTTAAATGATCTTTTCCAATACATCTGGGCAAAGATGACTGGCCATATGATCTGTTGTTACCCATCAGCATAATTCTGCCAGTTTCAGCCAATCCAATCTGACCAAACCTCATCTGAGACACTCTCCAAACAGTAGTTGGAGAGTGGATCTTGTACAATATCCCAGACATAGAAAGAAAATCTCTGAAGAAAGAAGATCGCATAGTTTTAGAGTCCTCCTCTGCTGGATGTCTGATATGATAGGAAAAGCTTGATTTCTACCTCACTCACAGTATGCTCTGTTGCCATAGGCAACTTGAGTAGTGGAAGCTGTGACCACTGGTAATTCTCTCAAGAAGCTATCTAGTGACGAGGGAGTATGCTACTGAGCATCTTCTTTTCTTTCCTTGGGTTTTGTCTTGGTTTTTCTTCCCACATAGAGTCTCTTGCTAGGTGTCATAATTTTTCTCCCCCTAGTATTTTTTTAAATCAGCCCCTTCCTATTCCACAGCACAAGCCTTTATTCTATGCTGCCTCTTTCAGATACGTTCCAGAAACCTGCTTACTCTGCCTCTTTTAACTAAACTTCCTTGTCTCCTTTCCATGCAGCAGCACATGCTGGGAGCTGACAAGCTGGAAAACAACTTTGTGGAAAAAGACCTGGGGGTCCTGGTGGACACCAAGCTGAACATGAGCCAGCAACATGTCCTTGTGGCAAAGAAGTCTAATGGTATCCTGGGCTGCATTAGGAGGGGTGTTGCCAGCAGGCCAAGGGATGTGATCCTTCCCCTCTACTCAGCACTGGTGAGGCCACACCTGGAGTACTGTGTCCAGTTCTGGGCTCCCTAGTACAAGAGTCACTCAGTAGAAAGGATCTCTCACATCTTCCTTATCTAACCAGTTGTTCCAAGTGTTGGAATGCTTGACAGATTCATCAGGTCCTGTCTCCATTTTCTTCATCATCTGCATAAGTTGAACTCCATAAACTTGCTTTCTGGAGCCTTGGTCACTTTTTATCACTTCTTTTCTAGTTCTAATATTTTAACATCTTTTTGAAATATGACTGATGGTTCTGGATACAGTAGTGTATTTAGCTGTGCAAGGTAAAGAAGTAAGATCTCTCTTCTGCTTCTGTCATAGTCCCTTTTTCATACCTGCAGGGATTGCATTAGCCCTCCCAGCTGTGAAACACGCTGTAGTTCTGGCAAACTGAAAGGCAAGTGAAAGCTGTTTTCATGGTGTATCTTGAGACCTTTGAGAAAAGTCTCTCTCAGATTGTGGATTCTGTAATATTTGTAGGGCAGAGGGAGGGCAAAGATGAAAAAGGGTGTAAAAGAAAGTTGTTGAGGTGGTAGAGAGGTTCTCAGTTTTGAACACTCTGAAAATGGAGCAGTTTCTCTTGCTAACAGCAATAGAACTAGGCTGAGGAAAGCTTTGAAAATTATTCCAAAACAAACTAGCTACGCTTTTGGTTTAACTTGTATGTTTCAGAAGAGGGTGGGCAATATATATAGTTCATTAGCTGTGCATGTATGTATGTAACTGCAATTTGAGCTATTCTCATGTCATCTTTCCATTTTTTCCTAGTTCTGTGTCCTTCTGAAATAATAAGCACTGCTTACTTGGAATGGGTGGCTAGGCATAGGTTTTATGATTTTCATGGGTTTTTGTTTTAAGAGCTATATTAACAAAAGCAGTGGACAAAAAGTATGCAGGTCTCAGCATCAAGCACACACCAAGTGCAGGAAAATTTGATCTTGTATATCTGCCATAAAATTCACAAGTGTGTAAGGAGGTATGGCAAGTCACGGACTGTGAGAATATTCTGGATTTCAGGACTTCTGTGGAGAAGCTCTCCTTGCTAGTGGCACTGCTGCTGGCTGGAGAGTAGCCTTCCCCAGAAGGCAATGGGCAGACAGCTGCCAGAACCTTTTATTTCCTGGGGTCTGTGAAGAAGGGGCTTGTGCCTAGGCTCTGCACTTGATGCATGTGCACTTCCTGTTGCAAGCCAGCCTGGTGTGTCACTCTTTTCCTTACACTTTCTCAGCCCTCATCCATTTCCCCCTCTTTCTTTTCTTCCACCAGCTTTCCTGCTTAATTGTATTTTTTGTCTTAAGAACCTTCTGGTAGCCCATCCTGAGATCAGAAAACATGTCTGTCTTAGACCCTTCCCTGCCCCCAGCATTATGGCCCTCCCAGTGCAGATGGGAAAGCAAAGAGAGACCAGTTATGAACTATGACAGCCCAGCATTCCAGTGTAGATAAGTATTTCATATCCTTTTTTTGTTTTGCTTTTTTCCTTCTGAGTTTGGAAAGGAGAGAGGAAGAGAATTTGAAACCAAAACTTAGAGGTCATACACACAAGAACTAGGTTTCTTTAACAGAATTGCCATATTTCTGTGGTCAAATGTAACCTGCAGTAGCAAATAATTTACCTGAAGAGGAAAAAGTCCACTAAGGGATGTTTGCCATGAGATGGTTTGTTAATGACAATCCCCTCAGAAGTGACTGTGGAACATTCTGGAAATGCAACACTTCACTGTCCCCTCACCTGTTAACCATAGGAAAGTATTGCTTGTTGCAGTAGCACTGGCTGACATTAAGAAATCCGCAGTAAAACTGACTGACTTTCCTCTTCACTCATGACCTGGATGATGGGAGAGAGTGTACCCTCAGCAAGTTTACAGATGATAAAAAACTGGGAGGAGTGGCACACCAGAGGGTTGTGCTGCCATCCAGAGGGATCTCAAGAGGCTGGAGAAATGGACAGAGAGGAACGTCAACAAAGGGAAATTCAAAGTCCTGCACCTTGGGATGAATAACCTCATGCACCAGTACAGGCTGGGGCAAACCATCTGGAAAGCAGCTTTGCAGAAAAGGACATGGATGGCCTAGTGGACAAGTTGAAGATGGGGCAGCAGTGCGCCCTCGTGGCAACAAAGGCCAACGGTATCTGGGCTGCATCAGGGAAAGCATTGCCAGCAGGCTGAGGGAGGTGATCCTTCCCCTCTACTCAGCACTGGTGAGGCTCCACCTCGAGTCCTGTGTCCAGTTCTGGGTTCCCCCGTACAAGAGAGACATCAACATACTGGAGAGAGTCCAGCGAAGGACCACAAAGATGATTAAGGGACTGAGCATCTCTTATCCTGGGAAAGGCTGAGTGAGCTGGGACTGTTCAGCCTGGAGAATAGAAGCCTTGGGGAGATCTCATCAGTGTGTATGAATGCCTGAAGGGAGGGGGTGAAAAAGACTGAGCCAGGCTCTTTTCAGTGGTGCCCAGTGACAGCACCAGAGGCAATGGGCACAAACTGAAACCCAGGAAGTTCCCTCTGAACACAAGGAAAACCTTTTTTACTGTGAAGGGTGACTGAGCCCTGGAGCAGGTTGCCCAGATAGGTCATGGAGTCTCACTCCTTGGAGACATTCAGAAGCTGTCTGGACGTGGACCTGGGCACCTTGCTCTGGGTGACCCTGCTTGAGCCAGGGGTTGAACTGAATAATCTCCCTAGGTCCATTCCAACCTCAACTGTTCTGTGATTCAGCACTGGTTAATCAGTGAACATGAAGCAATCTGTCACAACTGTAAGTCTGATGACAGGATTTCACCTTAGGGCTTTGGATACTGGTTTAACTCACCGTTTCCATTTCTTTGTTAGCATTTTCTGAAATTCATAATGTTACGCCTAAAAATAAAGGAATGGTGTTTTTAAGTGAAGCTGTTATATGCTGCGGTATGTAGTGGGTGTATGCTTGTTTGTTTGCTTGCCATGTTTATAGAGTCACTAAATGACTGAAAGCATGCTGTCAAAGAAAAAACTACAAAGTGAGTGAGGAGATAGCCTGGAAATCTGAATGTATTCCTATGGAGGACAAAAATGCCAGCACATCAGCTACGCTTTTCTTGTGCCTTGCTACTGTGCTCATTACATCTGCTAGCGCAGAGGATTAATGCATTTGAACAGATAGAGACAAACTAAGACTTTCCCTGAAGCCCATCCGCTTTTTTTCCCCTTAACTGTCTTTAGATACAGGAGGGAATTAGAGTTGATTTTAAGAGCGAGAAAAGAGGAGGTAGAGAAATTGATCAGGTAATAGAAGGAGGTTGGCAGCCTAAGTAGAGGGATGGCAAGGGGGGGAAACAAACAACTTCACTAATTAGGAACAAATTAAGGATGGAAGGGAGTTGTGAAAAGATAAACCTAACCCACCATGTGACTTTTTTCACTAGTTACAGCTGCTGATAGTGATAGTAGACAGTGTATCGGGGTGAAAAGCCCCCTCTGAGGTACTAAGACATGTTGCAAAAACTGTTGACTTTCCAAGTGCTAGGAATTTTTTTTTTGTGCTGAGTGAATGTGCTAGAGAAGGACTCTTGAGTCCTAGCATAGATTTCCAGATACCTTATCCATTGTGGAGGAACTGGTTATTTTTTTTCTCCTAGGGACAAACATGAAAGGTTGGTGATACTTTTTTTCCTCAGTGCGTAAAGCTGACCGGATAAGCAGCACATCGGGATTTAGGGACTAGTAAGAGAGTTCCGAGAGTGTGAGTTCAAGAGTGTATGTGTACGTGCGTGAATCTAGTCATAAGGAAGACAAAAGACCCACAAGGCTTGTTGTTTGGGTAGGAGCAAAGTAGGGTTTAGCCGTTGTCCTGATGACCTCAATGTTAGTGAGGATTTGAGGTGGATGACTTGAGTGGGAAGGGAAAACGTTGAAAAAAATGAACTGAATTACAGCATGTGTTAAAAAAAGCAAGAGAGACAACATAAAACTAATCAGCATCTAGCTGATTTAGTATACCTGATAGTTTAACGCATGGTTTATTTAAGGAACCAAATGTTAATCAAGAGTTAGAGAAGATTGTGTGACCCACTGGAGATCTATTTGACAACCTGCAGCATAGAATCAAAAGGCCAAATTTTTAGACTGGAATTTTGAGGTGTATAGGTCAATAAATCAAGGAGATATGCATACATAGAGTTGTGCACATATATCCGGCTCCATGAATGAACATATGAAACCTTCAGCTGTGCCATTCTTGGTCATTGCAGCAATACCTTTTTTATTCATTTGCTTCCAAGAAATAATTCTGGGAGTGTTTCCTCCCTGAGAACACCAAATGTGGGTATTACCCAATATACTGCTTTAATGGCAGGAGAATAAAACACCAACACAGAAAAAGACATATATTTTAATAAGTCATTAAATAAGTTTGCTAGCAAATATAAACTTTTACATAAAAATAAAACCTTTAACTTTCAATAAAATTTGAATGATATTAATCTGAATGAAAATATTTGGAATGTTAGTGTAATAACTTAATAAACTGACTCCCAAATGGTTTAGCTAACTCAAAAGGACATGCACATTCTCTCACACACTTGAAAACGGAGTAAAAATTGAGGTGGAACCTAGCAACTCACAACATCATTTAACAGAAAAGAATATTTGTACCCAGCAGAAACCGTATAGAATGTATGTCCCCAGACTGCAACTCTGAGCTGAAATTTGTCTTGAGAATGTGATGCTCATGTCCCTGCTCTTGCTGAAAATGTCAGACCTACAAACACAATCAAGACCTCAGAAGACTTCTGTCTCAATTCTACTGCCTTCTTCCTCCTGAAAGATGCCAATGCTGTTAAAGAATATAAAGTGCAGAGATCGTTCAAGATTGGAGAACTGGCACATTTTGAGTGAAACAGAGAATCTTTTCTGAAAGGTAAAACTACTTCCTATAGCTGAGCATACCATAGCGTACAGATTGCTCTACCTTCAAGGTTTGAAGCAAAATTAAGAAAGGGAGAACATCGTCAACCAAATTGGAACATGACCTACTTAAAGAATATTTTTTTGTTATCTGCTTAGCTTAATTTTGTATATTTAGATTTATACACATATGAGTGATACCTCATGCTTTCATTTTCTGTCCCTGCATCCACCTGGACAACTAGTACAGCATCCGATCAGAATACAGAGGAACAAAGTGTGGAGGTACTAACTGGTCATATTAAGCTTGGATGGTAGGAAAAAAAAGTTACGATAACCAGAAATTATGTTTAAAGCAAGTCTTTCCTTCAGGTGATTTCTAGTTTCAAATGCCTGATAGGAGTTGCACGACTTTTCTCAGAAGGTGGGGAAGTGCCCTGAAGTTCCTCTTTCTGCTGTGGAGCTTTGCAAGAAAGTTACTGGTACAAAGCCACACTGGCTCTGCCAAAAGCGCTTATGGCTCATGATTAATAGCCTGCCTCTGATCATGTTTCCAGTGATGGTTATGATTCACAGATTTTGGCCTAACTCTTTCTATTTCTGAGACATTCCCTTCTGTAACCCACGCAGCTCTGCCTTCATCATTGACTCTCAGGATTTTACAATGTCACAGTGCGTAATGAAAGATACAGCAAAAAGATAGTCATGCAGACAGGCAGAGCACCATATTTACTACCATTCTGGAGCAAAAATAAAAGCAGAGAATACTGGACAGTGGATTTCAGCCATCAGACAAAAATGTTGCATGTTGTTCTGCAGGGTATCTGGGGAGGATTCTTGTTCTGGCAGAACATCTAAGAATATGGGACCTCAGGCCTTGCTATGTGCAGAGATGGTTCCCAGTCAGCAGTCTGGCTGATGGCCTTGGTTTCAAGCTGGATAGCTTCTAGACTGCTAGACTGACACCTAAAATAGATTAATATGTGATTTACAGAAACGTGAGAAATAGGAGCTTAAAAAGAGCTGATAGTAAATGTCCAGTTATCTTAGGATTCGGAAAAAGAATGAGGTGGGGCTCAGGACCCTTGGCTGTGTAAGGAAACAGGACTGACTGTGAGGAATGCATTTCCCTCTTGCTACAAGGAAGGATAGACTCTGATGTCAGCATGAGGATCCTTTCAGTGCAGAATAAACCCTGGACTGCTGAGACGTAGTCTTGGAACAAAATAGAGAAATGCAATGTAAAGATTGAATTCTGTTCCTAGTACAAGACGATTCTTCCAGTCCAGTGCTGGGCAGCCTGTGGCGGAGCAATGTCTTGATCCTTCAGCTCTGTGATGACATAGATACTTGCACTTGACGGAAGCCTCATCTCATCCCTCCCCCAGCTCCACCTTTCTTATAAATGGTGATGGACAAGAAAGGTTTATACAATTCAATGATTTTAAGAGCCAAATCTACCAAAAAAACAGAAAAAAAGGATGAAACTGCAGGAAGAAGTGGTAAGCTGGTGCCATGGCAGTCTCACAGAGCACAAAGAGGGAGAAGTGGATCCCAGGACAAGACAGGAGAAAGATGTTTTGACTTGCTGCTGGATGGACTAAGTTGTTGCAGGAACTAAATTGTCCAGGGAAGTTTAGCTTAAGTCCATCATGAAACCTAACTTTCTGTCAGCAGCTTGAATGTAGGTAAAGGGATGACTACAAAGAGCAAAGCCTGTGACTTGAGGGACAGTAGAGCTGAATGAGAAGTAATAACTTACTCTGGTTGGTAGATGAGATATTTCTGTTCTTCTTCAATAACACAAAACCCAGAAGAAGTGTGATTAGTACAATCACAGCTATAAGTGGGCCAAAGAAACTTATCTTCACTGGCTCCATTTCTTCCCCCTGTATCTCTGAATAAGAAAACGGAGGAGATGATACACAGAGCAAAGATTTAATTTGGTGACATTAGCTTAAACAATCTCTCCCAAAGTTACGTGAATTAGAAGTTTAGGGAAAGGCACTCAGCATCCTTTGCTTTTACAGTGCTTTAATAGTGTCAATAAATCACTATCCACATTGCATTATTTCCACTTCCAATAACTAGCGAGACTACCAGGTCTTAATGGCCACTTCAACAACAGTAAGGCAAAGTACTCTTTCTGGAAGTTGGGTAACGTGAGAGATCAGCAACTTAATACAAGAGCCTACAAGGCAGCTACTGTGCTACTGTGCAAGTTTGAAGAACCTGGAATATGTTACTACTTGGTATCTGTTAGAAATGATGGTCAAAGCCTAATGAAATGCCGTAAGGGATGTGAAAGTAGCAGGGAATGCAAAGGAGTTTCCCTCTATCTCTAGTTATTATGCTTTTGAGTTTTTGGTTGCTAGGGTTAGCAACTGATAGTGCTTCAGTTATCACCAAACAAAGCTTTTGTTTATGTGGAGTTCCTAGTTTCTTACCCACCATCACTGCTTATCAGGTGGCTACTTTCATAAAGCCAGGGAGGAGAGAAGAAGAATTGCATAGGGAAGAGGAGGATGCAGCACTATAGCTAATATATAGCTAATATAGCTAATATAGCCATGTTAACACTCATGAGCAATGTGTAGAGCTGTGCAAACCTCAGAAGACTTCTGTATTGTATTTTAATATTATTTAAAAATCCTAGAATGTAAGGACATCAGAGGCAGTTTGCCATATCTAGCGTTGATGACTTAACCCTTTAGCTAAATTTATATGAAGAAAACTGCACTGTGGAACTTTTTTCAGCGTGAGTGGCAAGCCTCTCTTACATCTGCAATAGTAAGGTGCATGCCTGTACTACCTTGGTAGGCTTTCCTGCAATGCTATCATTCCCTTTTGGCTCCCTCTTCCTGTCAGTTGAAGCACAGCTCTCCATCTTCAACATTGTCTAAAGGAGACATGTGCAAGCCAAACGAACTTAAGACCAAAGTGGGAATTGTCTTTATTTTGATGTGCTTATGCCATAGCTTACAAAAAAAAATATGTCAAAGGATGTTTTCCTGTCCCAGGAGATAAATAAAATACAGCTTTAGTTTAAAGAAAGGATCAGTCATGTGGAACCCTGAGATAATTCAGCAGTAAAGTCTTACTGGAACTCAGGTCCCCAGCTTCTTCTTGCAAGAGGTGTCTGAAAACAGAGACACAATCTCAGAGAAAAAAAATCCCCAAATAGTCATTTCGGAATGCGCACTTCATTCTGCCAAATATTAGGAAAACCACCAGGAATGCTTCTGAGACTAGTCAGAGTTTCATGGCCTTTACGCTTAAACTCAGCATAGTCTATTTGGCAGTTTGTGAGCCAAATCTGGTCCACGGAACTCTTCTATTTAGCCTTCTGCCTGTCTCCAAGGAATCATTAAGAACAGCAGCTCAAGCACTTAAACATCAGAAAAAAACTTTTTTTACTGTCAGGGTGGTCAAACACTGGAACAGTTTGATGAGAGAGGTTGTGGAGTCTCTATCCTGGGAGATATTTAAAACTCAACTGGATAAGGCCCTGCACTACCTATTGACCCTACTTTGAACAGAGTGGTTGAACTAGATGATCTCCAGATGCCTCTTCCAACCTCAACAGTTCTCTGATTCTGTGAAGTGGCAACCTCTCTTAACAGCTGTCACCTCCAGAGACTGGTTGCTGCCTAATCCAGACATCCAGATTGCTTTGTTGCTGCTGCAGCAGCATCTAGGGAGGGGATGAACAGGGCCGTGTTCTGGATTGTGTAGCAGTAGCCTTCCTTTTCTGTGCCCTCTCCTTGCTGTAGTAAGACTTCCCGTATGGAAAGGAGAGGGACTTTGGTGGCCGTGGCTGTTGGTGAACAGGATGGAGAACATACAACCCTTGTAACCAACACCTACTGCTACTTAGGGTTTATTTACTGCCTTGACTATGCTGCTATCCATGATCAGCTCTACTGCAATGTGCCCTGCTCCTACCCATGCAAAAATCGGAATGGGCAAATGGAGACTCACCTATGCCTAGTGGCACTGAGACAAGGCTCCCCAGCTGCTCTCCAAGGTGAAGCAAGCAGCTAATATTAGTGAGGGTGTTTGTAGGAACTGTGATATTCAGCTTGCTAGTAACATTGTACAGCTTTGTTACAGCATCCTGTGACACATCCATGTGACGCATAAGCCTGCGTGTTTTGTTTTCATGTGAAATTAGCCAAGTCATCTGCTTGGGCGCTGGATAACCTCCGCTGGAAGAACAGGAAAGATTCAAGTACTCATTGGGCTTTAGTTCCCCAGTGTGGAGCCATGCTATCTCAGGTTGACTATAGTTGGCTGAAATAGACCAAAGAGAAAGAATCATGAGTCAGACATACCACATCTCGTGACAGTTCCTGCCAATTATTTAAGATTTTCAGGCAGAAGCAAGTATAAACAATTTTCTCAAGAAAAGAATGGGAGTCCCAAGAAGGGTTTGTTATGGTTCTGGTGTACATGTAGTCATGCTCCTTGTCCTCAGGGTGTTTTAAGGACGTAAGTCTGATCAGCCAGACAATGGGCCTTTGTCTCTCCCACCTCTTTTAGATCCATAGACACAGAATAATCAAACCTGGCCTGCTTGCAGGTCAGTGCTTAAGCACAAAATGGGAATGGGACACAGTGCTGCCTACTCTTGACCTCCTGATTAGGTTAACAGGAAAACCGCAAACTTCTAAGTGTGAAATGTAGAGAAAGAAATCATCTGAGGGACTTCAGATGGGGTAAGTTGAAGGTCCAGTGCTGTCATAGGTAGAAATATCCTTGGTGTCTGTCAGTATTACGAGTAATCATTTTGCAGCATATAAAGTAATTCACTCAACTTGATAGTAGGCCTCCCTTAGCTCAGCTTTTTATGTGGAAGTGGCTACAATACAAGTTTTTTTACTTTGTGTCATTGGATACTCATCCCAGTCAATGAAAAACATACCTATTGCTTTAAGAAGTCAAGTTTCCCAAGCAAGAAATAGTGAAACAGGATTGGAAAGAATTATTTAAATATAAAATATGAATGATGAATGGAAGCTTTTAACCAATAGTCTTTATTAAATAATCTCCCAAATACTCTCAAGCAGGATTTGTTAGGTTAAAAGGTCATGGTAGAAATAGTAGACTATAATGGAAAAGGAGAAGGAGAGAATGTAGACATAATACTGACTGCACGTTGGCATACAGCAAGTTAAAAAAAACCAACAACAACAAACCCCAAGAAACAGACTCAAGACTTCATTGAAAATACTTCATTATTTTAGTGCCAATAGGGCTAAAGACAATACGGAGAAATATTGGAGAAGGGAAAAAGGATTCTTAGAAAAATATGAGCCCAGGAGGATCTGACTCTTCTGCACACACACTCAATGTGTTGGATCCAGGCTCTAATCCTTGCCCTAGTGAATTCTTAATATGGATGGATGAAGAAATATGATGTTGCTTTTATTTGCTCTATCCCAACACACAGGGAGTAGGATTTAGCTTAGTCACTTAAATCCCCAAGAGAGTCCATGACTGTGAATTAAAAATGGAAAAAGCCCCACCTTTTTCATACCCCAAAATTTAGTTAAGTTGCCCCTCAGGGGAGGTCAACCTTCCTCTTTCTCCTCAAGGTCTGACTTGCTTAGCCGACTGCTCACTCCAGCTTCTGGTCTGGAGTGTTTATTCTCTCCTTGGCATTTTATAGGGAGGGCAGGAATGTAATCCATGGCTGTGAAACTTGCCACATCATCCAAGTGATTTAAGAGTTTCAATCTTACTGACAGTAAACACGTGGAAGTAGTGGAATAGACCCTGATCAAAGCACTTCTGGTTTATGGCTTCTGGAACCTCAATTTACTGAAAAGTCATATTGGTTGCATGCAGGGTGTGGGCTACGTATATGTGAGCTTTGGATTGTTAACAGAAAAGCATGTTTCAGGAAGTCTTTTGTATTTAAAGATAACATGGCTTCCAAAAAGGCTATGGGCTTAGATTTAAATACCTCAAGAGACAGCAGAGCCATCAAGCCCTTAATATTTTTCTCAATGGCTTAATCACCCTACCTGGTTTTGTTCTATTTTCTAAAGTGACAATGTGCCTTACTTCTCACATGCTTCCAGCCACTGGCTGTTTTTGTAGCTTCACTGAATTAATTAGCCTTTTTTTTTTTTAATATCCAGTATTTTATGTGTATTTCAGGTTCCCACACTCTGGAAACAAGACTCTGCTCAGTCTTCTGTGTTATAAGGTAATCAAATTGATCCTTTAATGTCTCCAGTTGGACTGTATTTTTTCCAGCCTTCAGATAACTCTAGTAGAGCTTTTCTTCACGCTTTTAAGTTTTCCAACATCCCCTTTAAAATGAGGACACAAACTGTTATGTCTCTATTCTGACATAAGTTTCACTCCCAACACTTCGAATAGCACATATTTTGAAATAGCTTCCCTAGTCTCACCTACTTCCCTTATTGATCCATCCAAAGAAAGGACTAGAGACATGCTATAGCAGTGGAATTTCCAGTTAAGCTGCTTGTCACCGTGGTCCCTACCTTGCCTGTTTTAAGAGCCAAAGCTCTCCATTGTGAAGCCCTCCCTTCTTTCTGGAGAAGGATCTGTGTTCATTGTTCCTATATAAATCATCCTGGCTGTACACAATACATATAATATACATATATCTATCTATATATTGTCCTAATGTAATACATATAAATAACACATTTAAATTGTATCAGAAGGTACTTCAGTATTTCTGAATGGGCTTGGTTACCAAGTGATCTGGATAGCTTTGTATGACTGCCCTATCATTCTTGCACAGCACTCAATCTTTCTTAGGTCCATTTTAAGTATGACACACCATACTACAAAAAACCCTCTATGTATGATATGAGATTCTAATTAAGAAACAGCAGGCAAGCACAGGTATATTTCAACATTTGTATTTTTCTTCTAATTATTTTAAAGTTTTTTTAAAAATATGATTTTATACTGCTCCTTCCTTTGGGAGCTTATTTAACAGAGAGTCATTTGGAAGGAACACAGCAGCACATAGTTTAAAACAGTCTTCCTAAGTTAAATCTTAAAAGGTCTAGGAGAGTTTTAGTGCCTAATTATGAGACTTCTATAACATGTTGCTCAGATGTTGGCTAAGCTGATAACTGATTTAACTGCTTGGATTTACTGAACAGTTGATGCTAAGCATCTTTTAAACTGGAGGCCTTGATACTGAGTGCATACTATGAATTTCTGAGTTCTAAAACTTTGCTGAAAATACTTGTCAAGTAGATTCTGGGAGAATCAAAATTAACAATCTAGGTTTTCTATCTGTGGACTGAGGGAACACTCGCTGGTAGCACAAAGCTAAATAGGCTCAGATGTCCTGGTACTCAGTTTTTGGCTGCTGTTACATATGGCCTGTTCTCTTTTGAAGCAGTAAGCTGAAGCGTAAAAACACCAGTGGAAGTTAGAAGCTGTTGCTATTAATGACTAGCATTATCATAGTGGAAGAGAGAACACAGGCATACGGACAAAGGTTACCAACAGAACAGTTTAAAATAGAAAAACATTAGGAAAATATATTAGGAATTACTAAAAATATTAGAAAATATTAGGAAAAGATTGCTTCGTCACTTCCATTCCCCTGTTAAAAGATTTTCTGCCTTTTCCTCTGATAACATGCAAGAAATCAGGTTGAATCTCATCAATGCACGCATTTTTTCTTCAGAGATATTTTCAGTCTTCCTTTAACTGAACATACAAATTTCTACTCCTCCACGTGAGCTGCTCTTTTCTTTATTTTCCCTGCGATTTATCTGATCATAAAATAGCTGTGTGTTTGCAGAAATCTTGTTATGTTTCAACTGTAATTTACCACCAATGATGATAACTACTGCTACTTTTAATAGAAGGTAGTGCATCAGATGCAAATAAAGAAGCGTATTTTCCAGAGACCTAAAAGCCATAAAACTTGCAGGAGGCAAGAGGAAGAAGGCAGAACGGCTTTCACGATAAAGTATGACAGGGTGGGAATCAGGAATGATGCAATATTGAGCAAATTATGGTCTCATTTTCTACTTCTTCTGACTGCTTCCACCTGAGTGCTTTTCATTCAGAGCTGAGGATCTTCTATTAAGAAAGTGCTTATCCATCTTTAGAAATTCTGCTCCAGTGCAGGTACATCTTCAGTGGCTTGGGGACAGTACCACACATTTCTGGACTGAACAAAGTGACACCCCCCCCCCCCCCCCCCAAACCCCCAGACCAGATGACAATTAGAAGAGATTACTTACCAATGATGTGCAGTAAGCACTCAGATGTGTGTATGACCTTTGGCGATCCTTTATCTCTGTGCTGTATAATACACATATAGTGTCCCTCATCCACAATTCCTGCATTTAACAATTGCAAGGTCCATTTGTCCATATCCATCTTGGTGCGATTTATATATTTGGGACTAAGGTTATCACGTTTTTCTTGGCCATAGTATACTTCATGCACCACTTCAACAGCGCCTTTTTGCCAAAAAACTCTTAAATCCTTTATGTCAGTTTTCTGAGAGTTTGGAAAATAGCAGGATAGGTATGCAGTGTGATTGAGAAATGACTTCACCTGATGCACACTGGCAGCAATACCTTAGACAGAGAGAAGAAATTAAGATTTCCATCAGCTACAAAATAACACTAAGTATTTGTACTCACAGAGGCAACACGTAACAACAGTAGCAATAAAAACATCAGCATTTAGACACAAATTCTCCCACTAGGTATGACAGGACACATAGTTCTTCAAACTGACTCACTTAGTCTTGTGGAGTTCAGGTCATAAAACTGTTTCTTATTTTTCTTCCTATATTTTACTTTCCAAGGAAGGCCTACCACACAGAGGTTGTGAGCGTCTATATTTTGGAAGACTTATCTGCAGGCAAAAGGTCCAAACCATTCTTGTATGTGGCATCCCGAGTGTAATGAGATTCTGCCACAAAGCAGATGATAGTTGCACAATTTCTTGTTCAAAAGTTGAGTTCATCCTCCTAATAAAATAACACAGCATTGCAGTTTTGAAGAAAATGTGAAGTGCCCTCTGTGTGGTAAACGTTGGTGTCTAGGGAATATATGACCAGAAGGTCAGAAACAGGTGAACGCTTTCAGTCACTGAAGAATTAAAGTTTAATGACAAATTAAATGTCAGATTTAACTGTTCTGTAATTAATCTAGAGTTTAATGACAGATTAAATGTCAGATTTAACTGTTCTGTTGCTGATCGTGTTAACAGAAATAGTCAATAAACACAATTATGCCTTCATGCAAAGAAAGCATGAACTGTATTGCACAAGGGATGATTGTTCTCCTGCTTTCATCAGTGCATGTATCCATTATTATGGGTGGCGATGGGCCGGGAGGACCGTCTTTTCTTGGAGTGAGAAACGCAGTCCTCTGTCCCAGAAGATAGTAACACCTCTGCTGTGTTCAAAAGGAGGAGAAGATTTACGGTCTCTCTGCTGGTGCAAAGTTTTGACTGCTCTTCCAGAGCACCGTACTGCAAAATGATCTCTGCGGCTGCCTAAAACTCCAGTTGTCCCATATCAAACTGTCAGTTTTCAGTTTAATACTGCTCTCCTCTATAATATACAGAGGTTATATACACACATTTTAAAGATAGATTTAAATCAAAAATTTAAAAGCAACATAAAATAAGTGTAATGTAAAGATATAAAGTTGAAGAGAGAAAGTACTTACTATATATTTTATAGAGTCCCTGCACACAATTAAAATACATGTCATATAGGCTATATGACCTTCATTGTGCAACGGAAATGATTAATTACTGCTAAGGAATGAGTTCTTAGTGGATGAGAAAGTATCACATAGCAGGACATAAATAATCAAAACAGTTTTTACAATTAAAAATGCGCCTTTTACCTGGGAGAAGTATCATAGCATAAAGGAAGAATATGCAGACCTCCATGATGCTGTAAGAAGGAAGAATGAAAGAAATATGTTAGAGGTTGAAAACACGCCAGTACCTTCTCCAGTACTCCCAAAGAAGTGGTAAAACAAGAAGAGTTTCAGCAAGAGAAAGACTATTGAGAAAGTTAATCTCACCTTTTCCCATGGACTGGTGCAAGGACTTCGGTGTGCTTCACAGCCTTTAGCAACAAGAAGCATGCCATGACAGATCTCTGGTTTACAGAGAAGGCGATGCGGCGCAAGATTACTGCAGACAGGATATGCAGTATGCAGGGGGGAACACAGAGCCCCCGGGGTGCAAAGGACAGGACGAGTACCCAAACCGCCTGTTGCAGAGGAAAGAGGAATGAGGACCATGCTTGGCCTGGCAGTGTGGGGAAGAAGATGGGGGAATTGAAAGTAGAGGGGGAGGAGAGGGTGACACAGAAGGAGGAGGTGGGGGAGACAGTGCGATGATGTCAGCTACCAGAAGCGATGAAGTGTGTGACCTTCAGTTTTGTAACAGGAACGTATCATTCACGACAGTAAAAGATAACTGAGAGAAATCCTATATGGTTTAAAGACTTGAGGCTGAACAGCACATAATTTATGGTCAAGAAAAACTGGTATCTCTTTAGAAAAAGAGAAGAAAACCCATGACTCATCTCATAAGCAAAACACTTCTATGGCTGCTTGGGTTCATGTGGTATAAGGGCCTATAATCTTGGTAAACAGCCAGATGTCATTCCCATGGACCGGTGAGAGAACGGCACCTGCACCTGACTGGCCTGTGGTTGCTGGTTTGCATTTTAGCAGCGCCTTTGTGTTTTTCCTGTGCCTTGTCCATATATTTGGGAGAAGCCTCCACACCACCCATGCCAAGGTCCTTCGCTCTCCTCCTTTAAACAGCTCCAAATAATCCTCTTTTGCTGGAGCAGATGTAAAAACTTTTCAGCTCTCATAGTACTTAAAACCAGGGAGATTGCTGTCTGCTGTCCTGACTGGTAGTACAGCTTCCTGATGGTTTCCCATTTTTTGTCATGTTTTATTTTAAGCTGGTACACTTGGGTCTTTACCTTTACCCCAGGTCTCTGGGAGCAAGTATCTTTTTTTGTTTAATACAGAATTCCCCTCAGTCTGCTGACATGTTTTTGGTGTGTGTACTGTAATGTACAGAACTGTGAATGATATTTTTTCCAGACCAGATTCATCCTGCCTTTTCTTAGGAAAGGGGAGAAAGAAGCCCAAATGTCTCAG
The DNA here is from genome assembly GCF_000699105.1 of Pygoscelis adeliae. NCBI lineage: Eukaryota > Metazoa > Chordata > Aves > Sphenisciformes > Spheniscidae > Pygoscelis > Pygoscelis adeliae. The sequence continues at coordinate 1,667,340 of NW_008824032.1, forward strand.
AGGATATAGATAATTTTCTTTGTGATCCACCTGTTGTAGCAGAAGAGGAGGGAGGGCTTGTGCAGAATCCATTGTTGTAGACAGAGGTCATTCTCTTTTCTCATTCTCATTCTCTCTCTCCAACCGCCATACTACATGGTGCACTTTTATCAAGGGGTTTTCCTCCTAGGCTGGGCCCCACTGAATTAAGCCACACAACTGATTGCCTAAATAAAATTGCCTGTGCCAAGCCACTGAAAACTGCAGAAACTCCTTCTCAGCAGTCATATTTCCTTCCTGTGAATAAGAATTTTTGCTTCCAGTCAAGTAAAAAAAAAAGGGTAGCCCTATTTTTTTGATCCAGTGCAGGTATGTAAGAGGAGAAATTAAAATGGTTTAGCAACTGGAAACACAAGTGAAGTAGAGAGAGTGCACTGCTATAGCTAGGCATGTTTTGCAATGAGAGTCTCACAGCAGCAAAGACCAAAACCGGAACTGAAAATAAGAGTGAGAGAGAGAAATAAAACCCAGGCAAAAATACCAGATTACACTGTTTGCCTTTCTTTATGGGTTGGATTTGGAGCTGTGAGGACAGAAGTCTCAAAGATCCTACATCGTTTCCTGGCTGCTGTCTTCCAGGAGAAGGCATCTTGCTGGGGGTGGCTGCATGAAGAAGGATCCCCTGAGTCTGCAGGGGGGTGTACACCCACATTCCCTGCAGAGGGAGGTCACTGAGTGTGAGAAGCTGCTTCTTTTACACAAGCTGCTTTATAGAGAGTTGCTGAATCATGAATCGGGCCACTAAAACATCAGTGCTGGAAGCAGCTTCTCTTCCCCTTTTTTACAAGATGCCTTTAACCAGCAAATGTAAATCCTTGGAGCCAGTGTCCAGAAGACTGAGGGGAGGAAGGAGAATTACACAGTCTCTGTGTTGGCTACTTACACCATTTCTTTGGCATATTCAATACAAATTCTGTGCTCAATTCTCTTTTATATCTGCAGGCCATTGAAAGTCTGGTTATGTCCCAGAATTGTTTAGCAGTCAAAGGGGACTAGGTAAGAGGGGAAAGATAGACTTTTCTTCAGGGTATGGCCTGCTGCTGGCAAATGGTGCAGACCAAACTGCCCTCTTCGCGGCCATGGCCCAGTACATGAGCACTCTGCTCCACTTCAGAGCATTGTGGGTCTGTGTATGGATGTGCAGTTTTTCTGTTCACATGCTGGCTGCATCCAGCTATGGAAGTGGCACTTTTTCACAATGACAGTGATAACTGATGAGATGGGAGTGGTTTGAAGACCCAGGGCTTAAAAATTGTCTCTGACATCGAGAATTATGTGAGGTTAGTCCACAGGAAGGTAACCATTTTCCCTTGCTAAATAAGGCCAGCACTATGTGGCATGTCTGTCTTGCCTTTCGAGGCTTTGTCAGCCATTCCTGGAGATGTCCCCATGACTCACAATTACAAATCATGTGTGGATGTCAGAGATGAAAAATGGAGAAGTATATTAATTGAAATGCAGTCAGTAATGACACTCAACCCTTTATTTACTATTTCTGCAGTCCAATCACTGAACAGAGAAGAAACCATGTGAGTATATGCACTTTACTGGCCCTATTCATGACTGCTTTGGTTTGGCCCAAACCAGTCTGAGAAAAGTCATGAGGCAGTTCCCACTTGGCTGAGTACAAGGGGACTCCTTCCCTGAACAACTCTAAAATCGATGTTCGGGGAAAAGAGGCAACTTCACTCCCTTTACTTTTGAGGGCAATTGCCAGAAAGCCCTGTGCAACTTATTTTGAGATTGGCTTGTGCTTTCTGTCTCTTCTTCCTCCCAATCCAGCTTGTGAATCCAGCGTGTGAAAACCCAATACGCACAGTGAAGCGTGAAGGTCTTGGAGTAAACAAGAGCTTTATATCTAGTATGCTTGCCTGGGTTTTCATTTGCTCTCTTTTTTCCTGTTTTCATTTTTGGATGTAGTCATTATCTTTTGAAAGACACTGTCAAATCTGTGCTCTTTGACTCCTCAGTTCCTTCACTGCCCTCAGTTCCTTTCAAAATGTTCTTTTCTTACATGTTCTTACATGTAATTAGTTTATTTTCTTACATCAGGTACCTATCTTCTATGGGAAGACTCTCCTCCCCCATGTTTCATGATGAACTCAAAACAAAACTGGCCACTGAACTAGTAACCTACTCTTTTGACTTTTCTAATGTAGGGAATTTTTCTAAAAGTTCCACCCTGTGCAACACTGAGTAGCTCCACGAGCAGTGTTGTGAGCCTCCTGATGGCAGGACATCTGTGACTTAGACTTTCCACTGCTGACCTGAAAGCTATCCTAGAGACTTCCAAATGAAATTCTGCTAAAAATGCATTTACCAGCCTTCTCCTATGTTGTAAACACAGGTTGATTTGAACAAGTGTTATCAAAGGAAATCACAACTTAAGAAAGTTCCCTTAACGTGGCAAGGTCAGAGAATTCCAGGATGCCCTCCACCCGAATACTAAGCCATACAACCACACAAATCTCCAACCAGGGACACATTTCAGAAACATACCATTACCCAGGCAACTTGTGTTTCCTATGTGCTTCTCCAGTTAGAAAGTGGCACTGTTTTAATCAATTGCTAACTCCTATTGCTCATTCTTTTAGAACAATCTTTTTACTTCAATTTAAAAATTCTGGGCTTGTTGTTTAATTATGTTGTTATTACATTAAAAAAAACCCTCTGTCTCCCTGGTTTTTGATTTCTGAATGCATTTTGTGTTCCTCCCCACTATCCCCTCTTTCAGTAACATCCTTTTACTATATCTAAGATCTCCAGGAGAACTGTGTCTTTCTCTATGGTTCAGGGATCACTTTGCTCTAACATCCAGAAACTGCTCTTTTAATAACAATTAAACACCACCAATTATTTAAATAATACCTTTGGTCCAAAGATCATGGAGCATTCCACTGCCTCTTCAAGCAGAATTCTTCATCCACAACTAAAGGGCAGGTATCTCTGAAAGAGAGCACAGCGGCTGCCTAACAACGCACACTCCCACAGCACAAATCATAGGACACAAACATGTACTCCACACAAGTGAAACTGCGAGGGAAATTCAGAGAGGAAGAACATCATCAACCAGAATGAGATATTCGTTGGGATTAGCTGTGGTGTTTATTCTGAGTTCCACCTAAAGGACAGGTCAGGTTGACATATTTTTCCACACTCTTAAGCTACACCTGGCCACAGAATTGGCAAGTTGGTTGAACCACTTCTGCATCACAGGCACCACATCAGGTGGCATCTGCCCTCCTTTACCAGCCCTCGCACTTGCCTCAAGGTTAGTCAAGCAAACTTGTCAGCTGGGAAGTAGCAATTGCCGGATTCACTTCTCACCAGATCACACTAACCTGTTTGACTTTGCAATGAAACAGAGAAGGAGTGCACCCCTGTTCCCACACAGGTGACAATTTAGAGGTGCCAGCTGATTAACAGACCAGTCAGTTGCTGGAACGGGGAATTCAAATGCCTGCTCCCAGTTTGTGCCTCCTACTTCTGCACAGGACCCTTTGCCTGGAAATGGCAGCATGGCTACACAATGCAGTACAGGCATAACCTCAAATAGCAGTTTGCAGAGCACCTCTGGTGGCAAGATATGTACTGTACACAAAAGGATGAATCTGTAGTTGATTCCTAACCTATACCCAAACACACCTAACAAGGATTAGCAGCCATACAATATATTCTATGTTTAGTCCCCAGGTATTACATTCTTTATTTTCAATAAGTGTCTTTCAAAACCAGCTGGACATGTGACACAAACCTCATACTGCTTCTTAAACAGGAGGATCACTGATCAGGAGCTATTTTTTCTTGCAATAAAGTAATCTCAATTATTAAATGAAGATGTGATATTCAGAAGTGCAGTTAAATGAGCCAAGCCCTCCTGCTCTCAGTTCTAGTGCTGAAATCACTCTGGGGACACATACTGATTTTCTCACAGTGCTTCTCATGGCACATTAACTGATTTACAAAGCTAAAGGAAGAGGTTTTGCCTTTTGGTTTTGGGTCCCTCCCTTCAATCACCAGAATTACAGTAGTTGGGAGGAAAGGACCTGATTCTCCTATCTACTGGTGTAAATTAAGACCGCCATCCTTATAACATGCATAATCGGAAAACGCCCTGCAGATCCACTTTGGTCCTTTTGCCCAGTTTCTAATTATAAATGTCCTGCTCCAAGAATTCAGGAAATAATTGTGCTGATGCCACTATAGAATGGGCTCTGGCTCATTCTGCTATAGATTGGTCAGCTTGCTCCAGGGAATAAAGGATGTGTGTGAAGCTGCTACGATTAGCAGCTGTGACTCAAATGAAAGAAAGCAGGTGTGGAGTCACTTCACTAATAGCAATTACATTTTTACAAATGTATGCTCCTACTTGTTTATAGGAGCATTACAAAGGCTTGCGTCAGTAACTGCTCAAATCATTATCAGATAAATAAAAAAGCAAACCCGGTCAATTGAAAGCATTACTACAATACTAGGGAGTACCTTATTTCTTTCTCCAGGCTTCCTGTCTCAGAGGCAGCAAAATACTCCAGTATGGATCTTGACAACAGAAGTGTTCATTCTTTCCTCTGTCCTCAGTGCCTGTCCTCCACCATGTGCAGAAAGCCCAGATCACAGAAAATCAACCCTTTCCTATCACAAATATGTATGTGCTTCTTACAGCAAGCACCCTCTGTCCAAAAGAAGCTTCCTCTTTTTAAGCTGAAATTCCCCTTCTTTCAAAGCACATTTAATTCTCTCACAAGTGTCAGTGTTAGTCACAGTGTCCCTGAGCTGCTGTATAGCCCTGGTCTTCAAGAAAACCTTTGCTTGGATTTTGCCTGAAGGAAATAACCCTTTTTAAATAAGCTTAGTTTTCATGGCTGGCAAATTCCATTCACTTTTGATTGCTTAAATAGGTCTTATATTAATAGAATAGGAAATAGATTTGTTGGCAAGGACTGAAGTTTCTCCAATGAGATTAGACAAAACTGTCTGTCCTTCCCCAATATTCTGCTGCTGAAAGTCACCAAGTTAATTTAAGATCTGATGACACAATAAAAATACAGCAGAATGGATTGTTATATAAGAACGGTGATATCAGGACTGATTCCATAACGTTTGTGGGAAATTAGAGAAATGTAAGGCCATACCTTTTCCACAGCTGCCATGCTTGCCACATTCTAATTGATTTTTCTATATGACTGAGTAAAGAAGTTGTGCTTATGTGTTTGACTATTTGCAAGTATAATTCTTTGATAAAATGATAACTTCATTTTCCTGTACTGCCAGCTTATTTACATGAAATTTGATTTCTCCGGTAATCTTATTTTGATTCTGCCAGCTTAGTAAAACTTGCAATTTCATCATCCATTAAGATTTTTTTTAAGTTGGCTTATGAGCATGCAGTGAGCCTTATAAAAGCCCAGCTTAATGACTGCAGTTGTGTTTGCCAGCCATAGATCAAACATTTTTCACACCTGAGCCTTTTTTGTCTGAATCACAGTTTATACATGGCATTCAAAGAGGAGCTATCTGGGGAGAAAAATCCATCCTGTATCTATTGCCTATTAAACATTATTAGAAATGAATTCCAAATCAGTTTCTCTACACATGTCTTTCCTTGCCCAGGACAAACAACTCAACAGCTCTGATTAAAAATAGAGAAGTAGGCTGCTATGAGTGAAAAAGGGGAAGTTTTTTCTCCAGTCTGTAGCAATCAGAGAGCTATAATTTGCTTTTAACTCAAGTTTCCTGTGAAAGCAGCCAAAAGAATAATTTCTTCAACTACATTGATTAAAAACTAATTGGATCTAATTTAAGTGTTTTCCAAACAAGTTCAGCAAAATCTAAAATCTAGGTGCTTTTACAGGCTTCAATTTTTTTACTTGCTTGCAACTTAGTCTTGTAGTTAACAAGCAAAACAGGAGAGGTGCATAGGCTTTTCAGAGATTATGGATGTCACCAAATCTACTCTAAGATGTCACCAAAAGTAATGATGGATGAGACCTAAACATTGTACTGGAAGTAATCAAATTGGAAATGCTAAATACTCTTTGTCCTTCTGCCTACAGAGTCTCACCATTTATACTGAATGTCACACAAATTGAGTTCAGTTTTCATCTGAGTCAAATCACTGGCCAGCCAGGCTCATTGCAGTTGGATGAGGAGGTAGTGCCCTTTGTATGAGCCTGAGTAACTTTTGATGTAGTGGGATTTGGTTCCTTGCTCATGGTGAAAGTTTTGCTATGCATTTATAGGTTAGCTTTGCCTATACTGTTATTGATAATAATAGATATTTGATGCTGAAAACTCAGTTTGCAATGTATTGTCTGTGATTCTCTCTTAAAAACTTGTTGAGTGGCATCTGAAATAGGAAACCAATGTGGCTAAATCAGAAGAGAATCTAAAAGGTTTGGAGCAAGACAGAGACAGTGCGTAGGCAAGGAAAGAGAAACTAGATCAGGTTTTAATTGAAACACATAAAAATTACATAAGAAGACCACAGAGAAGCAGGGATTTTGTAGAATAGAATTAGGAGTTAGAAGCAGATAAGAAGGTTTTAAAGATGAGGTTAGTGAGAACACTCTCTAAGAGTACTGGGGGGAGAAAAAATACTTGATGGTAGATCCTGAACAGTTCAGACAGATTGAACTTGAAAGCCCAGGTTTAAAAGTGAATTTTCAGCAGCTATTCAGCCACTTTTTTGTCTGTTGCTGAAAGAAAAACCTTGAAATTGGAGAAACAGTATGAAGATACAAAGTAATGATTGAAAACAGATCTCCTCAGCTTACATAGAAAGAGGAAAGATGTTCTTTGTTGAAATAGGTCACAGTAAACATTGTGTGTATTTCTAATACAGCACAAACCTAAAAGCTATCTGGAAAGATGTTTCCTTGCAGCCTAGATTCCAGCTCTGTAGAGGCTTCCCCTGGAGATACGTAGCAGCAAGGACAGGATGCTATGGACTGCACAGAATCTCGCTGAAATTCACAACTGTGCAGCAGGGGTGCATTTGCCAATGTGGAGCGGCTTGTGATACTGCAAGACACATTGTGTTAAGATGATGTGCAAGAGATTAACTGAAGCATATGTGGACATATGCCTGCCACCTACAGAATGGGTGTGAATGCTGTGAGCAGCTCAGACTGCATCCCCCATGCTCAGCAGATGCCCCAAGCTGCCAGAGGGCCAAAGTGTGGATGGCTGAAATCTTGATTACCATACACACAGGTACTACTTACCAGCTTAGTGTTACAAGTAGATTTTACTTACGGCGGGCAGATCATAGAATCATAGAATCATAGAATCATTAAGGTTGGAAGAGACCTCCAAGATCATCGAGTCCAACCGTCAACCCAACACCACCATGCCCACTAAACCATGTCCCTAAGCGCCTCATCTACCCGTCTTTTAAATACCTCCAGGGATGGTGACTCAACCACTTCCCTGGACAGCCTGTTCCAATGTTTAACCA
>NW_008824032.1:1676900-1681358 GCF_000699105.1 Pygoscelis adeliae
GCCTTTAAGACTTCCTTCTTGAAGATCGTCCAGCCTTCCTGGACCCCTTTGCCCTTCAGGATGGTCTCCCAAGGGACTCTCTCAACCAGCATCCTGAACAGGCCAAAGTCCGCCCTCCGGAAGTCCATGGTAGCAATTTTGCTGCCTCCCCTCCTTACTTCACCCAGAATTGAGAATTCTACCATTTCATGGTCGCTAAGCCCAAGACGGCCTCCGACCACCACATCTCCCACCAGTCCTTCTCTGTTTGTGAACAGCAGGTCGAGCGAGGCACCTCCCCTGGTAGGCTCACTTACCAGCTGTGTCAGGAAGTTGTCTTCCACACACTCCAGGAACCTCCTAGACTGCTTCCTCTCTGCCGTGTTGTATTTCCAGCAGATGTCCGGGAACCGTATCATCATCACAATCGTTAAGCTCTATACAATCGAAACACTCCCTAACATACAGAGCCACCCTGCCGCCTCTCCTTCCTCGCCTGTCCCTTCTGAAGATGTTTTGTAGATACTTGCCAGAGTGGGAAAAGCATGGGATAAAATGGTCAAAGGCAAGCAAATCTGGTGTACTGAATCATGTGAGGCTGTTGAGCGGTTTTCTCAGAAAGCTGGTCTTGGGTTTTACTGGGAGGGAGGTAAAGGACATCCTGAAGGAAGGGATCTTACTGCCTGTTTTGTAGATACTTGCCAGAGTGGGAAAAGCATGGGATAAAATGGTCAAAGGCAAGCAAATCTGGTGTACTGAATCATGTGAGGCTGTTGAGCGGTTTTCTCAGAAAGCTGGTCTTGGGTTTTACTGGGAGGGAGGTAAAGGACATCCTGAAGGAAGGGATCTTACTGCCTTAGGAAATGATGTGGCCTGCAAGTGAGTAAGTGCTGCCTTCCTTGGGAACCCCAGAAAGCTTCCAGATGAACTGTGTGATCCATTGCCTAAGGCTGAAGTAGCCAGCAGGGAGGCAGGTGAGAAATCATGAGCAGCCCAAATCCGGGGTGATGGCAACTGTGGCAAAGAGAACAACCCAGTTTATGGTGAGAGAACCCCCTCAGCCCTGTGTAGGATCTGAGTTTTCTGTTAAAGGCATAAAGGATGCGAAGACATTCTTCATTAGCCACAGAATATTAAATGCTGATGCAGAAATGATGTTTGACTGATTAAAAAGTAACATGAGCTCCAGACAAAGGTGTGTTACAGTAAACAGCAGGGAAGTACCCAAGGTATTGTTAGGAGGTATCTTGAGACTCTGGAGGTACGATTATGAAATTGTTTCAGCATAGTCCCTCTAGAGTCTCTAGGTACCACTAAGGCCAAAACCTCTGCTAAAGGGCCTGAGGGTACAAAGTAGAAAAAGATTGAGAAACCAAACTGAGGCTTATACTGTCTCAGTCACAGCTCACTCAGAGAAATGAAAACAACCCTGGCATGGAATATTCCCCAGATGGCTTGTATGGGACAAATTTTAAAATCTAGGAAAGGTGGTAATACATTCTTTGCCATAAATTGATAAGACAAGTTTTGTAGACAGAGAAATATCTTTTATTACATCCAAATATTGATGGAAAAATGAAGAAGAGCTTGAAAAGGCTTGAAAAAGGCCTGACAGCCTGCCTTCTTTTTCCTGTTATATGAGTTGCTCCAATAGAAAACATCATCTCTCTACAAATCTTGCTTCACTTAAGACTATCCTGGCTACAGCAAGGTTGCTATTGTAATTAAGGCTTTGGATGCCCACATCCAGAAAACAAGAGATGCTAAACATAGAGTTTGCACAGTTCATGGGTAGAATGCAATGCTTCAGAATGGAAATTTTGACAATTAGCACACTGAGAAGGGAGCCACCTACACGAGTCTATGGGAAAAACCAGCACAAGTATGTCTTCAATCTGACCACTCTCTAGGATGTGGCTTTCTTATCCTGTACTAATAGGTACCTGCTTTCTCACAGGATTCACAGTCTAGAAGCTTCTTCTGCTAATAGGCACCTTCATCACCTCCTTTTAAAAAGAAGGATGCATCACTCTACCAGAAGAGCGCAAGCAAACCCCCTTTCTCTTCTTTAGAAGCCAGGCCACTCACTCAGGACACAGGAGGCTCAGGTTCATGGTCCTCATGAGAAGATTCTGACTTACTTTTTCACACTGCAAGACTTCTCCATGTACCAGGCTAAAGGCAGTCCTGGAGCAAGACCAAATCACTTCTGAACCAGTTCTGCTTTGCACAGAAGAATTACAAAGTCTCTGGGTCAGAGGAGGAGATGGGGCAGAATGACCTCCATTTTCTAGCACTTCATTTGGGACATGGGAGCTCTGGATTCATACAGCTGCTCCCAAGACTGTATTAAGAGTTTTGCGTTAAATATTATTATGCCACATGCATTGGCGGTGGCTTGGGGCTGAGAAAAGAAGACCAGGAATGACCTCTTCTGTGAGACTGCTCTCATCATACAGCTAAAGCAGTATTCCCTCTTTCTGCTTCGTGGGTTCAGGAGTGGTTGAGAATTGCCATCTACCAGGGAATAGCTGTCTACCGTGCTGTTCCATAACGTGAGAGACAGAAGCATACAGACATCTCACAGGTAGGACAGGGAACTGACCCACACCCTCTCCACCTCTGAATGAGGGCTCTAACCACTAAGCAGCTGTAAAAATAGTCCCAGCCTAATAGGCAGAGAGAGACATTGTCCTCTTAACCATATTTCAAAACGAATAAGCGCGTGCAATCCAATTTTGCGCAGAGACTGATTTAATAAATAAGTTCTGAGACAACCAACTATGCCAAGTCCATCAAACAAGACAAAGAAAAGAAAGGTTTTCTCCTGGGTCTGGGCTGGGACTGGGTCTTGCTACGGCCTGAATTAGTAAACCCTCTCTAAGCATCTCAAGTTTTGTCACCTGGAAACCTGAAACCCTGGAGGCCTGTAGAATTTAGGTTAAGTAAGAGCTGAGAAGGGGCTTTCATGTTTGTCATTCTGTGTGTGGATGCCTTAAATCCAGCCCAGGAGCCATCTTAGGTACTAAGAAACTTTAGAGGATTTGGCCCTAACTAGACAGACTTTTTCCCTCCTCTGCCAGGGGCAGCTCCTGCATTGCTTTTTTGTTAGGTCTTCGGTTGCTGGGGATGACCAATGTCTGCTGAAAATACATCCCATAGCTTCTCACTTCATAGTATGGCAAAAACTTCTGGAGATTAAAGGAAATCTCATAGAAGGTACCTACTGCAGTTCCTAGGAGCAATGGCCAGCAGTGCCTGCAAAAACACTCTAGCCCTCAGGAAAGACTGAAAGTTAAAATTCTGCTGGTCCCAGGGCCCATTTTGGCAAGTCCTAACAGTAGTCCAGGAATGAGACCTGCATTAGAGTGCTCAGGCACACCCTGTTTAGTTTTGATTCAGAGAAAGAAGCAGTTGCTATTATGGGGCAAGGGAAACTACATTTAAACTTCAGTCCTTAAGGTTATTTAATTGGCTCTGTCCTACAGGATGTTCCAGTTAAACTGGGAGCAATGTTTATTTAATATACAATGCCTGAGTTTTGTGAGATGGAGATTAAAGTATCCAGTGCATTTGGAGAGGATTTCTTTCTCATGGCTCCTGGTTTAGCAACTTATTTAAACAAAATGTGATTCTTTGATGTGGAAGTGATGGTAACATACAAGGGAATTAAATATATCAAATTTAAACAAGCCCTTAACCCTGTATACATGCTGATGTACTGAAGTGCTCCTGCCCATGCATCCTATAGACTCACTCACTCTTTTTCTATATTGTGCTAACTGAAAGAATTATGACATTTGAGACCAGAGCAGAGAGCACGTCCTTTTAAACTCAAGTCCTCCCAGAGCATACGAGATTCTGGCAGTCCTCCTAATAAAAAATAAAAAGAAAAACTGGCTGCAAACGGAAGAACATGACTGTAGTCCGTTCTGCAGTGCAAGTCCACTCTGTGGAAATGTTATCAAAAGAGAACTGGCATGTGAAACAGAAGATTTTGCTCTTAAATGCTTTGCTTTTTGTAAGTAACTTAAATTAAGCTCATTGCTGAAAAATAGAAATAATTATGTAAGAGGTTAAGTTGACGATTTACAGTCATTTTTGTTTGGTTTTTTTATAAGTATTGAGAATAACTAGTTTCTCTTTGAAGCCATCACTTGCAGGCAGCAGGGAAAATGTGAAATAAATAAACCCCTTTGAACAAGGCTTGGGTATTTAGACCTCTCTTTCCATGCTCTCCTATGCCATACTCTGCTAACACTGTTTTTCTTTGCTTAACTAAATTTCTTATAAATGGAACTACAGACAATTCTTTTGCCAGGGCAACCTTCCTCTAGCTAGGGTGAACAAAATTACTTTATTTCCCTGACACTTTGCTGCTAATAGCACCAAGAAGGTGCTGTTCACCCTCCATCTACAAGAAGGGCTGGAAGGAGGATCCGGGGAACTACAGGCCTGTCAGCCTGACCTCGGTGCCGG
>NW_008824032.1:1682565-1698710 GCF_000699105.1 Pygoscelis adeliae
GTTTAGTAGGCATGGTGTTGTTGGGTTGACGGTTGGACTCGATGATCTTGGAGGTCTCTTCCAACCTTAATGATTCTATGATTCTATGATTCTAAGAATGATTGAAGAATTGTGAGAGAGTACAAAATATTGACAGCTGCACTGGGAGTATCAATGAAGTCAGAGAAAATATTGGTGAATTAGGTCATCAATGAAACTAAGCAGACAGAGGAAATGAGAGAAACTGACATCATCATCAACTCATCTCTTATCCTATATGGGATTTGATAAGAGAGCTGTGCAGTAATTTCTTCCTTATTCCGAAAGCTTCATATTTTGAGACCTTTTTATCATTGCTTTAAAAGAGGGTGACAATATGCAAACTGCCAGCAAGAGAGTTCAATTTTCAGGGTGTGACATGGGGCTAAATTGAAGATAATCCCCTGAAGTCAAAGAGGACAGCAAAAGGGGAGGAAACAGCATATTTCAGAAATGCAAGATGTGACATCCCTCAATACATTTGGGGAGTTACAGAGAAATAAGGATCCCATCCATAAAGGTAAGCAGCACAGGTAGTTTCCTCTTGGACCAGCAAGATGCGGACTACTGCCTTCCTGAGGCTCATCCAAAGCAGACGACAGCTCAAGACTCTGCAAACTAGCCTATAGATAGCTTGCCTACTGGTGAGTAATTTTTGTAACCTTTAGAAACTGTGATTAAGTGTGTGTGCATGATAGCTTATACGCATCCAAATATGTAGAAATTGCTATCTTAAATCATCTTGCATTGTGAGGGTTGGAAACTGTGTTGGGAGAGTATTAGCTTGCCAAAATGGGAAACAGAGGGTTTTAAGCCATTTTGAATGAAACAAGAGCAATTGGGTTGAATAATGGAAAATTGCACAAGTTGCCCAATAAACAGCAATTTTGGTAAGTCTAGCGGCTGCCTCAAAGAGACTGAAAGAAGGTTATATTACCATTATTATGCATTTTTAAGGCTCAGACAGGTAATTTCACAATCTGAATCCCACTTGTGTTCATCTGAAGTGCAGTTGTTGACTTCATACTATATCTTAAAAATACATTAATTTATTCCAGTTGTAATGTTAATTTAAGCATTATCTTACTTGATTTTAATTAGCTTAGTGGGAAATACTGTTTTATTAGGATATGAATGCATTTTAAGCTTGTTTATTAATAGGTAATCATCCTTGTAAAAGGCTCTCAGGCATAGGGTTTTTCCCTTTCAGAAATGCAGTAAGGCTATAAAAGCTATAGTCACTCTGCTGGTAAATATTTGTCTCTGTCTCTTGATGTGTACCCGTGTTCTTCACAGTACATTATACACTTCTGTGTAAGACACTTGCTTACCTTATCTTTTAAGAGCATTACATTAGATGTCTATATATACCTGTGCGTACTATATTTCCTGGTATGAACCAGGAAAAAAATTCATGGGGTCTACTCTTTGAACTACTGTAACTTCTAGAACCCAAAGTACTTCACCTTGAAATTGCATTATGTATAACAGCCGATGGATCTTGAAATATTCTTCAAGGTTATTTAATGTACTTCTGTTATCTCATTACATTTCTGGCAAACTCAAGTGAAAAGCTGTGGAGTTTATTAGCAATGCTCTGAAATATTTAGTCCATCAGAATGTGCTTAAAAAGGATTATGTAATCCACAAACATTTTTTTTTTTTTATATATTCTAGATTTGAATCTATATTGCAAAGGCAAGCTCTTCAAAGCTCAGAAATCCCTGTATACGTTATAGCGCTCCATCTTGCCTTGCCCAGTGCATTCATTTATGGAGGCCTGAAGGAGCAATGTACCAAAACTAGTATTGTGCAAGAATGGTATAATCAAAACCTCTTTAACTGAGACAGATATATCTGCCTATGTGTAGTACCATTCAAACACCTCCTTCAATGCAATATTTCTGCTATGTACTATTTTTATCCTACAAAAAGTAATGAGCAGCATTGGAGTACTTCAGTACTATGGCATACTAACATTTCAAATACGACCTGTTTTGAAAGACTCTTGTTTTTATGAAGCATTGGGTTGCAGTCTGGTAAGGAAAAGACCTGAAGAAATGGAACAGCTTTAATAAAAAGACATTTTAATTTCACTGACATTATCAATGACATTGACCTGCTCAGATGTTAACAACGTGAATGTTATCACCTCTGGTTATGTGATTATAGGACACAGAGGAAAGGACAGAGAGGAAAAAAAGAGTTTCAGAGGTAGGACTATACAGGGAAGATGCAATTACCGTGTTTTAGGCTTGTAGATCATAAAACCATGAATAATTTAGCTTGGAAGGGACCTCCAGTGATCATCTAGGGGAACCTCCCTGCTCAAAAAAGATCTAATTAGATCAGGTTGCTCAGGGCCATGTCCAGTCGAGTCTTGAACGCCTCCTGGGAAGGAGATCCTGTAACCTCTCTGGACAACCTCTTCCAGTATCTAACCAGTGTCAAGGTAAAAAACAAAACAAAACAAAAAAAAAATCTGATGTATAATTGGAATTTCTCATGTTCTAACTTGTGTCTTTTGCCTCTCATGTTATGTGCACCTGCAAGAAGAAATAAATCAGAAGTGAAGATTCCTGAATGCCTATAGACCAGTGTGCCAACTAACACTGTCTAGGAAAATACAACTGAGGTAGCAGGGTGGAAGGAGAGAATAAGAGGAATATGAAAAGGGACAATCCTTTAGCTTAGAAGGGTTAGAAAACAAGCAATTACATTGATGAGTTACACCTAAGCAGGTTTCTACAATGGGCAGAATTCAAACCTGCACTGTTATGGGGAAATTAAAAACTGGAAGATTTGCAGTTACCAGTTAAACATAACAGAGTTTCTTTTTTTGTTCAGAGACTTTCAGACTCTCTGGCCAGAAGGGACCTCCCTGTTCACCTAGGCTGACCCTCCCTGTGCAGAGGCTGGATAATGTTTTTTCAGAACTAGATCAAAGAACGCCTTTTAAAAAAGAGATCTAATCTTGTCTTCTGCATTCAAAGGGATGGTGACCTAATCACTTTTTCCAAAAAGTTGGTAAAATGTCACTTACATAACTTAAAAGCCTTACCAGCATAAGGTAAGTATTTTGGACTTCACTTCAAGGAATAAAGATGAAAGTTGCTGAATTGGAAGTTGGTGGTTGCCAAGAGACCAGTGTTCACGGCCTGATTATATTTAGCGTGGCCAACCACAGGAGAGTCCCAAACACAGCTAGCTTCAAAAGCTTTGATTTATCAGGTCTCAAGAAAGTTACAAGCAGAATCAGTTGGGGAAATATATCTGGGCAGAACAATGTAAATGGAAGATGGTGGCTCTTGAGGAGGGTTTATTAGCTGTCCAAAAGTCACCATCAAAGAAAAGAACATTGGCTGTACTGTTTTCGGTTGCTAAGGGAAAATCATGATTAGAAATAAATAATCTATAACAAATGGAAAAATTGGAAACAGGTCATAAGAATGATGAATGAGGAGCCACAAATCTTGGAAAATTGATACGGGAAGAAAAGACTGCCAAAGAAGAAGGTCTCTGGCTGGAAGGTCAAAGGACAATATCAAGTTATTTAAGAACAGTAGTATTAAAAAAGACCCAAAACCTGGAAATGTTTGGCCATAGCTAGATGCAGCTGATAAAATTGCTTCTAATGGTGCAGAAAAGACAAAATAATAATTTCATTACTATATTTGGAAGAAAGCAGTGTGATACATGTATGTCAAATTGGACTGATGAACTAATTTCTGACCTACTAATTATTGACATGTGTCGTGGTTTGACCCCAGCCAGCAACTAAGCCCCACAAAGCTGCTTGCTCACTCCCCCTGCAGTGGGATGGGGGAGAGAATTGGAAGAATAAAAGTGAGAAAACTCATGAGTTGAGATAAAGACAGTTTAATAGGTAAAGCAAAAGCTGCGATCGCAAGCAAAGCAAAACAAGGAATTCATCCACTACTTCCCATGGGCAGGCAGGTGTTCAGCCATCTCCAGGAAAGCAGGGCTCCATCTGCATAACGGTCACTTGGGAAGACAAACGCCATCACTCCGAACATCCCACCCTTCCTTCTTCTTCCCCCAGCTCTATGTGCTGAGCATGACGTCATACAGTATGGAATATCCCTTTGGTCAGCTGGGGTCATCTGTCCTGGCTGTATCCTCTCCCAACTTCTTGTGCACCCCCAGCCTACTCGCTGGTGGGGTGGTGTGAGAAGCAGAAAAGGCCTTGGCTCTGTGTAAGCACTGCTCAGCAGTAATGAAAACACCCCTGTGTTATCAACACTGTTTCCAGCACAAATCCAAAACATAGTCCCACACAAGTGACTACAGAAAAAAATTAACTCTATTCCAGTCAAAACCAGCACAACATATTAAGTAACAGCTGCTAACATTGTTAAATCTGCAGGCCCAACTTATTTGCTCCTAAGAGTCATAAATGGACTGACCGAGTTGGCTCCGGCACCTCTGATAATTTTTAACAAATCTTGGAATGATGGAAAAACACCAGAAAATCCAAGTCTCAAGTGATAATATTGTGTCAATATTCAAAAAGAATGAGAATGATACTGCTAATTATGTTAGCCTGATTCAGTCATGGTAAAATAAGGCAAAAGCAGTTAAGGGATTAGCTGAGAAAGACCTGAAGGGTAAGATTATAATTAATGTCAGTTAGCATATTTTTAGGGAAATTAGTCAGATCAAACAGTTGTGCTGGGAAGACAGCAAGTTACACTGATAAAGACAACAACGTTGATATAGTATATATGGACGTTTATAAGGCAGTTGATTTAGTACCTCATTACACTGATCAAAAATTTTGCAATGAGTGCAATGAGAAGAGAGCCCACATTAACTGGATTAATAGCTGGCTAAATGATGGCTCCCAGTATCTATTTGCAAAGCAGAAGCTGTTGCTGAGCAATTGTGTTTCATTACTCAGAAGTGAGTATCAGCTGGCAGTGGGCTCATCAGGTGATGTATGGTGGGGGTTCCTTTGAATCTGCTTTTGGGCAGCCATGCTGTGACTAAGCACGTGCTGGTAGGTGGGTTTGTGCTCAACAGGACTGTGTTGTGGTGCAGCCTCACGTGTGATGTGAGCTGTTGTGAAGAGCCCGAGGACTCTCACAGTGATAACTAGCTCAAAACCGTAGGTAAAATGGACCACAGCTTCCCCCCAGATGATTTTGAAAGAAAACGCCCACTTTCTTAGCAAAAGAGTGGAAGTCTTTGGCTGATAGTCCATGCTCACAGACAAGTAGCTCAGGGGAACTCGGTGCAAATCAGGACAGAGGGTCTGATAACCATGGGCTGGCTTTTCTTGGGTGGGAAAGCCATCTTGAATCTTCCCTGGCTGTGGCATGAATGCCCTGACTGCATGCATCTAGCAAGACACTTTCAAAGTCTTGTCAATTAAGTCAGAACTTTTCTTTTTCCACTCATTGCTCAAGTTTGAGACGCTTTGGAGATGACTGTAAAAAAACAGAAATTCCCCCCGCTTTCCTGATGATGAAAGAGGCTGGAACTGTTTTTGCTTAAACTTAACAGAAGAAAATTCAGCAACTGGATAAACCAGGCATGGGAAATTTTTGTCAGAAGACAATTATGGGTAATTGCAAACAAGGGATTAGAATTTAAACCCTTATGCAGCCTAACCAAAATGAGCATTACTCATTCAATAAAACTATATTGTAAATTATGAATCTTCTGTTTAATCTCAACTTTTCAACCTTTTTTCTTTTTTTCCAAAAAAGGGCTCAGTGTAGGCACATATTTCTCTGTTTCCCACAACCTGTGTCCTGGAACACTGAGCAAAGGCAGACTAAAGGGAATTTTCGAAGGATTTCTCAGAATGAATCTTGGGTGCTTTCTTCTTAGGTGCATTTCTCTTTTAGTAATGATAAAGAAGTCCCGCAGTGGAACATTTATTCTGACCTGTGGGAAATGTGTCATGATTTGTTTCCTGCCTGAAGACTGATGAAGCTGCTAGCATATGAAATGCTAGTTGTTGGCTATGCTGACAAAAAAAGCATTTGTAGTTTTTAAGAACTGTCATTAATCATACCTCGTGTCAGGGAGTGAAGAATGCAGCAGAGCCAGCACATTTCTAAGAAAAGGAGCTGACAAAAAGGGAAGCGGGACTAAAGGATTGTCTGTGACTGGCTGTGTGGCTATTTGGTGCTGTGTCCTGGAGGCAGAGTGGGCTGGTGAGACAGGTAATGGGGGTCCCCAGGCAAAAGAAGATGAGAAGCTGAGCTGCTAATTCGGAGGGTAACTTTCACAATGCACGTGCCTGTGGGAGAAGTGTGGAAAGTGGAAGTAGGTTGCTTGCCCTAACTTTTCATTCCTTTGCTTCCCAGGGTCCGTGCGAAGACTATTATGTACCTGTGTACCTTAAAATGGTTTTAAAAGTGCGTGAAATTAGTTTCCTAATACATTTCAATCGTTAAACAATGTGAGGGATATGAAGTGTAGCTGATGACAGAGCACATCTAAGATTTATGTGCTGTCACCAACCGTACATGAAGTTTAGTGCTGTAAGCTGTACGTAAAAGCCTTCTGTCTAATGTAAACAGTACATTTCTTCCACCTGTTGGTAATTAGGTAGATAGACATGAAAAAACGTGAACTAGCATAAGCAGAACTATACCAGGCACAGATCTACACCAAATGTTACAGACATTTGCATTATTTATTATGGGATATCCATGAACAATCTCTGAATCTCTGCCATGAGAAAAATTCAGCCAAAACTAAATTTCAAAGTCTTCCTGAAAAGAAATCATAAAAACTGAATGATAACGCTGGTACTTTAACAGTAGCATCTGAGCAAAAATGAATGGCTATAAATTAGTCCAACCAGATTTAAAACAGATGCTAGAAGATTTTAATCTCTGAAGAATGAATTTCTGGAACATCCCCGCACACTGAGATGTAGGTGTAACCCAGGTTGAGTCAAATGTAGCACAAAGGAGGCAGAAAATGTGGGCATGGGATGTCATAAACTCATAAAAATGTAGCTGATAAACTGAGAAGCTGATAGACTTAATGATAGGAGAACGACAGCTTGGGGAGGGTGTCAGTTTAGCCAACAGGCTTTCAGCCAGAATTGCTCCTCTACACAAAAGCAGGCAGAGTGGGAGCAAGTGTCAGATAGAAACCGGGCCTGCAAACAGCTGGACAGGTCCTTGCATCTGCACAGAAATGTCACAGCTGCAGAGCATGCCTTGAAAGTTTTGTGAGGCAATAGCTGCCAAACACATCAGAAGAACAAAGTCTTCAGTATTGTAAAAAATCTGGGAAGTTACAGTGATCTCGAAGGCCTTCTATAAATATTCTTTTGTCTCTGAGAGACATCTCTTTCCTGCAAGTACAACTTCGTGTGATGCAACTGGCTCGCCCAGATCTGGGTCAGGTTTGTTAAGGAAGCTGATTTTCTGTAGCTGCATACGCCTCGTTTAGGCCAAATACATGTGGTCCCCCTGGGATTTTGACGGAAACTAGTCAGTTGCCTGGGTATACCGGCTGCACCCTTATTTCACCGTTTTGCCTTTTCTGCGAATTGATGCTGCCCAGTTACTCAAGCCTGGAATTTCTCCCCCAGCGTGGCATTTTACTCTTTGACATTTCAAGCTTGTTCCGTGTGTAAATAATTTTATTTCGGTTATTTCAGTTTCTGCTTTCACTTTCCCTGATGGTGCTCCGTCTGTTTTATACGTTAGAATATGCACCATTTGTGGCTGTTTTTATTGGATATTCTCAGAAATAGCACATTCTTCCCTTATACTGCTTAGGAGGAGCTTATTCCCAGTCATTCCATCTTTAACCCAAATATTTTCCTGCCTTGTGTGTACATCGTTGTGAACTAGTTGGGCTCATCACTACAGTTGCTGGGCTTTTGCTTGGCATTTGAACATTTCCTATTACACCTGCCAGCTGCTGTTTTGCTGACATTGTTTGGCATGTTTATTTCCTTTGCTATTTCATTTTCTCTAGTCTTTACTGAAATAGTTTAAAATGGGTTGCTTAGTATCATGCAATCTGTGCCTTTTAAAGGCCTTTGGGATTTTGATTCAGTGGTCTTTCAGATGTTCCTTTAATGAATCACAAGTTTTCTGATCATTAATGAATAGTCCTGATTTAAAAAAAAAACCAACACAACAACCAAAAAAACCACAACAAACAACAAAACTCTTCAGGGTGGGGAAAAAAAATCCTGCTTCCTCTTTTTTTTCTGAACACTTACTAAGAAAATGGGTAGCATTTCTTCCTATGGACACAGTGTTCTTCCTACCCTTGCATTAGCATTTCAAAACAATGTTCCCCTTTATCTCCCTATACAAAATGCAACCAATACTCCCAAAACCAGTGCCATTCCTTTAATTGTTGTCCGTTTTACTAGCCCTAATGATTTTGATGTACAACAGAAAGTGCTGGTTGAATCTGAACTTTTTCAAGATTTCATCAGCATCTCTCATAATTTTTAAAGCTGCCAGGTTATTTACACGGTGCCACCCCAGAGACTTTGGAACTTTGTTTTTAGTGTGATTTTTCTGTACTGAGGTCAGTAATTTTCATCCAACATTTTAGAATCATAGAATCATAGAATCATTTAGGTCAGAAAAGACCCTTAAGATCATTGAGTCCAACTGTAAACCTAACACTGCAAAGTCCACCACTAAACCATGTCCCTAAGCACCACATCTACACATCTTTTAAATATCTCCAGGGATGGTGACTCCACCACTTCCCTGGGCAGCCTGTTCCGATGCTTGACAACCCTTTCAGTGAAGAAATTTTTCCTCATGTGCAATCTAAACCTCCCCTGGCGCAACTTGAGGCCGCTTCCTCTTGTCCTATCACTAGTTACTTGGGAGAAGAGACCGACACCCACCTCACTACAACCTCCTTTCAGGTAGTTGTAGAGAGCAATGAGGTCTCCCCTCAGCCTCCTTTTCTCCAGGCTAAACCCCAGTTCCCTCAGCTGCTCCTCATAAGACTTGTTCTCCAGACCCTTCACCAGCCTCGTTGCCCTTCTCTGGACACGCTCCAGCACCTCGACGTCCTTCTTGTAGTGAGGGGCCCAAAACTGAACACAGTATTTGAGGTGCGGCCTCACCAGGGCCGAGTACAGGGGCACGATCACTTCCCTACCCCTGCTGGCCACACTATTTCTGATACAGGCCAGGATGCCATTGGCCTTCCTGGCCACCTGGGCACACTGCCGGCTCATGTTCAGCCGGCTGTCGACCAGCACCCCCAGGTCCTTTTCCGCCAGGCAGCTTTCCAGCCACTCTTCCCCCAGCCTGTAGCGCTGCATGGGGTTGTTGTGACCCAAGTGCAGGGCATCATCTTCCACTGCCTTGTTCTTTTTTCTGTATTTACTGGGACTTGTGATTTCCACTTAAAGGACTCCACTGTATTCCAGTCCTATTAAATACAAATTTTAGGTAACAAAAACATAAACAGTAAGCACAGCACTCATGCTGCTATCTTTCAGCCTGACTTGAGTCTCTGCCTCTATCCATGAAGGAGTATGTGAAAATCTAGCGATGGTACAACACAATAACCTGCCAGCAGTTATTTAACTATCGGATGGAACATAAACTTCCATTGCGGCATTTATAAGGAGGCTGGATAGGCTCTCTGAGGCATGAAAGGACTAGCTGTAGAGCTCTGAAGATGTTCAGGTAAGATCAGCAGATTTTTATTCATGCTTGAGAGAGAAGGGATGAAGCTGGCTTCATTCTTCTGAGGGGAGACAGCTTAGTTGTCAGAGTGTGTGCACGCGTGTGTGCATGTGTTTCTGGAAGGGAAAAGAAAGAGAATGTATAATGATGGTGAAGGTATATAACCGTAGATACCGTAGAGCAGAAGTCCCCAGTCTAATCTCTGCGGGCGTTTCCATCAGCAGTGGCAACAATGGTCACCACAACCAGTAAAGGCAGCAGCAGAAACATGTTTTTTCCTCACCTGTTGTCACATGCCTAGATTTCCCCAGAGAAGCTCTGTTTTGGTATCCAGAATTTTGAACTTGCTGGAACTGGAGGATTTTTAAGCGTATCTAGTAGATCCAAGTGGCTGCAAGTCTCCTGCATAGTTGTTTCAGCTGGGCAGCTGTATGTCTGGAAGTCACGATGGTTTCAAACACCTCGTGCAGTTGCTGCGTACCCGTCAAGTAGAGCTAACGCCGTGAGGATGCACTGGACTCGATTACCATCTGTCTGCTATTCAGTCAGTTGAGCCTGACCAGCATTTCCAGGAAATGCTGGGTTCATTGTGTACGTATGACTTCGATTCATACCTTAATAAATGCAGTATGATCCAAAAGCTCAGGCTTACTACTCACACACACCTACATACGTCTGGGAAATCCCAGACCAGCAGTGGGACGCCACTCAGCCTCACACGGCACAGCTGGAATACAGGCAGGGATCTGCTGGGATTTGTGGCTAGAAAGCCTCATGCAGTGGGAGTGGGGAGGGTATTAGAAGGTGCATAAGACATATCCTATCTGCTAACTAGAGGCACTGTGGAGACACCATGTAGGGCCTTTGCTGGATAAACTTCTATTGCAGCTTCTGCAGGGAAGCCCTGCAGTGCTAGCCTGATGTTTGGGTATGTGTAATTACAGACCCAAGCACAAACTCAGCTCAGAGCCTGCCTAGGAGATCCCAGGTATAAAGGTAATATAGGTATAGCCTGGGAGAGCTTCTCTTTGTGTAGAGCCTTTCTTCCCTCCGGACCTGTGGCTGGGCTAATGAAGGGACCTGCTAATGTGAGAGCTGGCTCTGTTATTTTTACATCAAGTGGTATATTCTCCTTTAACAGCAGAATTCTTCACTGACTGTCCATGGACCGAGTCTAATTCAGTAGCATGAGCTGAATGAGAACATTTTACCTGAAGATTAGGCTTCCAAAGGACTGGCTTATCAGCTTGTTGTAGTTCTAAGGCAGTTTAGACTTGCATGCCCATCCTTCTTTCATGTTTTTTCTCTTTCTAAAGAGAAATGTCTTTTAATTGCTCTTTTAGCATGGTATGAAGATAGTGCAGAACTACCAACAATGCAGTGATAAAATGTCAAATGGCAATATACGCAGGGGCCTTTCAGTTTTCTGCATATTTATGACTGACTTTCTTTTAATAGAAAACATATTTTTTTTTCTTTCAATGTACAGATATAGAATAAAATCACTTGAAAGCAAAGAGTGAAATCTGATCTCATTAAAACATGGAGTTAGTGAAATGGTGACAGATGGGCCCTGCTGGGAAGGCGAAGATCATTGAACGAGACTGGGATAAGTTAGTGAGTTTGCAATTATAAAGCATGTGGCTTTGCAATTTCTAACCCCCAGTTCTGCAAAGTAATCAGTGCAGTTGGGCCTATATGCCTGCAGGGAGGCTCATTGAGACAGGCATGAAGATCTGTGTAGAGGAACAGGGACATGCAGATATTCCAAAATGTAGCTGTTAAGGAAGCAAATCTCTCTCTTTTCTAGCCAAATTTTAATCTGCCCTCTCCAGAATGGAAGAACGCTTCACGATGAAATATGAAGCTGATTTTCATGCTCCCCTGTAGTGGTTACCTGACCTGGGCTGGAATTTTAAGGAAAACATGAGCCTTTCAAACATTGATTGATCTGCCACTGTTAAGTGTTGTCCGTCTCAGTATGCCTGTGGCAATGGGTGACAGGTTTTTTAATTATGTTCCTAAGAGGACTCCGACTTGTTTTTTGTAATGTTGGAAATCTTTATCTTGACTCATTTCTGTAATAAACTTTTGGCAACGGGAAGCTGTAATTTATTTACTTAGAAATTTCTCATCTCCATTATCGTAAAGATGTCTTAGCAATTCTATTTTTAGGATTGCACAAATGGGGCATAAATCCTGTTTTTCTTTTAAAGCAGATTGTGCTTGGATGTAAAACGTCAAATGTGTGAGATTTGTGTCCATCTGAATGATCAGCTTGGTTTTTATTTCCAGGGACAACCTCATTCATCAAGTCCCATCATATGCAAACCCAGACCACCATGCAGATCATATATTTAACTTGTTACACAATCTCTTCCATATGTTTAACAAGCTCCAATAATTTAGGGATGGTCCTCCCAGTGCACACTACAGGGAACTATCGGCAACTTCAAGGTCCTGAAGCCATGTAGCTCTTGGCCCTTTTTTCTGAGCATCTTTGGAAAACTTATTTTCCCTTTCTCAGCCAAAGAATGGCAGTGCTGACGCTGATCCCAATACACACTCGTAAATCTCACATTTTCTTTTACAATCTGATATTTATGCCCATTTTGTGCCTCTGTACAGAAGTTGCCATGAGTTAGTTCAGTTTTCATAGCTGCAAATTTACTGGTATAGTCTAATACTCTTTCATGGTTCCCCAATTTCTTTTTGATGTGCAAGTCCTTTCATGCCTTAGGGAAGCACAGAAGAAAGCGTGGAAGTACTTGAAACGTTAATAATTAGGTGCTGGAGGCTGATATTACAGGCCAACTGGGTGTCTTAGTGATGAATCAGAAATGCTGGGAGAGGGGGGAGGCATGTCAGGAACGACTGGGAGGATGCAAAGCTTGAAGTGACACAGCAAGGGCAATCACGCACAAAAAATTATCTTTCCAGAATCACTTTGAATGGACCTGAAAGGTGCAAGACTGCCTTTGTGAGAACCAGAGACAAGGAAGAAGCAAGACAATGCCTAGGTGGAACAGTTTGGCTGAGATGATGGATGGGAAAGTCCCTATCTTTGGTAAGTTACACAGAAAAAACTCAACAAGGTGTGATTCAGAACTTCGATGTGAGGATGTAGGGAGAATTCAGAGCATGCATGGGTTATGGGTCTCAATTAGGAGAAGATTGTGTTCTCCACCTTGATCAAGAAAGGAAGTAGGAGAATGAGATTAGGGCGGTATTAATCATCCTGCTATAGCCATGTTGAGGATGAGCAAGGCTAGTCTTCCTCATAAAGATCTAAGGGTAAGGGTTGTTTGGAACAAAATGGGATCTGAATTGGAGAGGTTGATTTGTGAGCTGTCCCCATAGAAATAATAGTAAAATGTATGTTTACATACATTCAGCAACACAGGGAGGAGGGAGCAGGGAAACGGGCCAAAGACCAAAGTGTTGTGGCAAAGCTTGGCTGTGGGTGAAGAGTCTCTTCCAAAGAAGTAATAGCTGGAGGGATAGGATGAAAACACGAAGACAGAGTCACAGGAGCCACTAGAGAGTAGATTTCACAAAGAATGTGCTCACGGGACCCCAGTCACCATCGGGTCCAAGAGAACGTGAATGCCGTTTCAAGCTGTGTCAGACTTTCCGTGGAGCCTGGGGGCCAGAGGAAAGGCTGGAACATTTGGGAGAAAACTGAAGAAGAGGCTTTGCAAATAGCGACTGCAGACCGTGTGCCCAGATTGTGATGCTAGAAGGGATCACTGTGGTCATTTCAAGAAGAAAGAAATAATATGTGGATATGGATCTGTACTTCCACAGGACTTACTTTGTCTACCTTTGAAAAATGTGGACTACCCTAATAACTTTGCAGAAATGTTGGCTTGTGGAAATACAGTGACTTTAGTGCTGATGATCAAGCACTTTTGCACCTCAAGCTCCCAGTTACATTAGTAATTGATCAAAGACAAGGCAGTGAGTACAGGAAATTTCTGGTTCTTGTGAAAACCTTTAGGTTTCAGTGCAAGGCACTTCTGAGAATGTTCTGGGCATCTCTGAGAAAACACTAATAGATGCAGAATCTATATAGTGTAGCACAGGCTCACAAAAACAACAAATTCAATATAGTTCTATATTTAATGTTGTTCACCTCCAGAGCAACACCACTGCAGTGTGGAAAATCACTGGCAGACTTACAGGGATATGCATATTACCCAGTATGACAGAACCAAAGGATGAAAAATTACTCTTAGACTTTGGAAAAGAATAGGGAAATCAAAACAAGCACAAAATTGTAGAAATACAAAACTTCTTCATGGTTTAGACACAATGCTTTAGAATTTGGAAAGGTCATCATAAACTACAAAACCTACACACATGTCACTTCTTTGCAATAAGATAAACACAAAGAAACATTTTATAAAGAAATTGGAAGCTTCTGCTCAGTCTTTTAAAGCAAAAGAAAAACTAGCAGTTGGGAGAGAAGAGTGAAGCAAAGGGCAAAAACACTGAAGAACAAAAGTCTTCATGGGCTGATCTTTTTTTTTTTCAGACTGTGTGTGAAAGCAATTTAACAAGTGAAGACCTGAACGTATTTGAAGATATTTTACTTTACCAGATCAAAACTAAAAGACAGCTGAAATGGCCAACAGACCAGTTGAAGCCTGTTGATCCTGTAGTAACAACATAAAATGTTAGGTTTAGTTGCTTTACTGGTTGGAGTGCATTGCAGAATCATTGAAAATGCAGCTCTTCTCGTGTATGCCCTCTCTTTGGTATCTCTGTCCCACACTGGCTCTTTGGTTTTTATCACCTCATGGCAGAGTGTCTGTCTTTATTCTGTTTTTTACTGGTGCAAGGCTGGTGAGCAGGGTCCAGCTGTCTGCTGCATGGCATTGTTGCGGGTCCTCTTCGTTAAAAACAGAGAAGAGGAAGCAAAAATATAAGTTGCTGGAAGAGTTTAGCTGGGTGGACAGATGGGAAAGGCCATTCTCTCCGATACATTATGCAGAAAGATCCAGCAAGGTGCGATTCATAGCTTGGATGTGAGGACATGGGGAGTGATCAGAGTGGAAGTTAGTCTCGCGTAAAAGACGACGGTCTCCTTCACCTTGATCAGTTAACTTCTGATAACCTGACTGACCCAAAGTGTTTATTAATCTGGATTTTTTTGACCCACTCACACCTGTGCCACTATATTGACCATCAGAGGTTTTTTTATTAGCTCAGCTGCTTTCCCTCTCTGGAATCCTCCCAAATTAACCTCTCTTGAGGGCTTAATTTCCATAGTACGCTACACTACACTCAGACCAGAAACTGAGCACTAACCTTCATTAATTCAGCATTTCCGGCTGGACTTGGGACATTTTTTTCACAGGCCAGCATAATTCCCCAAAGATTCAAAATATTTAAAGCAAAGTTTAAGACTGATAACAGACCTAAATGCCTGGTATTACTGTTATCAAACCTCCTCTGTTCAGATACCAGCAGCTGCTGTGCCTGGGATCAAGGGCACCCCACTCATGGGCATCGGCAGCATTAGTGGCAGTGGAAGCCATTCTTGGCTCTGTGCCTGCTCTGCCTGCCTGCCTGCCTGCAGGACACACGCCCCTCAAGACTTCTCCCGCTTTCTTTGTGTATTTACGCCTGTAGACTGGATTCCTCACCCTTTTGGAGCTTGGCTGGGGGGTTCCCCGCAGGGAACTGCTGCCTGCCGCTTCCATTCAGTTCTCATCCTATCAGTCCTACCACAGTCTGGGGACGCTGCCTTCCACCTTGCAAGTCCTCTCCAGCCCAGCTAATGTCACTTCAGCAGGCCGAACCGACCTGTCCTCTCCCCTGTCTTTATGTTTCCTTGGCTGGGATTCAGCCTCGTCTGCCAGGTTCGCTAAACACACTCTGCTCTCCGTAATCTGGGAGTACTCAAGGCTCCGGTGATCTTGTTAAATCTTTAAAAAGTGAAAAACATCCTACGTTGAAAAGAGCTGGAGATGCAACTCATCTCCCAAACTTACGGACCCGCTTTTGTTCTTTTAACTCCTCTGAATCGGGTTCCTGCAGCTACCTTGCCCCGGCCTTTACCTGACCTTTCCTTTTGCGTGACACCCTTTACAGACTGGGGAGCTTTGGCTCGTGCATGCGCGCGGGCAGCGAGGCATGGCCGAGCAGGGTAAAACGGTCACGTTTAATACTTGTAAAAGGTAGTTCAGGTTATGTTTTCTGCCCGTCACTTCATCTATGCCCCTTCTCATGGCACTTCTGCCTTAACACTCCCACAGGTTTAAAGCGGCTCGGGGAGCTGGATGGCCCAAACACTTGGAGTCACTACACCGGGCAGTGTTCCTTGCGGATTCCCAGCCGCCCCAGGCAGCGGGCTCCGCCATCCCGGCCCATCCATCCCCCAAGATAAGCCAAACCCACCCCACCGGGGGACGCGCGGGCGGACGCCTTCGTAGGGTACCAGTCCGTGTTACG
>NW_008824032.1:1699831-1734679 GCF_000699105.1 Pygoscelis adeliae
GCCCGCGCCGCCAGGGCCGCCCTCCGCAGGGGCTGAGGGGATGAGCCGTGCCCCGCGCGGTGGTCGCTAGCGGAAGGATGACCACTCCCGCCCTGCTGCCGCTCTCCGGGCGGAGGCTGCCCCCCCTGAACCTGGGCGCCTCCGCCTTCCCGCACCACAGGGCTACCTTGAGACTCTCCGAAAAATTTATCCTGCTCCTTATTCTTAGTGCCTTCATCACCCTGTGCTTCGGGGCGTTCTTCTTCCTCCCCGACTCCTCGAAGCACAAGCGCTTTGACCTGGGCTTGGAGGATGTGCTCATTCCTCACGTGGACACCAGCAAAGGGGGCAAGAACCTCGGCGGCTTCCTCATCCACGGGCAAGGGCACGACGAGCACCGGCACAGGTAGGTGCCTTCCTCGCCGGTAAGGGAGCGGCGCTGCCGCCGTGGCGGCGAGCGGGTCCCCGTGGGAGCAGGACCGGGTGGAAGGGAGGGAGGTCCGTGGAAGTAGGTCCTTCCCGTACTGCTGTCGCTCCTCTCTCCGACATCCTCACGTCTTCCCACCGCGTACCGACTTCTGAGCCCCAGCCTTGCGTCCTCCAGCTGCCATGTGTAGCCGTGGCTCCGTGTTTTCTTTTCCAGCGTGCATTTAGCCTTCTGGCTAGCGAGGGCCGGGAGGGTAAATACGAGCTCTCCTCCAGCGACTGATGTATTTTTCTCCCCCTAGCCAATTCCCTGGGTCAGTCGTGGAAGAAAGGGGATTAAGTTACAGCATTTGTGGAGACAGTATAAGTGACTGAAAAACTGCTGCGTCTTTTCTATAGCTTTTATGTGCTTACTCAAAACAGCTGCTTGTTGCTGAATAGTGTAGCAAGAACTTTGATCTGATGAAGACTTCATGCTGTGACGCAGAGGCTGTCAGCCTACGATGTGCAGGACACAGAACTAGTGTAGGTGGCATAATTGCCCCTTCTGGCCCTTAAAATCGCTTGTTATAATGTTATTCCAGACAACTGGAGATGCCGGTGGCTAAGTTCCCTTAATTGTGGTTGCCAGTGTAAAGACATTGCAGATAAAATAGTAGTTAAGAGTAACAAGGGTAAATGTCATGCTGTTGATTGCTTTCTGGAGCCACCTAAAGCTTTGTGTGGTGCAAGCCTCTAAATGTTCAAGACTGGGTCGTGTGAACTGAAGCCTTCAAAACTAAGATTCAAAAAACTTAAATGAGGGTTTTACAGTATATTTACTTCTAACATACGCTAATTGCTTAAATCCTGCCCTAGTGCCTGGATCATAGTGAAGCTAACTGATCTCTCTTCACTGTCAAAGATGGGTAAAATGTGATGATGACGGGTGGTAAAATATATGTTCTTCAATACTCGAATTAGTAATACAGTGAAATTTAAAGAAAGGTTACTTATGCTGGTAGCGTTCCTTGAGAACAGTTTAAAATATATCCTATTGACATGATATAAGAATTATTTAAAGATTATTTGTGCTAGATTAAAAGGAGAGGGTATAGTTGCCTCTTTTTATTAATCTGTTCTGAGTTATAAAGACTATCTGAATACTGTGGTATTTTTCCTTACGGCATCTTTGCTGTTGAATGTCTTGGGGCACTTATCAGCTCTTTCTCCCTAACTGAAAGGGCATGGGTGCTTAATATTTAACAAGGACTTCTTTTGTCTATGATGTTAATTGCTGGTGCGGTTAAATGTAAACGTTGCACAAAACATAGGTTTAGACACTCCCTAATATGCCTTTGAAGTTCTCATCTTTCACTGTCTTTTTTGTGTGATCTTATTTCTTAGCTTTCACAGTCACTCTGGTACATGCAGTCAAAATCAGGTTCTGAAATAGAAGACAGATGAAACAAAAAGAGGCGTTCAGCAGAAATTTTCAAAACTCCAGCTGTGACTGTTATACCTTGTATTGCCCAGTAGATGGGCCGTAGAAAAAGGAGTTTGTTGATACTGATAGTTCTGGAGTGATGCTCTTGATTAACCTACTTATGTGGGTCCTTTTCACGTGTCCTCTTTAATTACTGAGGCTACAGCTTCAGTAATGGTATGAAGTGCATGCTACTCTTGTCTGTCATGTGTAGATAAGCAGTAACTTATAACTGTTGGAGCTAAATGCATTTTGCTTGTTTGGGATCTGTTCTTTAAAAGAAGTGGTTATCCTGTCGTCAGTTAACTCTCCTATGGTTCCTCCATAAGCTTCGGATGTGGGTACCCCCCTCGCCATGCCCCCCTCCCTCCCAATTGTCCCTGTCATGTACAGTTTTTTTATGGCCGCCTTTTGGGTTGTTATTTGAGCAAGAATAGATATTATTCCTGTTGTTTTAGCCCTGCAAGCCATTGGATTGCTCCAAGCATGTCTTAACTACTAAAAAAGCCTGCCTGCTTAACCTGCTTGTGAGACACTTGTGTGAATGCCACAGTATGCATTGTGAAGCAAGGTTATGTGCTTTACTTCTGGAGCGACTTTTTTGGCTTATTACCACATAGTCTTATCAACAGGCTATTTGCTAGCCGGGTGCTGATGTGGTGACTGTTTTCCATAAAGGAGAGGACAGAAAGGAACTGCTATTTTCAGTGCTGGGTTCCTGCTTCTGCATTGCAGGAACGTTGATAGATGGTGTTTTGAGAAAGTAAAGGGTCTTCAGTAGTGAATTCTAGATTACTTGTTATGTCAGTTTGGGATGAAAAACTTTGTTCAGCTTACTATCAAGGAGCAAAGTCAAGTGTCAGCTACTCTATAGGTGATGTTTTTTGGATGGCACTGAGGAGTTATGGTGCAAAAGATCAAGAGAAAATAACCTACTGGTAATACAAGGGAGGAGGCGGTCTAATGTGTGAAGTGTGATTGATGGATTGACAAGCTGTCTTTCCAAGAATTGTGGGACTTCAGAAGAAATCAGATGACAGGTCATTCATATGAAGTATACCCCTGATCATGAAATGACAGGTGTGTTGATTTAGTGACTAAACGAAAGGGTTTCTTCTGTGAATGCTGGTATTGACCTCTATCAAACAGTAAAAACTACGTATCATGGTTATGCTGCTCCCTTGGTATATAGGCTATAATATTTTAATGCTCATTTTTCCCTACCCCTTAAATTTTGAGCTTTGTAGGTTATTGGAGGATATTCATATGTCTGTCTTCTAGCAAATACAGCAATGACATAGGTAGAGGGTTGTCACGCAGCCATGCTTTAGTGTTGGGTGTACAAACAATGGTTCTCACTGGACCTTCTCTGTATTCCTCATATTGCTTTCCCACCTCTTCCCCTGAGCCCCTTTGACATTCTTGGGTGTTTTTATTATTGTTACAGTGGTTACCTCTTGGCAACATTCACTTTACATCTTCCATTAACCTGTTTTTTTTTTTACCGCTCCTGTCTTTCTTCCCTTCTCCCCTTCCAGACAGAAAAAGCCGGGGGGAAAACTCCCTTCCTGGTAGCCTGTTCGAGATTTACAGTGTCCTTGCCTATCATCCAAAGAAAACCAACTTTCTTGTAAGAAGATGGTTAAAATCTGGAATAAAACTGCAATTTATATTTTCGGAAATGGATGGGCTGTAGTGCAAGTTAATACTCATTTTTAGCTGTTCATTTCATGGGTAAGCTCTTCGTGTGCACTTGCAGGATAATGCATGGGGAATGGGTTAGTAATGTTGGAAAGGTGTACCACAAAATTTTGCCTCTGGGAGGAGGGAGAGTGGAAAAGGCTAGTCCAAGACTTGTGAAGATATGTGCATACGCATGCTTTTTAAAAATCAATTTCACTTCCCAAAGATGAATTTCTCTCTGTTTCAAACAGGGTATTGCAGAGATTCTGGAACGAGAGCAGCACAGTTTTGAAGACACATCTTGCCAAACTTGTGTGTCACTTAAAATTTGTTACACAGTTTTAGATAACTGTCACTTCTCCCAAACTTCTGCATCTCCCCTGCCACATGAAAACACTTCAGGTGTTTCTCACTACCCAGTTACTTTCCAGCTATCTCAGGTATTTTATTCTTTGGTACCAAGTCTGAAAGATAGCTTTGGAACCAAAGCAAAGCATTCTTATGGTTTCTTGGCATATAATGTAAATGAGTGAGAATGCAGATGCCCTGTAATCTCCTTGATTTATCAGATTTTTTTAAAATAAGATTATCTGTAATATGGAAATTGAGCAGACTTGTCTCTTTAATGGTGTGTCAAGCAGCTGCTCTTTATATTACTTGACAAAAGTTAAGATCATTTCTGTGGTAAAAGTACATTAATCTTAGAGGCAAGGAATAATGTAACTTTATGAGCTCAAAGCTGCAAAGCCACTCTGTAACAGCACTTGGACTACTGTTGTGCCAACAATTCAGTTCTTCAGAATTTGCAGAGCTGCATCTTCAGCTGCTAAATTCCTGTGTATTACTTCAAGTCATAATTCCTCCTGTGCTAAAAAAAACCCACAAACAACCCTCATGTCATCAGATTGATAGCAGGTGCTGCTAATACAACTGACCACCTCAGCTGCCTT
The DNA here is from genome assembly GCF_000699105.1 of Pygoscelis adeliae. Lineage (NCBI taxonomy): Eukaryota > Metazoa > Chordata > Aves > Sphenisciformes > Spheniscidae > Pygoscelis > Pygoscelis adeliae. The sequence goes on from NW_008824032.1 coordinate 1,704,335, forward strand.
GGCCTCTGTGTGTAAGTAGGTATAGATCAGTGTAAATTGTGCCTTTGACTTTGTTTCTGTGAAGCTAAGGAATATTGACTTCTGTGTTATGCAAAGATACAAGCTCAGCAGTCTGATATGACCAGTTGTGGGTCAGCAGCTGATGGCAGTAGTCTAAAAGTGCTCTTTCTTCTGATGCTCAATATGTGGTTGTCTCTGCGGCAGTAGCAGCTGCTGTCTCTGCTCTTAGGAGGTGAAAGTAACAAAAATGATTCTGAAGAGTTTTCATTCTTAATTTCTTCTTTTAAATCCTGCATTTTTTTTTTTAAGAAACATGAAAGGCTTAATATGCTTCTCTTGAATACCTTTATCTTCTCTGGTCTATATGACTTAATTAGCCGTAGTAGAAGTGGGCAGAGGAGATAATTTAATCTCTATTACTCAGTGGGATCAGTGTCTCCTGTCATCCTCTGCCATGCCATCAAGTATAAAAGTGCATAAAACTCTTTGCTCTTCCTTCCCCACCTTTACTTGAGGCACAGCTCATTAGTGCAATTAAGAGTGTTTGCTATTGTGGTTCAGAGAACCTGTTTTTTCCCCTGAAAAATCAGGACCCGCTGTAGCACCTGGGCCCCAACTCCTACCCTGTCCAATTTTTCGCTGCATGAAATTGAGCCTGTCTTCAGAGCAGACTCCACAGTCTCTGTGGAATGTGGACTCTGAGTTTCAGCTGAGGTGCTTGATCTAGAAGCAAGGGGTTTTTAGGGTGCAACATGCAGGAGATGCAGGTCCTCATGGTGACACCTATGGAGCTGAAGAGGGCAGAAGTAGTGCATTCCAAGTCAGGGCTCAGAAACATCTCGTATGTATAGGACAAAGAAGTTGTAACTGTCTGGTGTCAGTTTTCAACTGTTGAAGCTATTGCAGGAGCACTGCCCATCTTTGTCTGGAGACTTCCTCAGTTGGGGTTTTTAGTAGCCACATGTCATTCTCTATTCTGGACTCCGTTTTGAGAAGAGGCTTGAGGAAATAGTGTTGATACTTGGAGAAATTTATAGAAATTTGATTTCCCTTACTTTCCTCTGGAGTCCCCACATTATACCCTTAAACTCAATTTGAATTTCTCCTGAACCTGCTTGTATTATTTGTAAGGTTCTGCTGAAATTAGTGCATTATGTTGTAGGCTGAGAAATGCTTTCATCTTCGAATTACAAAATGCAAATTCTAGACCATCTGTCTAGATGTCCTCCCTCCTCCCCCCCATCTGCTGAACAGCCTACATCATATGTAGAGTGCTGCTTTCTTCAAGTTATCTTGCTGTACTCCAGTTTGTCAAAGTATTTCCTGTATTATGAAAGAGAGGAGTCGAGAGCTGGTGTTCTCCAGTTCTTATCCTTTCCAGTTTAAAAAAAAAAAGTTTTAACTTACTGGTTTTCTGCATGATCTACACTTTGTCTACATGCTGGAAAACAATCAGGCGTGGGAAAACTGCAGAAAGACTGCTGGCTGGATTTAGGCCAGCTGGTGGGTGGGAGGCAGTAGCACTTTGGTTCATTTGGAGTTTTGTAAATTAAAATCTCAAAAGAACTTTAGCATAAATGTGGGTTGCTTGATGATGGTAGCAGTGTAGGCAATAGTAAGCAGTGTGGCTAGTTGTGTGCACATTGCACTATAAGAGATCTCCCATCTTCTGATCCTCTCAATTTCCTATAGTAAATACAAACATCTTGATCCTGCTCAGCTAGTTCGGAGTTACGGGGTTTTGCTTCCTTACAACAAATGTATATAAAGCTAGTTACAAGTTTGGTGACATCACGTGTTGTATGTGTACAGGTTTTCATAACAGTTGAACTGAGACTGAATATGGGCAAAGAGGAAAACTTCTGTAATGCCTTTCTTCTCTTCTTATGTCCTTCCCTAAGAAGCCCATAAAGTCCAAAACATGGTCAGTGCTTTTATTCCACCACCCCGCACTTCCACTATTGCAGCTCGCAGTGTTGAGAAGAGTCTGGTCTGATGGGTAGGCAGCTGTTTCTCACAGTAGTTATTGAGGCTAACAAAGTGGGAACTTGAGGGCATGTATTTGGCTATAGCTTGTGGGATTTGTTCTTTTCCCTTCATTTCCAGTTGCAGGCTCAAGTGAGTGCTATCATCTGTCTTAATTCAGTAACTAGATTCTCACATTATTACTAAAATTCAGAGTTCTGTTGCAAGCTAACTGTTTGTGGAGAGAGGAGTGTTCAACAACCCAACAAGGTAGTAAGGCCAAGAAAGGGGAAAAATAGGTACCTTTCCCCTGCTGCCCCAAACCTTGAAATAAAAAGTCTGAGGGCTCTAAATGTCCTGTATGATTGTAACTTTTCCAAAGTACCTGCGTTTACAATGTAGTTATTTACCTCTTATTTGATCAATATGACTTCTGATATTTGTCTTCAAATTCAACAAACGGGTTTTACTTTATTATCTTATTGTATTGAGGGCAAATACACTTATTCACGGGGGGGAAATACTGGGAAAAGCTTTGAGAACTGCTGAGTTCTTGTAATATATGTTTGCTCATAAAACTTGTAGGCTTTTGATTCCTTTTGTCTTTATGTTGTTGTCTGATCTAGTGTCCTGCACAGAGCAAATTACGTAGCTTCATTCATTCACTCAAATAAAGAACTTGTATTATTTAGTATTTGAAGATCTCAAAAAAAATAAGGGAGATAACTTTCCCTGGTAACTTCCATTCTTGTTTTTTGAGTACCCAACCAGGTACGCTGGTGTTTTTAAAATAAATAAAAAAAAAAAAGAGAAGATATGTCATAGGTTATTTATTAACCTTCTTTTCGAAGCTAGAGACTGCTTTTTAAAGGTATCTTTAGCCTTGCCTCCTAAGCAAACAAAGTTTACGTGGCTGTGCCATATGTTCACCTGTAGCGCTCGCTGACCCTGTTCTGTTCTCTATTCCCTCTTTCTCCCCTGTAGCATCTATCAGCAGCAAAGGGTGACCTGTCAAAATAAGTAAATTTCTGTATCTTGTGCATGTCTCAGCACTGGGTGAAAGAGAAAGACCTTAATTAGGGACAGCGCTGAAGGAAGAATCACAGCTATGAGCCCGAGTCATCTGTGATGCTCGGTCTGCTGCTAGTCAATCTGCACAAGTGAAACTCAGAACCAGCCACAGCACGTGTCCTCTGTTCTTCACTGATCGCTGGAGAAGGGTGGCTGAAAATTAACGCTGTGGCAGGAAAGAGCTGGGTTTTATGGGATGCCAAGAGCAATGGGGTGCATTACCGAGGTGGTAGGAAACATGGGGACAGAAAGCTAAAAGCGATTGATGTCTGAAATACGGGGCTACGTTAGTTCTGCTCCTTACAGGATTTATTTGCCCAAACGTTGAATCACATTTATGATTCTGTCTTGCTGCCTTCATTTTTGTAAATATTCTTATGACGCAAACCCATGAACTGGATTACTTTGCATATGGTATTCAGCATGAGTTTCATTAATGTTTAATGTGCTTTCTTACTGGTTAGTCACCTCTTAAACCCCCAGAGGATTTTGTAAATGCTTCCCCAACTCCTTGCCGTAGTGCTGCCATTGAGGCTTACAATGGACAGGTAGCTATTTTCTATGATTCTATTTGAGAGATCAAGTTTGAGGTTTTCATTTGGTTTAACATTATGTAATCTGATCAGTATGGCATGAGCAAAATTACAGCTTTAAGGGAGTGCATATGATGAAAGTATTTTCTTGTTGTATGAAGATTTAAGAGCTCTTAAATGAGATTATTTTGTGTCTATTAACACCAGCATGCAGAAATGTCTATTTTCATATTTAGCGTGTGCTGGTATCAACTTGGAAGACTTTTGCAAGATGACGTTCGTCTCAGCTGAGGTTTAGCACTGTTGTAGGTCAGCAAGGCATTTGAAGTTTGCACAGGCAAGCTGCATAAGTAGTTTCTTCCTCTCAGTAATTTGTAACCATTTTTCTCAGGGACCTGCTGACATGTTTTAACTGCTGAAGTGTACAGTCAGGCCGCTTATGAGCAGGTGACTGTCAGTGGTAAATCAAACTAATCTGTTTTACTTTTTTTATTGGATCAGACTGAATGTGCTCACAAAGGGTGAGAAAAACATCTCATCTGTGGGAGCCGCATATCCCTTAAATCCTTCAGTGGGAAGGGGAAGATCACATCTGCCATGTTCTTGCTCTGAAGATCTTGCCGGATAAGTAAACTTGTGCGGAATACACTGGGTTGTACTCGTGGTTTAGGTTTGTTGGCTAGTAAGAATAGTTTACAGCATGTGCTGTTTCCTCAGCAGACTTTTCTGGATATGTTGCTATCTTTACAAAGGTATTGCTTTTTGAGTGCTATTTACTATTTTCCCTATGCAAGTTAGGGGATCTGCTTTTGCTCCAGAATACTTGCATCCTGTATATGTAAAAAATCATAATCCAGAGCTGACTTTCTGGACCGCAAACTTCCTGCTTGTTTTCATTATTTTTATGAAATAAATTTTGCTCTATGCTTTGAAAACAAAATGTGAAAAAACACCCACTTGGTGTGTGTTTTTTCAAACATCCACTCTCTGGGCTTGTTTGAGATGGCAAAAGTGGTGGGAAGGATGCTTCTTAGAGAAGAGAGGAGTTATTTTCCTGGATAAGATACAATATTCTCCCCTCCCCCTGCCCCTGCTTTTTTTTTTTCCTACAAAGAAAGAGAAAATTCAATCCTGAAAAAATGATAGTGGGACTAGTTTGACTAAGAACCATGTTTCTAGTGACCTTTTAAATCTCTTGTTAATCAGGTTTATCTTGGAAACACTGAAGACTGTTTAATTCTAAACTTAATAATTGTAGATGATGCAAGTGTGTGTCTGTTTTCCCAGTGCTATAATCACACATCCTTAGTTTCCTAAAGGCATCTGTTCTGCTGTCGTTGGCTTCTATTTGAGTGGAAAGTGTTCTCCAAATTATTAAGCAACGCATGTATTGAATTCTGAATTGCAATGCACGGTGTTCTGGAGAAGAAAATACCGCAGAGGGTAAGTGGACTCTTCTGCATCATGGAGTTCTGATGTTATAAAGGGTATTCAAGGAATTCAAATTTCTACTTTTGTGAATAATTCCACCTTCTAGAGACACTGGAATCCACGACAATTAAAATATTAATGGGTCTGTGAAACAGCCATTTTCCAGTAAATAGCAAAACCCAAAACAAATGAGAAATAGCGCTAAGAATTAAATTTTTAGCTTCAGTTTTATCACTATATCGTGCACATTATTTTAACTGGTTGTTACTCTGAACTGTTAAAAATACTGATTTAGGTACTTAAAAACAGTCAAGTTGGATCTATTAACTGTTACACTTGTTAAGTTGGTCCAGATCAGTGCAGTGAAAAGTTCATAGAGTATGAATGTTTATGCCTGTTTCTGTGAAATGAATTACTAATTCACATCCCGATGATGGAAGGGAACTTAACTGCACTGCAATAACTGTCACCCTGATAACTGAGAACTTTTTTTTTTTTTTAGTTTTACATCATGTCTGGGAACTTTCTCATATTGAGGGACTGATACCTGTGGAAAGATACCAAGGTATCTGTATATGTGATATCTATAAACTGCTCAGTGAAGTGGATAGTCAGTTGTCACTGCTGTCATTTCAATACTTGCATGTGAAACTTTAAAACCAATGTTTAATGAGGTGACTGATATTCTACTAGAAATTTTTATAAATTAACTTCTGTTATGAACTTGGTTCAGCTTTTTCTTGTAGTGATATTGGTGAACAGAACAATTGAGAATCATTCGAAGTTGTATTGGTAACCAAAGGAAACTCTTTTATAAAAACACCACCAAACCCACCAAAAAAACCCATCACCCCATCATTCCTGATATTACTTGATGTGAAAAACAGCAACAAAAAAACAGTGATAGAAGAGAACCTGGAATCTTTCTGGCTGGCTTTTACCCAGTCCTGTGTTGGCATTGCAGCATTTGATAGGTGCTTGCTGGCCAGAGCAGGCGATCGGAACAGTTTATTGACTCAAAGTCAAATGCCTAATGGTGACTTTTGTTCTTGTGTGTGTTTGTGAAACAACAGAATTTTTTAGATTGTGTTACTAACTACTACATGTGAACCCCAGGTCTCTGGTTTGTTCTGGTTTTTATACATCTGTAGTCTTTTGATATGTTTATTTTAGTTTCTATAAATCACTTGAGCACTAATTTTATTCAGATGGATATGCTATTGCAGTTATGCATAGTCATTTGCTTGACACCCTCTCTCCCCTCTTTAGACATAATTTTCTCAAAATAGCATCTGGCCATCACACTACCATGGGACTAGATCATCCAGTCTACTGCTATTAAAAAGAAAAATGAGGCTTGACATATTTGTGTCAATTTGGCAAGATGCCTGAATCATTATGCTCAATGAAATATGTGACGTTTCAAGTGGTAATGTAACCTGCAGGAACAATTGCAAGAGAAACTTAAGGCACTGCAAAGAAAATGCCACCTTTACTTGGTCTGGGAGGTTCAGATGCTGACACAAGTCACCTGATCAATCCCCAGCACAAGATTGCGATTTAGTCCATTAAGGTATTTAATTTTTTTCAAAATTTTTCATACTCTAGAATTTGCTGGTGGTGATCCTGGGAAAATTTAAAGTGCCTTTTGAGTTTAAAAGGAAAAAAACCCCAGTAAATATCTATGGAGCTTCCTTTCCTACAGTAACAAGTAAACAAACCTAAAACTAGCCCGAACTCAAGTGGTGTGTGTAATTTTTGAGTAAGTCGTAATTACTTGCTGTTCTTTGGTTCGCTAGCAAGTTTGTTTTGAACTGTCATGGGTTCATAGTATGGAATTTTTAGCAAAAAAGCAGACTATGTAATATTGTTTAGTGTTCTAGTAACTAGGAAATATGTAGAAGCATAAAAAAAAATATTCCTTAAATTTGATACTTAACAAATTCATTTTTCTATTTGACTTCTGTTAATAAGAAAATTCTGGAACCTGTGCAGACTAAGTAGAGTTCTTCCAAGCTGCCTTGAAAAATTGCCTTAAACTGCATCAGCCATAACCTTGCTTTCAGGTGGGTTCAATAATGCTTAAAATAGAATGCCTTTTGAGATTTAGAAAGCCTTATATTTACATCAAACTGTTCAAAACATTTGTGGCAGGCGGTTTTTGGTTTTATATTTTCAGTTTCTGCTCTACCTCTCCTTTTTATATGATCGGTCACTTATTTTTAGCAATTTGACCCTGCTGTTTTCAGTTCAGTGCTCAGCAGTTGAAATAACAGGGCTGTGAAGGTGGCAAGTGCCATCCAATGGTTGTATAGTCCGAGACATCTAAAAAAGCATCACCGTCTTCTCTGCTATGTGGAGATGGGAAAGCCGGGAGGGGAGGGAAGGATAGGAGGAGTTGGATGGAAGTGTAATGCCAAAGTTTTTCTTATGTTCCTTTATGCCATGCTGTTTTTCAGATGACAGATAGCCTTTGCCCCAACCTTTCTCCCACAAAGGCTAGGTGTGGTCCCGAAACATGTTGTGGTGACAGGTGGCTAACACTGCCTCATCTTCTTTTAACCTGTTAAGAATGAGTGAACTTTAACCTCTGAGAAGCAAGAGTAAATAAAAGCCTCCATAAAAGTTCAGAAATCCTGAAGAAGGGAAGCTACATGAGGCTTTGACAGCCATCTTAAATACCATGTTTTGTGTTCTTTATTTTTTCTCCCATCCCTTCTTTCTGGAATCCAAAATGATGACTGAAGGTGACATAATGTTTATAGGGGAGGGAATTAAGCTTCCATTTCCTAGTCCGAGTACTTGATTTTGCAGCATCTCTACTTTAGGGTTGGAACGAACTTTTAACTAATATTAACTTCCACTCATGACAGTGGCTGCAAGGATATGACCTTTTGCCACAGCATTAATCTTCAGAAATAGCGTCTCTCTATAAAATTGCCATGGGTATGTGTTTTGACATCTTCTAGCATACACAGAGGTTCCTCAAGCAGGAAATACACAGTGATTATTTGCTGGCTCATGCAGGGAGCCTAGCCAGTTAGGCTATTTACTGAGTATTGATGTGCTTACCAGCTCAGTGAGTCCCTGCTGGCCTGGAAGGTGTAAGGTAGGAAAATATCAACCTCCTTTGATTCTTGGAGTGTGTTGATTCTTGATCTTGCTGGGTCAACATATTCCAACTCCACTTTTTTCTCAGATTTTATGCCGCCTTGAGTAAACACTTTTCTCTTGAATTAAGTTAGTGTCTCAGCAACTTCACTCTTTTTCTTACCTTTTGTGGCTTACAGCCGTGAGAGTATCTTCTCATAAAGTAACTGTTTTTGGTGGAGCTGAGCCCAAGCTCACACTGGACTTTGGGTTGTAAAGAGTTGAATCTCTTGGTTTGATGATCTTGGGACTGCATGCTTGTTTACTGTGGGCCAGTGTGTTTGAAACTGTTGGGTCTGAACTTCTCAAAATAAACGTGATTTTGTTGCCTACAGCTGGTGAAGGAGAGAGTTGTGGGTTGTTTCATAGTTCCAGAGTTTCCATTAGTCAAATCAACAATGTTGTCCTGTTTGAGTCATCTCTTTCTTAATTATGTACTGTTATATTATGGATAAAATATTTGTTAGGGATATGGCCTCTTTTTCATGAAAGAGGCAAGGAATTTGCAATAATAATTTGAACTAATGGAACAGATTTTAATTTAATCTTAGAGGGATCGAACATATGACTGCAACTGTCCATGAGCTGCATTTTGTTGCTGGGAATTTACAGAGTTGACTGCAGCAGTGGTGGAGAAAGAAGAAATTTGACTTTACATGCCGGATGTATATGTGATTGTATTAAGCAAATTAACAGAGGAAGATAACACTGTGTACTATGTACTGTTTATAAAGATATCTGAAAAATCTGAGATTCTATTGATGAAGACAATTCAAAGATCAAATCGCTGAGACATTTTATATCCCCAGCTCTTCCATTATTTCAGATTCACGTTCTGGGCTACAGTACTTCTGTGTATTTTCTGTCCTGGTCATGTCAAGAGTAGTTTGTGTCCAACTCATCTGTTGCATACATCTAAAGCCTGTATATGTAGTCTGTAAAACACTTTAATATTAAAGCGTTTCACTGATACTGGAAATAGCACTGATAGCTGTTAATCAACATTTCATTGCTTTAGTTTAATCTGTTAATTTTATCATAGGTTTATGAAAAACATCCATGATAGTTCTAGATGTATATCCCAGATGTGCTACTATACTAGAGTTCTAGATGTATATACTACTGAAATATTGCTCATTTGCTGTATTTTGTTTCACTTCTTGTATCCTGACAATATTTTTATTGTAGATGTATATGAACAAAGATCTGCTTAGCAGTTCCCGAAGAATGCCAAGTCATCTTTAGCTGACTTAATTGTAATGTGTAAGAGTAGTTTAATCATTACAATTTCCTCTTTTATACTTTTTTTTTCATTCTGTTGTGTTTACCATCATGATGTTAACATCCTTACCTTGTTTATGGGTCAGTCATTCCTTAGACTATGTGCTGGATTTTACTAGCCTAGTTGGCTGTCAACAATATTGTTTACTTGGTTGGGAAGACACTGCAATTGGAAAGGTGTCATTTTCAGAGCTAAGCTTATCGCTCATATTCTCTGCAGTTTGCTTGTATATGAGGAAACTCCACTGCATAATTTGTGGTAATGATATCTACATCCCTGAAGATATTCAGAAGCTGTCTGGATGTGGTCCTGGGCAACCGGCTCTAGGTGGCCCTGCTTGAGCAGGGGGTGTTGGACCAGATAACCTCCAGAGGTCCCTTCTGACCTCAACCTTTCTGTGATGGGGACTGTATTCTCTTCTGATGTGCAAAAACCTGCTTTCCATATTCATAAATGTACTGAGTAGTGTGAGCCTTGCATTGTTGTTTTTTTTTTCGGGGGTGGGGGTGGGGAGTTACTGATCCAGTGTTGCTTTTCTGGCCTTTTTTACAGGGGAAGAAAAAACCCCAACACCCAATTATCTGTCTCTTGAATCAAAATTGTGTAGTTTATTAGCAGGGTGGATTATTTTAATGTGGAAACTTTTATTAAAAGCACCTGGAAGGCTAAATAATTTGTCACACAGTTGTCTTTCATCCTCTGCTTTATTGATGAGATTAAAGAACTTTGGGAGTAATGAGATACAGTTTTGCTCTGTGGAACAGTGCAGCTTAGACGGTACGTCATGATTTCCAGCTTTTTGTTGCTCTATCTTTAGTTACTATTTTGGCTGATTTGCCAAGTAGAGAGGTATAAAGCTTTGCTGTTCTTTCCTTCTAACCAGTCCCAGTGGTGCTGTATGGGGGAAGAACTTTTGTAGAGTATTTCTATTTTAATTAATCCAATATTACTGTTAAAAGTATATCCACACTGCAGTCTGCGTCCTTTTATATGAAATCCTTTTGAATCACAGTATAAGTACTATATATATTTGTTTTTTTCCCCTGAAATAAGGAAGGACTGTGTTTAACAACAGAACACTGCCTGCAGCTCCTGTCTGGGTTTTTCTCACGACATGTCACGAAATACCTTCTGAAAGTTATTGATATTCTGAGCCTGAGTTCAAATTAATTTTTTTCTGCTATTGCCCCATAATTCTTCCAGTTTCTGTGAAGCAGTACTACATTTTAAACTGCTGCCACATAGAGGGAAGGGAGTGCTGGTGACTAGTGTGATCCTGCCAATCCTGTGGTGCAAGGAGCTGATCTCTGTTTCAGACAAATCAAATGCTACTCCCGTACCGCAGCGAGGCTAATTGACTAGCACTGACGCTGTGTTAGCCAGGAGGGTTGTGCATAACTGTTTCTTGGTGGCGAGAGGAGCAAGTCAAGAGAGATTGCTGTAGACCTGTGTTTGGACTAAGCTTCACACCCCTAGTAGTAGTGTTCCCCTGTAATGAAGAGCTCGTATCGGTCTCATATGGTAGATCCCAGGGTTTTCTGCCTCCTCTTCAAGCTCTCTGCCATACAACATGTTAGTGCATGACTTATAGCGCCATGCACGTTGACTAGTATTCTTATTTTAAATGCATTGATACACAGGTATCAATTTACCATATAGCTATATGGTGACAGTTATAGGTGGAGGAGGAAGATAAATTTGAGCGGTACGTGTGAACTTCCAATAGGGTATTTAAAGCACTGTTGCCTCTGGGATGAGCAAAGCAACTCTGGCTGGGTGAGTTAAATAGCATTATGGAAATGTGGTAGCTTGCGTTGACAGAACATCTGTGTGAGGGTAGTCTCTTCCTTAGAGCTCTGGAGGACCTGCCAGAGGGTTTCCCATGCAGAGAAGTCTAGTACCATCTGCTTACCTGAAAGTGTGCCATCTCTGAGTCTACATTATATGCTAGTTGCTGCTTTCACTTTGCAATAGCCTTTCTCTCTTTATGTGTATTTTTGCTGTCAACTTATTTTATATTTCAACAATTGAGAATTTTTAGACTAAGACCATACTAGTATCATGGCTATTGCTTTAAATAGCTAACTTTCTCCAGCTGTTTTTCTTCAGTTGGTGAGAGTTTTGGGGTTTACTGCTGGAGATAAGGCTGCCGAAAAGACTCATGGTGTAAAAGGAGGGAGCTACCATACTTACTTGTGGTACCCCTTTTGAACACAGACATCAGGCAGAAGGCATTGCTTCGGTTAATATAATTCTCATTTTTCCGGTATGGGGGTGGGAAAAGGGAAAGAAGTACCTGATTAGGAACAGGAACCTGGAGGGGGAGATTGAGCTAGGGCTAGCAGAGGGCTGTGGTGGTGGTGAGGAGCAGCAATTAATTTCTTTCTTTGGAAGCTGGAGATGGGAACTGCACACAGAGCAAAACAAAAGGAGGTGGGATGACTGTGAAATAGTGCCTTTTGCTTTCCTCCCCTTTTTCCCTAAGTAGAAAAAGATCAACGTTGTCTGAGGCGTAACAAGAGTTGGGCATCGGCTGAGTGAGATATCAAAGACTAATCAGAGTCGCCTTGGGGAGAGGAGACATTTGAAGCAAGTTGGTGCTCATTAAGGCATAAATAAAATTTAGGATGGTAGGGAGTGTTTCTTATCTGATGGAGGAAGCAATATCACTGGGATAAACTAGAGGAGAGGAAACCATACGGCTGAGTGAGGGGATAGAGGTGATGGTGGGGAAGGGAATGACTGGGGTTAATGGCCACGTGAGTGTGTGTGCAGAAAACACGATCTTTATAGCTTGGGCTCTAATCTGAGGTCCCTGAACATGCAGGTCTATAATACTTGAAGCTCATGTTCTGTTCTGCTGTGTCCCCAGCCATTTAATCTTGCATATATCCGTGCCGCAACAGCAGTGTTTGGACAGCCGGCCAGTTAGGAGACCTGATTTGGCCTGAAATGATCAGTGATTTTTTTTTTTTTCAGCTGGCTCAGCTCACCGCTGGCTGGCTTGCTGCCTGGTCTGCTGAGTACCAGCATGAGGAGTAAGGGAGCTTGTTTTTGTAGGGCAACTAAAGCCCTGAAATGTAAAGAATGATTTGCACAAACATGGTGACCAACACAAGGAATATAGAGTTATAATATCCTTTATTACATAAACCAATATTCCAACTATTATTGTTGATCATGTTGTTAATGCTGCAGTCATACACAACCAATCTTTAACCTAATAAATCAGCAGCATGCACGTGCTAGTTGACTTGTTTCTACAGAACCACTAATTTTCTAGCCATCAGTTACTCATTGCAGCAACAACAGGAAAGCTGTGTTCCTGTGCACTGGCTGGCTGGTGATCAGGAGAGGGGACCCATGTTGATGCTGGGCAACTCTTACCCATCCAGGGATATTCTCTTACCAGTCCACACAGGTGGACTTCTCTACCCTGCACGTACAGTGAAGGCAGTGTCATTTCCACCCCGACTGGAAGTTGGGTCTGCAGATGAGTCACCTCTGAGTTTGTCAGAAGAACTTCCCAAAGCTTAACCTGCCTCAGCTTGTGCTTGCATTGGTGATCTCTGCTCTAGGTGTTGTGTGGGTTGTCCAGTCAGTTCACTTATCTCGCCACGATTTTATCCAACAGTCCTCATTTTCCAGCAGGTCCTTGCCTTATTACTGTTGGCTTTGACTGTTTACTTCCGAGCTCTACAGTTAGTTTCATTTCTTGTTATACCAGTCACCTTAAAGCTACAATTTACACATTTGTCTCTGGCAGGCTCTGTTAAGGGAAGGCTGTGTGGACTCATCTGTAGAAGGACGATTGCTCCTGCTTCTTTGTTAGCTTTGGCTGTCATCTGACCCCACCATCAGCTAATTCAGGGAGCTAACCCCATGCAAAAAAACTCAGAACAAACAAGTGTCCAGGAGAGCACTACCAAGCCCCTAGATAGTCTACTGTGTTAAGACCCTCAATCAGTTCACCAGCCACTGACAAGTGCCAGAGCTGGTGCAAGGTTGAGGGGCAGTAGCTAGGTATTAATCAGCTTAAATATAATGTGAAACTCTAGCTGGAGTCTCTTCCCCCCCCCCCCTGCTGCAAGCTGATATGTGTGAAACCCTGTCAAGGTATTTTTCTCTTCCTCTGATGTTGACCTACATAGTAACTGATCGCAGGAGGCTGTCATCCTCTATTGCTCAAATGGTAGAGTTTCTTACGGATGTAAAGCTCCAACCTTGCCATTTTGAATCGCTGGGATGTTCAAATGATTGTCATAATTTTTAGTGACTGCTGCTTCTTAGTTTCCTTAAAAAACACCCTCCTACCCCCAAACACAATTCTATACAGCAAATGTCTTTTGGCACCCTATTTTTCCTTTCTGGTGTCCTGAGCTCTGTTCTTAAGGTTACTTGCTTGGCACTTTCAAAAGTCAGCCAAATATTACTGCTCACAGTTGGTGTGATTAATTTTTTTCTGATTGTTAATTGAAACTGAATAAAACCTGTTATTAACAAAATCAAATCAAGTTAACTATATGAAAGTGGGTTAACAGAGGTGTTTTCAAGCAACACAGTTAACAAGCAAAGTTTTCTTGGTCTGTTTTATGGTTTGCTTGGTCTTTTTTTCAAAACAACAGTAGACCAGGAGTTATCTTCTTTCTACTATTGTTCTTCCTAGACTAACATGTTTAGTGTGGTTTTTGGGTGGATTTTTTTGGCAAATTCTTTTCAAGTATGTCCCCTCTTTTCTTTCATTTTAGAACGAGCTTATGTCCATGTGGAATGTCACAGTAGTGTCATCTGTCCTACCACATGTGAAGAGTGAGGCTGTCCTGGTATATTAAATATAATATTTTTACATTTAGCACTTCCCATTGCAAGGAATTAATGCAGCTTTCTCTGTGACATTCTTACATAGTGATTTCAGCAAGCCATATCTGCTGGAGGAGTGTTTTCAAGCTATAGCTTGTGAAGGTAAACAGGTAAAATCCTGTTTCTCTTTTGCTTAAGTGTTCTCTCATATATTGCTGTTCTGTATCTCAGGTGAAATGTTAGGAAACTGTTCAGAGCTTATTAGTCAAACTAATATTGCATGTTCTGTTATTAGGCTAAATTACCTGAATGAGAGCATGCTAGAATTGATACATGTGCTAAGAAATTCCTTTTCTTTTTTACCATGTGAGTATACAGAAGGAAAAGGAATTTCTCAGCTGGCTAAGGCTCCTACTTAAAACTTGTTCAATTTCTGGAGGATGTTTGGGTCCTCTCAATCACTCCTGAAGATTTTCTGCATGCTTCCAGGAACTTTTTTCCTCCTCTGGGAGTATCATGTGCGAAAGGGGGGATTTGTAATTCTGGGGGCAAAGAAGATCAGGAAAGAAGGGAGAGCAAGGATGCTGTGTGTAATGCACATATGATTGGAGTTCCTTTGTTGTCACTTCACTCTTGTTTCTGTCCCCATCTCCTCCCAAAATTCCTATACAATCTAAGGTTATGAACCCAGCATCCCACCTTAGCAGAACTGTCAGGCAATGTAGCTGGTACAGAGGGTGAAGGAGTAGCAAGTCAGTACTGTAGTGCAAGTTTCCATAGAGCATATACTGAAACAGTTGCTGGTGGTGTACAAAAAGGAACCCGTGATTCATTTCCTTTAGGTAAAAAATTATGTAAGAATTATATTTAAAAAAAAGCAAGCTTTTCACTCCAGAGAATGTTAAATAGCATAGGAAGTGCACGTTCTGCAAGTGCACATTCTTGCACGTAGGAAGTGCAAGTTCTGCACTTGTACATGCAACTTTAATGGGACTCTTTGTGTGTTCAAAAGGGTGAGAATTAAGGTGTAGCAGAAACCTGTAATCTTCTTGGTTATCAACTATTTGAATCTATTTTTTGAATCTAAAATGAGCCATCTAAATCTGCCTAATTTTAGGATTCTGTTTAATATTGGGCAGCTTAAGTAGGACTGTGGTTTTCCTGGGAAAAAGTTGCCATCAAAGCAGGTTTGTTTTTATCATTGTGAAAAACGAGTGTATGTATTAAATTTTGTATGGAATAAAGAAAAATAAACAACTTTTGTAAAGATTGTAGCGTGATGACCTCTGAAAAAGATGAGCTTCGAGTGGTATGGAAAATACAGTAATGCTTCAGACTCTGCAGCAACTTTTGTGGTATATGCCACATCATAGAATGCACCACTCTTCCTTCCTGGCTTGTGTTGCTGGGCTTGTCTGGTGGTTGTTGTTTTGGTTTGGTTTTTTTTTCCTTCATTATTGGAAACTTAAGTTTTTGGCAGCACTGGACATACTATTAAAGAGCTTGATGCTGTGTAATGGGAGTGCTCTGGTTACTTTTACTTCTGCTTGAGCGCATGCTTCAGTACCTGATCTGTGCCATCAACATCAGCAGGATTGCTTTGTCCTATATGTAAATGTGCTTAATTGTAAAGATGCCTTCTTTAATAAGGAGCAAAGATGCACTGCTCTTGCCTGAGAACCCAGTTCTGTGTAATTGCTTTCTCAGTATCACAGGACCAGCTATGTATTATTCGGCCTTGATCAAACTGTCTTTTGTATCAATAAATAATACAGCATGCAAGATGTTTGTCCATACTGTCGTAGACTTGACTGTGGTGAGTAAAGTGTAAATACCCTGGTACATTGCTATATATATATATATCTAAACTTGTACAACATACATGTTTCCAGCTACCTAGGGTGATTTAGAGTAGAAAATTCTGTGGTTTGACATTAACTGCAGTAGGCTTCTACAGTTTTGAATTAAAATTATCCTACTATTTTTTGGTGCTGTTTGAATCCTGCATCAAAATAAACTCTCCATTTCCAGATGTTTGTCCTTCCTATCTTGCTCATTTCTAACTTTTTATCCTACTCAATTCTCTTGTTCAGTACTGATTTCTTTTTCTGTTTCTTATTCCTATCGTCTATATGTATTTTTCACTCCTGCTTCTTGTAAAGTTCTTCCATCTTTATTACTTTAAAAAAAAAAATAAATCTGTCTCATCGGGGTACTAATTGGAAAGGAAGATCTGATGCTCCATCAGTATGGTGCTGGGAGACAGGAAGCTATTTAAAATACTTTTACACAGAGCAGGTAGCAACATTCTTCTCATTCAGGTTTCTTGATAAAACATGAAGAGATCCTAAATTTCATAGACTTAGGCTTTTCAGTGTCCTTTTTTATTTTATTTTTAGGAATCAATTTTACTTCTAATTTTTTTCCTCTATATTAGCATTGTAAGTGCTTTAACAATCAGATTTAAGACCTTGTTCTGCAGAGGCTTAATATTCTGCACAGAAGTAATTAGCTGCAGCTGTTAAATGAAGTTTCTTTAATCAGCAAAAATTCTGAAATAATGCCTACTTCTGATTATATGTTAGTGTCTTGAGGCAAATCTAATTATATTCTCTTTTACATCGTATAAGCAGAAAGGATCTAAATGAGATGTGTTTGATAGAGCTGTAGTGATTTAAAACTCTACATTGTTGAACTTTATGCATCTGTTGCTTTTCTTAACAGAGTGTTTTCGTACCTGGATGACATTAAGACACTAAAAACTGAATGAGTTTGCTTATATGTAGTTGAAAACTTGTGTAAAGCTTTGTGTAGTTCATATTTTTTATTTGCTCCTCACTAATGAAAGTTGCATTCATTGCTGTTGTAGTCTTAAAGAAGTATCATATTTCTCCCTGAAATAGTTGATCTGATTCTTCTGAAAATCTGTTTCATGTAAGCTTAAAATGCTTATGCAGTGTCTGGTGACCCTTCTTAGCGTTGACAAATGCCTGGCTGCTAATATGAACGCAACTGTTGGAGTGTTTGTAGAAAACATCTACCTTTCTTCACTAGTAAAACTTAAGTTGACTGTACCAGCTATGGCAGTGCTATCAGGTCCCAAGAAAGCCATTGACTTGAGCTTGGCACCCTCCTCCTTTTTTGAGTTGATGATTGCATGGCTGCTGTAGACAGGTGAGGAACAAATGCCTTTGCTAATGGTCACAGCACTTGACAGAATCTCAAGATAAATTTTCCCAGTTCTGTTCGTGTTAACATTCATAACATAGGAAGAAAATAATTCCCGAAGGATGACCTCTTGCCTGCATGTCTTTTTTTTTTTTTCCTCCTTCAAAAGTTATACATGTTCTACATTTGTTAGTGGAATCTCTACTTTTTTGTTCTTAACTGGAAGGTATGTTTTGTACTTTTTCTTATCGTTGTGAAAGAAAACAAGAGATGTCTTATATGTTAATGCACTTTATTAATGAAATATTTAATTGGGTGTATTACCTTATGATGATTTATGAAGATTCTGGCTATGTTCCAAAATCTTACAAAAGATACCTAGCAATACTACAGAATTTTTTGGCTTCCAGTTTTGCAGAGGGCTTGCTCTTCATGCATAAGGGATGTGCTTCAACTCTCCACTCCCTTCTGCAAGTTCTGTGTGCCCATTCAATCTGTGTTTTTGAATTCTCTCTAAATGTATTCCCCAAGGGTTTTGCTTGTCCTCATTCCAGAGCTGCTTCCAAAGGCCCTACCTAAATTACAAGACAAAGGAAAACAATTGGGTAGAGACAGATACAGGACTAACAAGCAGCAGTGGCCTTTAATGATCATCATGGAAATCCGTGAATTTAACATATCAGACATCTAGAAGTGGCCATGTTTTCTTTCCTTTGTGCCTAGAAAAATACATAAAACGAATTACAGTTTTTGCAGGAAAAAAATACAGAAAGGCAATGTAAGGATGCAAGTAGTTAAGTGGATTGTTTTCCTAACAGAATTGCTGGATGAACAGAACAACATCAAATTCTGGGGGTTTCTAACTGTATGGGTTAAGACAGACTGCATTTAAAATACATGGAAACTAAGCAGAAAAGTTTAGGAGTAGTCAAGTTCTAGGAAATGGGAAGAATGCCTGGACACTGGCAATGTGGGCAATGGAGAAGTTTCCACTGCTGAACAAAAGATGTGGGAGGAAGATTAAAAGTTAAGTTACAGTTCATGTGGCTTGAAGGTGACACCTGGCTATCTACAAAGCAATGTCAGAGACTGAGGTTTTGGTTTAGACAAGAGAGCAGATCTGAAACAGGATCTGTGAGCTTCCATCATAGAGATAAGAGTTTGAGAGAGCAGTGATAAAGGTGGCTGAAGGCCCAGATTCTTGGTCTAAGATTTGGCTGCAAAAGAGATCAATTAGGGACATCATTTATTGCATAGAAGTGGAGGGAAGTTTTGTTTAAAGGAAGTCTACATGGAATTTAAGAGGGGGTATTTAGGATTAAAGGAGAGTGCTTGTGTCAGTGAGTTAATTCTGTCATCTCCCTAGTGTGGTCCAAAGAAATTGAATGATGAAAGTGAGGAGGACTGGTGTTCAGAGTGGTGGCGATGCCTTTGTAGAAGACCAAGGAAGCAAGCTAGCGGAGCCTAAGTTGGTACAAATAATAGTAAAGGAAGGCAGGAAATAGGAACGTGAAAAAGGTCAAGGGGAGGTGTGACAGCAAGAGGAAAAAACTTCTGAAACTGGATAGAGAGGGATAAGAGGACTTGAATAAGGACTCTGTCTCATGTTCCTTTTGTTTGAGGAGCAGTACTCATGTCACATGCAAATCTAACCACTTGCTAGAAATAAATTCTACTGTCACCTTTGTCTAAAAGAAACCACTCAAGGAATCTGCAATTTGGGTTAATTTTCTGGGCAATGAGGGGCAGTATATATATCTCCAGTGTCCTTGTGTCATGAATGTATATTCTCTATATACTAGGAGAACATGATGGGGTTGTAATATGTGTGGATGTTAGAAAATTGTGTATGCTGCAAGATTGGAGGGAAAAACAACTTTTATAGTTAACACGTGAAATGTTTTTTAGGCACTGACTCTCAAAGTTAGTTTTTTTGTTTTTGTTTTTTAAATTAGTGCCTGTCTTTTTGTTGCACTATGTCTCTGAAAGTAGCCTCTGGTTGAAGATTTCTCTCTGAAGATTCTTCTCCCAAGAAACTAGTGATAGGACGAGAGAAAATGGCCTCAAGTTGTGCCAGGGGAAGTTTAGATTGGACGTGAGGAAAAATTTCTTTACTGAAAGAGTGGTTAAACATTGGAACAGGCTGCCCAGGGAATTGGTTGAGTCACCATCCCTGGAGGTATTTGAAAGACGTGTAGATGCGGCACTTAGGGACATGGTTTAGTGGGCATGGTGGTGTTGAGTTGACAGTTGGACTCGATGATCTTAGAGGTCTCTTCCAACCTTTATGATTCTATGATTAAGCTTGACAAAAGGGTAAAAGTTCAGAATTTCCAAACAGGGGTTTGTTTGTGGATGACAGACTTACACAAACATTTATGTGCTTTAAAGGTTCTTGTCTATCCATCTGTTGAAAATCCAAATGATAATAAACTGGTTGTCCTTTTGCTATAGTGACCCAGTGCTCTGCTTTCTAGTGTGAGAGAACAGCTGCTGGTGGCCAGTTTTCTTTTCTTGACTCCATTCTAATTTCTATTTCTTCTTATGAAGACTTCTTATGAGGAAGTTTGAAAGCATTTTTGTTTTTTTGCAATTCAGTTTCTAAGAGCCTGTTGTGTCACAGCAGATAGGAGAAATGTTAAAAGTCATTGTCTTGGCAAGTGAGGCTTTAGTAGCTGTTAAGTTCAGAAGGCTCACTACTGCGTGCATAATTAAAGCACATTAAGTTTCAGTTAGTGATTCGGTTATCAAGCATTATAATTTGTGGTCTTTTCTGAATGACATTTAGACAGCTCGTGGATGCTTTGAGAG
The DNA here is from genome assembly GCF_000699105.1 of Pygoscelis adeliae. Lineage (NCBI taxonomy): Eukaryota > Metazoa > Chordata > Aves > Sphenisciformes > Spheniscidae > Pygoscelis > Pygoscelis adeliae. The sequence continues at coordinate 1,724,546 of NW_008824032.1, forward strand.
TGTACAGTGATCCTGCACAAGCAGCTGCAATAGTTAATTACAGTGGTTGTTTAAAAAACTTGCACCTGTTTCTAGTTTGATTCTAATTATTAGGTCTATTTATGGTTCTTGCTGGCAAAAATAGTCTAGTCACAGAGTCTTTTAATAATAATGCTTGTTTTAAAGTAGCTACTGCTGTAGTTTCATGGTACTTGAACCTCTGTCTTGACACTTTAGAATAAGCTGTTGGGGTGACTAGAAGGAAGCAGCAGCTTTCTGTTAAGTAAGGTTTTTGAAGATTTACTCAAAATACTCTATATTTTAAGAGTTTGCTTATGTTGCCTAGAAGCTGGGGGGGTGGGGTGGGTAGTTGGATAGGGAAGCTGTTTGACACATTTTGGTATATGTGTTTATGCTGGGATTCTTTCCAATCTTATATTTTTAGATTGATCCTTTCTGAGGTTTCTTTTCTTTAACTCTGAGTATTTGAATGTAGTGCTATGTACACGCATTAAACCATTGCTGACTCTTTCTTATGCTGGATGGGGAAGTTGTTGGTGTTTGGGTGTGACTTGGTGGGGGGGGCTATCAGCTGCTCACACATTTCCAATGTTCTCATTCTCTTAACTTTATTCTGTATTTTCACTTAGTTCTTGTTGCTTAAGAACTCAGGAGAAACATGTGGTATTGGTATTTAGGGGTGTGATTTTTCTTCCGTTAGGGTCATATACCTGATTATATTTGGTAAAATGTCTTCAGCTGGAACGTAGAATATGACATTTCTTGTAGCCCATGCTGTCCATCATTGGTAATTGCTTAGAGAATATCTGTCTGCAGAAGAAGCTCTTGTAGTATCTCCTGTAAACTCCCTCAAATACCTGTTGACCTTTCTCTTCATCTTACTGTTTTCTTATGTTTGTCTCAAAATGTCACTTCCTGGAAGACTTGGAGCTGATCATACAGTTAGCGCTAGAATTTTTCATCTCTATTGAGTCTCTGTGTATTTTCTTCAAACACTTAGGTATTCTGCTGAGTGACTGAAAGAAAGTAGACTGTCGTTCAAACCTCCTTAATAACTCTAATTGGATTATAGTGCTGTAGAAATCAACAGCTTTTGTATGTTTATATAGTGGTTCCCACAGTGTAAACAGACGTGAGTTCAAAACTTGTTTTCCAATTTATGGCTGTTTCATGCAGTTTGAATCTAGAAATAGATGAAGTTGGTAGAGTGATGGAGCTTTTATTGTTACTGTTGTATGCAGCACTTGAGACTGAAAATTTAAAGGAAAGGTAAAGGCAAAATCTTCATGGCACTTGATCTTGATGGTGGAAAATAGTGAAGGTGCACAAAGCACATCACCAGTGACTCATTTTAGTGAGTCAGACTCACTATAACTACTCAAACGTCATTAATCTTTTCACACGGGGGATCATATTTGGGGATGTGCATGTTAACCGTGGGTTTTACCAAAAACATTTCTATTTAGGAATAAAGCACACTGATTGTAAAGCATCCTCTTCAAATTAGGTTAATGCGACTATACCTTGAACATCTTTTTATTAAGGTCTGAGATACATTGTTACCCTGTTTTTCTGAAAAATTCAGGTTTTTCAGTGATGGTTGAACCTTTGCAAAAAGAATTTCAGTATCCATTAGCAAAATGTTAGTAGATCTAGTCAGAAGGTAAAGACTGTCACTTGCCTCCAGAAACTGAGTTTTGAAAATGAGAAACGTACTTCCAAAATACATTATCCCCACATTGAAGTATTTTGATTCTTAAATGTTCAGTAGCACTTCCTATTTCTCATTCTCTGTAAGCCATCTCTTTGGCTCCTGTACAGCATGCTGTCTCTTGGTGAGAACATGACTGTGGGGAATGATGTCTTGTTCTGGCAACCTCGTGCTTGTTCTCTCTAGCTGCATTTTATGCAGTCCTCTGCTAGCCCTGGAAAAGCTTTCCAGACTACAGATCTACAGTTTTACGTCTTTCAGTTGATAGAAATTTTCAGCTGCTTTTGTTACTGAATTGAGCACATTGCTGCCACGATAGAATGTGAGTAACTTTTACAGGAATACAAGAAAGTTATTTCCCCCCGTAAATGGGTCATAGTAGAAATAAAAATTATTGTAAATGGTATTACCTGTATTTTCTCACTTTAGGCTAGTCTTTTGCCACTTTGAAAGCTGTTTCTTTGCTCTACAGTTGAGGGAAAGAATGACTGTTACTGTTCAACAGTGTTAATGAGCTTGGATTTGATAGTTTAAGGAGCTCAGTCCTTCACTTCTTATTGTTTGGGAGAAATATGGATGTGACGTGAGTCATATTGAGAAAAGTGGCTGAAGAACTTCAGTTTGAACGCCTTTCAGTGAGTGCATCTGTTAAAACATTGCATTGTATTTCTGGTGCTGAAATATTGAAAAGTAATAATGCTACTATATTTTTTTTTAAAAATGCAAACCTAATAGCACTTAAGAAAAACATAAGGGCTAATAAAACACTCTTTGTGTAACAATTCATTTTGCTGAGATAACTTATGTTATGGTATAAGATAACTTATACCATGGTTTTGCCCCTGCATGCTATGCACATTGGCCTGTAAACTGGGAAGTTATTTTCTGGATGACATCAAGTGATGTCAGACTCTGTCAAATTGAGAATAAAATGTGTGCCTAAAAAAAAAAAGTCTCTATTTGAGCTTTTGAGCCCAAGCTAAAGACTAGAGCAAAGAGGTGTATAAATTTTAACTTAAAATACTGGATGTTTGAGACAGCAGTCAGGGCTAGTGCACTGGGGGTTTGAACTGTGAATTTCTGGAAATAAAAGCTTCATTTATTGCACTTTGATGTGCAGTCCTCTGCCTAAGGAGAACTGATTTTAACAGTCACAAACCCTGCACAAAATGGACCAGTCTGGTGGGATTGCTCTGATACTAATGCAAGTTATTCATTATTAGCTTCATTCTTTGACCTTTTTTTGTAAAGGTGAAGCAGTGCTCTATAATAGACATGGCTTGATCTGTGAGATTAATAAACACAGTTCTATTATACTTGCAAAGCTCCGTAAGATCTGTCCATATCCCAAATATTCCAACACAGCACCCCAGCAAGTTACTTAAAATTTGTTTGAATCTCTGGAAACGTTATTGGTTTATCATAGACTTTGTCAAATATTTTTAATAACCTTTGCAGGAAAAATATCCCAATTTAAATATGTAGATACATTCCTATTTTTGTTGTCAGTTTGGTTAACAATTGTCAATCTTGTGTTTATTTTTTTCTGTAAACTTTCCATTGGTCTTTAATTGCTGTTGGACTAGATGATCGCTGTAGGTGCCTTCCAACTGAACTCTTCTATTCTTACTTCTCACATATCAAATGGTGGTTGCTCCTTTTCATTGGTACATTTTCAGTATACTGGAAAAAACATGTGGTATGGGTCAAGTGGCTCAATTCCTCCGAAAAGCAGTTAGGCCAAGCTTGATATTTCTTACATGGCTTGCTGCTTGCCTTCTTTCTTTTCCATTATGCACTGTCTTCTCCTTAATGGTCTTTGAAAAAGTATTTTCGTCTGGAGGAGGAAACAGGGAGGGAGTGTGGGGTTGGTTGGTGTTTTTTTTTTTGTAACTAGTGCATGTTTTAAATCCCTACAACTATTTTGGCTTACATTAGTCATTGAGCAGCTCTGTATTTTAAAGAAGCTTGAAAAGGTTGTGTTATGTTGAGTCTGATGTGTATCTTTCTGATGCCTTGAAATATTTTAGGACTGGAACAGGCCATTTTTGACTGTTAGAATAACCTCTTGTGTAACCCAGACTTTGAAACAACACTCCTAATTTTGTATGTGAATCTCAGAACTTTTACTGATCGTTAAAGATCATGATGGAAGATTGTGCTTAGAACCAAGATGATGTTGGTTTTGTTGACAGTAAGTTTCCAAATCATGCTTTCAAAAGCTCTTATGTTCCTAAATCGCTTTATAATTAACTCTGCATTTAACTTGTGAGGTTTATGGACCGTACTGATTGGAACAATGAGTTCTGAATTCAAGACAAAACATGCTGTTGGTGGGGTGTGCAGCTTTTGCAGGTCACACCTCATTGTTAATAAAAAGAGTGGCTGTGATTTTTTTTTTTTTTCCTGGTTACTTCAGATCTTCACAAGTTGTGTACGATGTATTTATTGTGCAGAAGGCAAGGAAGAGTCCTTCTGATTTTTTTTTAAACTGAGTGAGTGCTGGATGTATCTCTGCATGTGTCCTGTAGTTGAAGTACAGAATGTAGGGCTCTTCCTCTCTAAATTTTTGAGTAGACAAGCAAAGGTGCTGAGACATAACCTAGAAAACCCCTATGATACACTTTTCTACAATAGTGTTGCTGATGTGTGCGCTGTTCTTTTAGGGTTCACAGCAAAAATAGTGTAGGATTGTGCACTAACATAATTCAGTCAACTTGTCTGAATCATTAGAATTACTTAGAGTAAACTAACTTGGGATGTGGCTTCTGTTTTGAAGCTGCAGTTTATTTATAAGCAATGTGTTTTTAGTAATGAGATGCTGACTAGCATTTGTGTCTCTAGAGAAGAAGAGGAACGTCTGAGAAATAAGATCCGAGCAGATCATGAAAAGGCTCTGGAAGAGGCTAAGGAGAAATTGAAGAAATCACGTGATGAGATTCAAGCTGAGATTCAGACAGAAAAGAACAAAGTAGTGCAAGAGTTGAAAAAGAAAGACAGCAAGCCACTGCCCCTTGTTCCTTTACCAAATCTTATAGGGATAAACAGTGGAGAACCATCAGACCCGGATATCCGAGAGAAGAGGAACAAAATTAAAGAGGTAATGATGATGATGATGTGGTCCTACCCATTCTTGTATCTGATAGCAGTTATTTATATGGTGTTTAGTTGCTGTTATTTATATTAAAAAGAAAAGAAAAACAGGACTACAGATCTTTTTAATAAACAGTAAGCTTAAAGTGTACATCAAGTATTAATGAACATCAGCATTATTGCATGTTTTTTCCTGGTGTTGGGGTGTTAATATTTTACTGGATAACAACTTAAAAATGGTTTTAAGGATTGCTTCAACTCAGTGGTGTGGGTTCAAAGTGAGTTTGTCATTAACACATGGAACAGCAACAAGTGCATCTTTAAAGCAGAGGACTTTGTTAGGTTCCATTCAAAGAATGGGATATGTTAGTGTGTCACAAGATATTTTTAAATGTTTATAAAGTGGATTGAAAAGATGGGGGGGGGAAATGACCTGCTGCTAAAATTTGCAAATTATCAAATTATCACATGCTTTTCAAAATAAGTTTTAAAGGGGTCTAAAAAACTAGAAGTTTGTTTAAGTAGATTGCCTCATTTACCTGTAAAACATTCAAACTAAGATGTTGGCTTAGGCTTTTGGTTCTGTGGCAGCTTATGCTATGGGAATTGCTGTTTCTGGTCTTACCCTTTGCACTCCTGGTTGGCTGTGAGATTCATTGCCCTCTTTTGCCCTGGCAATGCCAACTTCCTATGATTATCGCCAGGCATTTTTCTGAGTCTGTACTTCTAATTATTATGGCAGAAACATTGTACAGCCTTCTTTTTCTTTTTCTTTCCTGCAATCTGATTAGTTTTATGCCTAAAAATCGGGTTAGCAGGCAGGAATGGTTCAGGCCAGAGGTAGACAAACACAGGCTCTGTAATTAAAGAACATCCAGGACTACAGCACTTAGTAGTTACATCAGCTAAATCTTCTTTTAAATTGTAATCTGAGTTTAGTTAGCTCATAAAACAAAACAAAAACAAGTCAGTCATACACCTGTCCTCGTAATAGGGAGGAGTTGCAGCTGGAGTATGTTGCCATGCTGTGGGTAGATCACCCAAGTTGGAATTTTACTTTGAATATTAATGATGACTAGATGAAATCCACTCTTATCAAATAATGAACAACTGCTTACGATACATGAGTGATACAGCATGGAGCTGTATCATGATTTGAATCTCAACTAGCAAATCCTTCCCGAGGAGGTGCGCCTATTCTGTTAGCGACCACTGCAGAAGCACTTTTGGCTGAGAAGTTGTGTGTGGAATATTGGACCTCCCTGATCCTGCTTGGTTAGGGCTGCTTCCCAAAGGACAGCACTGAATTGTGGATTTCAAAAGGCTCTACTGTTTTTCAAAACTGTGTCCTCAAACATTTTCAGTGAGAATATACAGAGAATCCTGCCTTTCAAAATGTCTTCTGAAGTGTGAAGATGAACGCTCAATGGTATGGTCATGTAGTTGTCAACACTTCTTAATTTTTAACTACAGTTTACTGTATTACAATTCCTTTGAGTTTGCCACTGATGGATTTAATGGGTAAAATAAAATTGAGTTGACCAAGTAATGTGAAAGTACTGAGCATGGCTAACAATGAAGAACTAGCTGGAAGAAATAATCAACTATAGTTCCTATAGATCAAGCTGGAATTGGAGGGAGGGTTGAAAATTAGCATTTGCATTTCTGAGGTTGTTTAGTCAGAGTGTAGACTATGAGAGGAGATGAAAAACTATAGGTTAATGCAGAACGGCAATTTTCTTGGTGATGTGGATAAGTAGTAAACTTCGGACAATTCTTGCTGATCTAAACCTGAAGGTATAGCAATTTGTGAGTAAGGAATCCAGTGTAGTAGTTTAATAGCTCTGGTGATCCTTAGCTGCAGTTGCCACAAATCTCATGCTGTAAAAGGCTTACTCCTTTTTATGGTGATCAGCCTACATGTGAATCAAACTGACAAGCTGGTTTTTTTTAATTGCATAACTTGTTAATAGCTCCTATTGTGGTTTCTGAAGTGTAGCTTTCCATAGTCAGACCAAAGATTTTATGGGACTACATATTAGATGGGTAAGTACGTCAGTTAGGATAATGATACCTTCGTACTGAACAGTCTTCAACAGTGCGGTCACTGTGTTTGAACAGTCCAGGATCATACTAGCAGGATTGAACGTTCTGTCTTTTGTTGTGCGAATTGCCTTAATTGAGTCAGTCTTGTTAGTACTGGTGGCTATCAGGCAACCTCCAGAATTTTTAAATTCTTTAATGTAGGGCAGTAGATTGTCACTTCTACAGCTAGATGTATGAAGGGGTAGAATACAGGAGTGGAAGGTCTGCTAGTGAGAATGGACAAATGATAAGGCTGAAGAATGCATTGTTGGTGCATTGTCATTTTTGTTTGGCCTTTGTGTCTGCTTCTGGATTTTGGCATCTCCTATGTTGCAATGAATATAATGTGCCTGAGATAAAACATCAACAGTGTCAGATGAATAATATTTTGCCTGAAACCTGTTTTTTGACAGCATCAGATGTATCACAGAAGGCTGCAGCAATTCCAGAGATGCAAAGTGCATTTTGAAATATGCTATGGTAGTTGCTGAGGTCTTCTCTCACTGTTTTTTGAAACTAGTGTAGACTAATACAAATAGTCTACAAAACCTGATCTAGTTGAAGATGTCCCTGCCCACGGCAGGGGGGTTGGACTACATGGCCTTTAAAGGTCCCTTCCAACCCAAACTATTCTATGATTCTTTGTAGATGAGAGAGAGACTTAGCAAAAAAACCCCTAAATTCTAGGAGACAATGTCTCTAACATAGATCTACACCTCGCTTATGTAGCATTTCTGACATGCAAGACATTATGGTTGCCTGGATTGAGACCAAAAAAATAGCACAGGGAAGCTCCTAGCTCTTTGGAGGCTGCATATCCGGCTTTAGAATTCCATGTGGTCCTGAGAAGGCATTTGGTTAATGCCTTGGTGTACTTTGAAGGGTCCTGATGCATATTTGAGGCACTTCACTCTCTCGGAACAGCTTTAGACTGCTTAAATTCACAAAACGAGTGAATTTATACAGCCGATTTTGCCTGGTATCAAATGGTGAGAAACTGTGTAGAATTGGGCTACATGTTGTAGCATGCACATGGCTCTTGACAATTGGGAGAAAGACTGGAAAACTTTCAAATGGGGATCTCGTTTCTATCATTTTTACAGAAAACTTATTACTACTTTTTCTTTCTAAAGAACAACTTGGTGAAGTCTTTTTTAACAGATCTTTGTACAAAAAGTGGTTTTGCAGTGCTTAAATATCTTAAAAATACATATTTTGATTTAAAAAAAAAATCTGAGCACAGTGAGAGAGGCTTCTTAAGGTCATGGAATAAACCAGGAGCAGAATCTGCATCTCTTGGTTTTGTTTTTGTCTTTGGTTCTGGTATTTATATTTAGTGTTACAGTGTATTCTCAATTGTAACTAATTCACAGAATTGTATAATTCATCTGTATTATTCTAAAAAGCTATTAATTCAGTTATTTCAATAAGGACTGTTTATGAGTTGGCTGATTATTTTAGATGCACAGTAACAAATTTAAAAGTTTTCTACCTGCTTATCTTACATGCTTTGTAGCACTTCTCTAGAATATTAGCTTGTTTATCTGTTTTTTAAAAAATGCTATAGTTTTTAATTAACTAGTGTTTTAAGAATAAACACATCTGAAAATTATTCTTGCTGCTACACTTTAGCTTTGTATTAATATTTTAGTGATTTTTTTCATACTAAGTAAAAGATGAGAAAATGGTTTTATAAGAAGGTAGATGTAATTTGTATAATTTTCCAAAAAGATTTTAAGATGTGTCTTTTTATTGTGGTTAATGCAAAGAAATTAAGAACAAAAACTCATCTTTTGGAAGTCATTGGCTTTCTTTCCAAGTTAAACTAGGTATAAATTGCATGAGCACTAGGAATTTTTGGCACTTGATTTCCATTATTATGTCCTTTAAATAGTGTTCAGAATACTAATTTTTTTCTGCAGCTTAAGTGTAATCATTACAGATAGTGCTTTTCTTTATTTAAATGAGTTTTGTTTCCTTGAGGAGTTAAATTTTACCCAGTCAAATAAGGAAAACTTTCTTATTCTTTTCACCCTACTCAGGGTTCAGGTTTTCTTTCATTTAAGCCTAAGATTTCACAGTATTGCCTTACCTCCAGCTTTCATTTCAGATACTCATTAAAACAGAGTATTTAATAGTACTTAGTACTATAGTAATTACTGCAATAATAGTACTAATCCCATGCAGCATATTTTTTTTATATACACCTTGTTCTAAACATTTAAATGTTTATTTTGAGGTCTTGGATTGTTAAAGTCCAGAGGTCTGAGAAGCATTGAGATTATGGATGTATAAGTTTTACATACAAGTCAGTAAGTGTTGTATTACATAGAGTATGGTTTTTGCGTTTGTACTGACTACAGAGTTCTGGGGGCGATTGCCAGCGACCTGGGGGCCTGGGTAGTGATCTCATTGATCCTGCCAGTAAGGGGAGAGGGTGTGAGGAGGAGGGTACTGGCAATGCACATCAGCAGTTGGTTGTGGAGCTTGTGTTGGCAGCAGGGTTTTGGGTTCTACAACCATGGGACCCTGTTTGCAGGGTCTGCCTGGGAGAGATGGGATCCACCTCACTAAGGTAGGACAAAGGCATCTTTGCCAGCAGGATGGCTGACCTCCTAAGGAGGGCTTTGAACTAGGAATGATGGGGGATGGAGAGACTAACCAGCAGCCCTGTGAGGGAGTGACTGACAGGGTGGACGAGCAAAAGGCCTGCGGTGATGTGACAGAAAGGGATCACAAAATCAGGAAAACAGGGCTTAAGCAGGGTCACCTCTAGCATTTGCATATAAGCAAGGAAGTGCCTACAAGGCACCGTTATGGAGAAATCCCTAAAACCCTTTCTGGGAAATCAGCATGCTAGGGTACCTCTCTGAAGTGCACGTACAATAATGCATGCGGCATGGGGACTAAACATGATGAGTCTGAGATCTGTGTGCATTTGCAGGGCTGCCATCTTGTTGGGATCACAGAGGTGTGGTGGGATGACTTGTGTAACTGGAGTGTTGCATTGGTGGGATACAGACTCTTTAAGAAGGCTGGGTGTCGTGGTTTAACCTCAGTTGGCAACTGAGCACCACACAGCCGCTCGCTCACTCCCCCCCAGTGGGATGGGGGAGAGAATCGGAAGGGTAAAATGAGAAAACTCATGGGTTGAGATAAAACCAGTTTAATAGGTAAAGCAAAAGCCGCACACGCAAGCAAAGCCAAACAAGGAATTCACTCACTACTTCCCATGGGCAGGCAGG
>NW_008824032.1:1734878-1760313 GCF_000699105.1 Pygoscelis adeliae
AATCAACCTTGTTCTCACCCTAAATCCAAAACACAGCACTGTACCAGGTACTAGGAAGGAAATTAACTCTATCCCTGCCGAAACCAGGACAGTGGGCCAGGAAAATGAGGGGGTGAAGTTGCCTTTTATGTGAGAGAGCAGCTGGAGTGCCTGGAGCTCTGCCTGGGGATGGATGAAGAAACCAATGAGGCTTATGGGTAAGGATTGAAGAGCAGACTGGTACAGGTGACATTATAGTGTGTGTCTGCTATAGGCTGCCTGACCAGGAATAACAAGTGGATGAGGTGCTCTACAGACAGATTGGAGCAGTGTCATGTTCGCAGGCCCTGGTCTTCATGGGGGATGTCAGGCAACCCAATATCTGCTGGACGCACAACACAGCAGGGCATAAGCAATGCAAGAGCCTCCTGGAGTGCATTGATGACAACTTATTCCTCCAAATGATAGTGCAGTCAACAAGGAGAGGTGCTCTGCTAAACCTCATACTCACAAAGGAGGAGGGGTTTGTTGGGGGTGTGAAGTTCAAAGGCAGCCTTGGCTGTGGGGACAATGAGAGAATGGAGTCTAGGATCCTGAAAGGAGGGAGAAGGGCAAAAAGCAAGCTCACAGCCCTCAACTTTGGGAGAGCAGACTTTGGCCTCTTCAGAGATCTGCTTGGTAGAATCCCTTGGAATAAGGCCCTGGAGGGAAGAGGGGCCTAAGAAAGCTGGGTAATATTCAAGGATCACTTCCACCAAGCTCAAGAGCGGTCCATCCCAATGGGCAGGAAGTCAGGCAAAAATGCCAGGAGCTCTTTCAAAACTCAAACACAAAAAGGAAGCATACAGAAGGTGGAAACAGGGACAGTTGACCTGGGAGGAATACAGAGATACTGTCTGAGCGTGCAGAGATGGGGTTAGGAAAGCCAAGGCCTGACTGCAAATGAATCTGGCAAAGGATGTCAAAGGCAACATGAAGGGCTTCTATAAGTACACAGGTGACAAGAGGAAGAATAAAGAATATGTGGGCCCGCTGCTGAATGAGGCAGGGAACCTGGTGACATAGGACATGGAAGAAGCTGAGGTTTCTTTTTTTGCCTCAGTCTGGACTGATAAGACTGGCCTTCAGGAATCCCAGGCCCTGGTGACCACTGAGAAAGTCTGGAGCAAGAAAGACATACCCTTAGTGGAAGAGGACCAGGTGAAGGAATACTTAAGCAAACTGTACATGCATAAGTCTATGGGCCATGATGAGATGTACCCAGAAGTGCTGATGGAGCTGGCTAATGTCATTGCAAGACCTCTTGATAATCTTTGAATGATCATGGTGATTGGAGAAGTGCCCAAAGACTGGAGGAAAGCAAATGTCATTCCTATCTTCAAGAAGGGCAAAAAGGAGGACCCAGGGAACTACAGGCTGGCCAGCCTCACCTTGATTCTTGGGAAGGGGATGGAGCTGCTAATCCTGGAAATGATTTCCAGGCACGTGAAGGACAAGAAAGTCACGAGGAGTAGTCAGCACGGATTCACTAAAGGCAAGTCATGCTTGACCAACCTGATCACCTTCTATGATGAAATGACTAGCTTGGTAGATGAGGGGACTTCAGTAAGGCTTTCAACACTGTCTCCCATAAAATCCTCACGAAGACACTGTTGAATTATGGGCTGGATGAGCAGACAGTGAGGTGGACTGAAAACTGGATGAATGGCAAGTCCCAGAGGGAGGTGATCAGTGACACAAAGTTTTGCTGGAGGTCAGTAACTAGCAGTGTACCCCAGGGGTGGATACTGGGTCTGATCCTGTTGAACAATTTTGTTAATGGTCTGGATGATGGGGCAGAGTGCAATACTGGGTCCGATCCTGTTCAACGTCTTCATTAATGATCTGGATGATGGGACAGAATATACCCTCAGCAAGTTTGCTGATGACACAAAACTGGGAGGAGTGGCTGATACGCCAGAGCATCGTGCTGCCACCCAGAGGGACCTCAACAGGCTTGAGAAATGGGCTGACAGGAACCTCATGCAGTTCAACAGGGGGAAGTGCAAAGTCCTTCACCTGGGGAGGAACAACCCCTTGCACCGATATATGCTGGAGGTCAACCACCTGGAAAGCAGTTTTGCAGAAAAGAACTTTGGAATCCTGATGGACACCAAGTTGACCATGAGCCCGCAGTATGCCCTTGCAGCAAAGAAGGCTAATATCCTGGGCTACATGAGGCAAAGTGTTGCCAGCAGGTAGAGGGAGGTGATCCCTCCCCTCTACTCAGCACTGGTGAGGCCACACCTGGAGTGTTGTATCCAGTTGTAGGCTCCCCAGTATGAGAGAGACATGGATGTACTGGAGAGAGTCCAGCAAAGGGCCATGAAGATGGTTAAGGAACTGGAGCATCTCTCATCTGAGGAAAGGTTGAGAAAGCTGGGACTGTTTGTTCTGGACAAGAGAAGGCTCAGGGGGATCTTACCAATGTATATAAATACCTGAAGGGAGGGTGCAAAGAGGACAGAGCCAGGCTCTTTTCAGTGGTGCCCAGTGACAGGACAAGAAGCAAAGGGCACAAACTGAAACACAGGAGGCTCCATCTGAACATCGGAAACCCTTTTCTACTGTGAAGGGTGACCAAGCACTGGAGCTGGTTGCCCAGATAGGTTGTGGAGTCTCCCTCCTTGAAGATATTCATAAGGTGACTGGACATGGACCTGGGCAGCCTGCTCCAGATTACCTTGCTTGAGCAGGGAGGTGGACTAGATGACCTCCAGAGGTCCCTTCCAAGTGCAACCATTCTGTGATAGGATGATGTTTGTTGGCTAAGCTTCTCCAGAATGTCACACAAGTGCAGTTAAACTAACTTAAGAGTGAAATAGTTTTTATGTTCTAGGTTTCAAAGATAGGCTGGAAAATCTGAGTTCTCTGGAGCTTTTGTTCTACTGCTTGTTCTGTATTTGTTGTGATACACAGTCATGTAATTAGGCAGTGCTAATTATACATAGACTTTTTTAAATTCAGTTCAAAGGAGGTGTGTTCACACAAATAAACTAGAGTTGTGAAGTGACTGAAGCTGCTGGCTGCATCATGCTTGCTTCTTGTGCAGTTTAAATGCTGTTATGTTTAGTGAGATGGGATAGCAAGGAGAGAACTTATTACTTTCTGATAAGCTGTTTTCAGCGCAGCAAAATTTTGGTTCTGTTCCTGCTTGTCATGGCTTTCTGGTAAAAAGAAAAAGCAGAGAAAGACATTTAAGCAAAAGTTGTTGTGAAATGAGCATCCAGGGAGCATAGGGGCCACAGTTAAAGATCACTTGCTACATCTGACACCTGCAGAATGAGTCGCTGTTAAGTTTGGATGCTTTGCACAAGTGAGGAAGAAGGTCCTGGCTGGGAAGCTGGGGATGTTCTGACTTGAGTTCTTTTGCCAGTGACCATACTGTGGCCTTCAGCAAAACTTTCAGTGTATCCTCTTTTAAAATGCGACTTCTAATATGTTGTCTCTTAGAAGGGAAGGTAGGAAGATAATTTGTTTAATATCAGTGGAGGCAATTTTGGAAATACTTTTAGAAATGTGCCAAGAAGAGAAGTGATTAAAATGTATTTTCATCATGGTCTCTGGATGATGCTCAAGAGGCTGCTAATAATGTTGAGAAGTAACACGTTGTTTTATAAGCAGCAAAACTAATGGTTTCCTATGGATTTTTGACCTAAATCCCCTTATACCACCTTCTGTTCCTCATGTACACATTGCTGTGTACGCCCTCTTATCTTCCTATTTGACTGCATGAGTTATGATGTGTTCTGTGCCTGGTTCAGAGCTACCTGCATGCTAAATGCTGCCCCTATGAATGAATAAAGGGTTGGGTTATAACTGCCTCTCTCTCAGTTGGGGTACTAATTTGTGTCTGTCTACCTTACCTAGCCACAGATATTCCCCACCCCAAAAAGTAGAGGTCTCAAGTATCTGTTTCCTCCAACTCTGTAAAATCAGGTTTGAAATGAGAATGGATTCAAAGGCTACTGCACATGTATGTGGCAAATGACATGTACAGACAGCAAGATTGCATAAGCCTTATTCTCTTAAGAAATCAAGTTAAAAATAGTAAGTGTCCTTTTACCCGAGTTCTATTTTGTGTGCTTATTGAGAAAAGAGCTGTGCAGAAGAAAGAAATACTTAATCATGTAGAGGTCTTTTTATGCTGCATAACTCCTCTTTTCATAGTTACTATTCATACAGCTTCCACTGCTAATCTCATTTATTTTTTTGTAATTGCAGTGTTTCTCATCTAGCCAAATAGGCTGCCTTCTATGACTGTGGGGGACTCTTTGCAGTATCTAAAACCAATTTAGAAGAGTTTCGCTATTGCTGACATTTCACACTCTTTTTGTTTTCTTGGTCAAACTTACTTGGACTTCTGGTTGGTTAGGACATCCGTTTTTAGTCATACATGTCTATTGTGTTAAGAGTTTTGCACTGTATTTTGTAGCTCACTGCTACTGGCTTTGATCCCAGTAAAAATGAAGCACAATAAGTATTATGACCTATCTTTTTCAGAATTTAAGGTAACACTCCCTGCAGTGTGTGTGTTTGTATAAAATACAAACACACATTTTATATATAATGTGTGTATATATTAAAATGTGTTTGTATCTATATATATGTATACACACACATTGTTTATTAACTGGTTTTGTTTGCACACTATTTGGATTCTCTGTTCTGGATTCTCAAATGTATTCAGCATGTTGAGAACAGCTAAGTTGGCTTTAAATTAGTTTCACCGCACTTTTTTAATGCTTATCATTTTTACTGAATGACTGAAATATGTGTAAAGTAAGGATGAACTCTTTTTGATCAAGCCTGTTGGTAAACTAATTTTAAATGGTTATATTGGAATGAAAATTGAGCAATTAGCACTTTGGCCAGTACAGGCAAGTTAGGAATGGCCCTGCACAAAGTTTTGTCCCAGCATGTTGGGATGATTGTATAAAGAACTCATTTTACATTTGTCAGTCTTTAATTTATGCCTATGAGAAGCTTTGTAGTTTTGTGTATTTCTTTTTGCTGGGACAGAAGGATGAAAATAAAGCTCCTAGTGTGGGTGGTGCAGTATTTCAGCTGCACATCCTGGATAGGTTGCTTTGATTGATAAAATGTGCTACTAATGAAGAATGCAGTGTGTTTGAAGATATTTTAAAAATGAATCAATTTATTCAAGTTGTAGCAGTTACAGAATTCTCCACCACTCTTGCATTATTGGAAGCATGTTAAAAATTCAAGAACATCTTCATTATTAAAGATATCTTTTTTCCAGACCATTGTGAAAAGAACCTGTCTTTCAGCAATGAACTAGCACATTTGCAGTATTTAAAATTCATAAATGCAAAATAAAATCAAGAAAACAAGGAAATATTTCACTTCCCTGATATAATCAGCCAAACAAAAATGAGCAAAACCCCAGGTAAATTACTTATCTTCAGAACTGGATGAATCAAAAGGCTCCATGATATCTGATTGGCCTTGCTGCTATCTTTTTAATTTTGTATTTTATGTGCCATTTATTCCTGTACTACAGAAATGTTGGTAGCAAAAATCATGAATTATGGCTAGATGGAAGAGAGCTCTATATTACATTATACAAGATATGTTGTACAAGTGACAATGTGTGTTTTTGCAGCTATGGAGACTTTGAATTGGAAGGCAAGCGCATTCTCTTAAATGTAGTAAAAATTCTACTGATTGTTAGTCATCTTTGCATAATTTCTGCTGTAGTCCCTTCTGTGTTTTCCAGAGCAACTCCATAGAATATACGCCAGTGTGTTCTTTAACATAGTTTTCTTGATGATGTTACATCTCGGAGTTACTGATATTGTTAATATCAATATGTGAGCTATTGTAGTTGATTAATAACCTCTTATGGTGTGTTCCATTAAGACATAGGCCATCTGCATACAATACTGTAATCCCTGAAACTTGCAACAGTTTGCTCTGAGATTTGGATTCTTGATTTGTATTGCTGGCATCTATTCTTATTTTCTGCTTTGTTTCCAGAGGACTAGAAGGTGCTAATGACATCAATTTTTGAAAGGGATTCAAAGGGAGATCAAAGAACTGCAGATCCCTATGCCTGATGAATGAACTGTGCAGATTAACAGAAACTAGAACAGAGAATAGAATTGTTGAGCACACAGATACCTAAGATTTCCCAGTATATTTTTAATTATGTCATGATGCACAAAGCTATAGAAGACCTCTGAAAGGGTCGACGAGCATGTGAACGAGGGAGATACGGTTATATATGCAATTTTTCAAAAAATGTTTGGCAAAGTTCATCACTAACAGCTGTTGGACTAAGCAGCCATGGGATGGAGGATAGTGTGTCTGTTTGCCTGGAGAAATTGCTTGGAAGGCAGGAAATGGAGAATACAAATAAGTGGTGCTGGAGGCCATAGAGGACATGTGCTTGGGACCCATGCTCTAAATTATATAAATAAATTATTTAGAGTTGGAAAATGGATGATTAGTGGTATGATCAATTTTGTTGCCAACATGGAGATTGGGAGTAGAAAACTGAGGCCAGAGTGAAGAATTGCAGAAAAATCTTACAGGACTGAGTGATTATCTCCCCTTTTATTTCTCAGCTAAATGTAAAATGATGCATATTGGGGCTGGAGGGGAAAGAAATTCCAGCTTCATGCTAAATATGAAAAGGTGTGAGGTGATTTATTACCACTTGAGAATGAGAGCTTCTCTTTATAATAGTTCCTTGGAAATGTCACTGTAGTGCTCAATAGCAAACAACAAGTAAATATTCAGTATGTTAGGAAAGGAGAACAAAACAGGCAAGGTTCTTATGGTAGTGTGTGGAGCTAAGGTGCCTCTGCATCTTGCATACTTAATGTAGTTCTAGTCTCTCAGCTTCAAAAAGGATACAGTAAAACTGGCAGAGGTGCAAGGATAAGCTGATGAAGATGATTAGATTGATGCCTAAAAAGGCAAGACTGGAAGAAGGCAAAACTGGAAGAAAGGAACTGCTTTCCGCTGGCTGATGCGCAGTCCTGGTTGTTTACAGAGATGATCTGGGAGGTTCTAGTTTTCTCAACACCACAGGACCAGTCAAACCCATGACTACCAGTTTCTCTTGAAACCATGAGGACACAAGGTCAAAAATACTGATTCACCATCTGGAAAAAAAGCATTTGGCTTTCTTATACAAATTTGAGCAGTCAGTTCACTGCTGTAAGCTCTCCAAGTTTAGGTCCTTTACATCTACTGTTCCAGTTCTCACCAGTCTGAAGTATTTTCCCCTTAGTTCCATCAGGCATCTTAGACTCAAGTATTTCATGCCAACAAAAAAGGACAAGCTTCCCATTTTGCATGCATGCGACAAACAGTTTTGGTTTAGTATTGGATTTGTTACCAGATTCATCAGTAAAAGAAGAAAACCCAGGTTTCTGTGTGTGCTAGCAACATGTTACAAACAGACTTTTACAGTGGCAGTGTTCAGAAACGCATGACAGAGGCATAGACTGATGCCTGAAATAATTTCTCTTTAGGTAGAGATTTGTAGCTCCCAGAAGAATAAAATAATCTGTATGAGTTTTCTAAGTTTCTTAAAAAATCTGAGTATCTATACAAGGAAAAGATCATTCTTTAATTTAACCTCCAAAAAGTATTCTCTGCAGACAGTAGGAAAGTGGTTATTAATTTTTAATCTGCCAATTGAGCAGTAATCTTGTCTAGCAAGTCTTTGGTTAATTCTAAAATGGAATTTGAAGGTGGTTTATATAAATCTCTTAAAATCATACCCTTAACCAGAACAGGTCTCTTTGAAAGCAAAACCTATTTGCTGTCTCTCTTATGCACGTTCCTGATGAATGGCAAGAAGAGGATAGGTTTCTTGTTTCTAGGCACAACCAGTAAATAGTGCAACGTGCCAGTAAATTGTTTCTTTTGCTTATTTCTCAGGACTTTTATTTTCTGTTTGCTAGGTGTCTGCCCTTTTTTGAGGAGTGGAAAGGGGCTTTTGAATTATTGTTTCTAACATGCTGCTATAGTGATAGAAGTCCCTTACAAGAGTCTCTTTTCAATCACTGTAATGTCCTTTTACTGTTTAATTATGATTTTGTCAAAAGATATTAGCATTGTCTTTATGAAAACGTGACTTCCCAGTGACTGTAGAGGATCATATCCCATGAACATGTTCTAAAGTCAGTAAAAGCATCTAGATAACGGTGTACCTACAAAAACAGTTTCATTTGAGACACGCCCTGCTTTTTGCCATTCTGGCTCTCTTGCAGCAGAGTCCAAATTAATCTTTTTGTAGAATTATCAAGCTGTACGTGCAACAGCATCTTGCTGGCTGTTGTATATGGTGCATCCCATAATAAACATTTTCAAGACTGATACTCAGTGGACCTATTCACTGTGAATGATTTTGCCTTCAAAAGCAAGATCAGTTATCTGGCATTAATAGTGTAAGTAAAAAGTCCATCACTAAAACCGTTTGTTCTCTGGTGGACAGATTGCAAGATCTTTATATGATATGCCATCAAGCTCCAAGCACTTTGGCAAACTGCTATCAGGTATGGAAGTTTCAGCTATGGAAATCTACCCCTTGCCTTTTTCACAATTATTGATCCATGCCTCAACCAGTTTGTTATTTTTACTCTACTTGAGCTTAAGATGCTTATGTCATGGGTTCTTTAAGGGTTGGGGGTTTTCTTTTTGCAAGTATTTTTGCCTTCTTTGTATTATCATTAGTGCTGATGTTCCAGTCAGTGTCTGAAACTTCCCTTTCCTTTCCTCTTAAAGACAAGGGGTTTTTTTTGAATAAAAGCCTATCTATACCTGCAGCTATTCTTCAGCATTTCCAGCTTTCACTACGCAAATGCTATCTGGCATAACATAGAGATAATCTTGTTTTTCAGATCAGGAGTTCACATTGCTTGTACTTCCTGAGCCAAAGTTACATCCTCCGTTAAATTTTTAGCTAGCAGAGGCATCTATCTTCTCCTGTCTCTCAAAAGCTTCTGCGTGCACAACTGCTCCCAATAGTATAGATGTATCTATAGTATATCATGCTACCAATTCTGGCAGTAACAGAAATCTCCATGTTGTTATAAGAGCTCTTGGCATATCATCCTTACAAAACTTAATATTGTATACAAGACCTGTGGGGTTTCTCACTTGCATGTAATGTGCAGTTATATATATAACATAATATCATGAAGTTTGCTCACTTTGTGGGAGAGGAGAGTAATGAGCTGTGTGCCAGAGTAATGTTCAGTGTTCATCTGGAAAAAATCAGCTGACTCGTTAGTGTAATAAAGTCAAAAGATTCTTGGTGAGTTATAACACCATATTCCTTGCACACTGTTTCGGGGAGGCAGAGAGGACAGGACTAACACGTGTGCGTGTTTATCAAAGTAGCTTAGTCTCCTCAAAATATGATTTCCTATCTCAGAACTTTAGATGATGAAGCCAACTGTGTCTTAGTCTCTTGTGTTCGACAGAGTTTCTGGTCTCAGTAGTGTATTCTTAAGTTACTTCTGTATTAATTCATGAATCTGGTGAAATCGATTCCTTTTCAGTTTCTATCTTAATGAAATTTTACCTTAGGATAAATTTTATCTTATGATCTTATGGATATAGAAACATCTTACATTGTGATGTATTCTGCTTTAGCCCTTTAATTTCCATAATTTTCTTGGGTTTCCTCAGAACTAAAAAGTCTGTAACAAAATTTGTACCTTCCCCCCAGAAGCATAGCAAATTGGGACAGTGAAATATTCCACAATTAACATTCTGCTGTGAGGAAACAAGTTGTTCTTCTTTCGGACTTAGCTAGTTTTGATCTATACTGGTATTTGCCTACACTTTGAGTTTTTTTACAAAGCTAAAATGTCAATGGTCATTTGATTCTCTTTATGAAATATTTAATTGATGCATCCATTTACGTGTAGATGTAGCGCTTGGGGATATGGTTTAGTGGTGGACTTGGCAGTGTTAGGTTTATGGTTGGACTCGATGATCTTAAAGGTCTTTTCCAACCTAAATGATTCTCTGATTCTATATATTTGAATTCAAAGGTCTCAGAAACCCAGTTTCCCTTATGTGGAAGCAGGTTGGTTAGATCTGCCATGTCATGGTCACCTCATTGTTTAGACATCCATTTGTTATCAAACTCACATAGAGCTGACTGGTCGGTAATTCTTTAGTTTCATCCTCTAGTGCCTTCTAAAACTATAGGTCTGTGTTTTCCCAGGTAGAGTTTTTAGGATTTAATGGTGGACTGGCAAGCTGTGAGTTAAGGCAGGACGCTTCATGAAGGCCTTGACTGTCCCATTCTGACTGGAAGAAGCCTTGAGTCCACCCTGACTGGATAAAGCCTTAAGTAGCCCAGTCTGATCCCATAACTGATCCTGCTTTGAGCAGGAGGTGGAACTAGAGACATCCTGAGGTCTCTTCCCACCTGAACGATGCTGTGATTCTTGATTCTATGATCTTAAGTTAATGAAAATTTTATATAAAAATTACTAGGTTGCTTCTGGATAACGTTAGTAAGATGTCTCAGAGGAACTTCTACACTGCCTGTGATCAATCAGGCTTTTGCTGTGTTTGTCATGCTGCAGTTTTCTTACCTGTCAAGAGAGGATCACTTTGCCTGAGTTATGTTGAGGTTCTAGTAGCTATTAATTGGTCAATTTTGATAAGTGCTTTGTAAACCCTAAGGAATTTGTGAATGCTAATGAAATGGCCTTTCTCTCCTCTTTTAGTATAATATACGCATCGTCTTACATTACAGGTTCATGACACTAGAAGAAACTATACGGTATTATTGCCTAATCAGGTGTTGGAATCTTTTAGTGCGAATACCAAAAGCAACATGTGAGCTGACTTTGAATGACAAGCAGTAGGAATGGGATCTTTGGCATCTGGAGAGGGACATCTGTGCCTAGGTTGATGTCAGTTTAACACAGGAGTGCTTCCCAGCTTCTGGGCCTCTGCATATACCTTTGCTGTGGTTCAAATTGATTGTCTGGGCATGAGTTAACTGAGCCATGGGAAATTTGGAGGGAGTTTATGATCAAGGGAATTACAGCCGTGTAGGTTGGACAGGGATCTCCTGGTGGTGGTAGGGGGACAGGGACTTTGTTTTGCATGTCTCAGCAGGCAGTTTAGATGCAGTTTGAGAGATTTGGGGTTACCGGATGCTGACTTCCACTAAATCCTGAACTCTGTAAGAGAAGAGAGCGGCTTCTACATGAGGTAGTGCTGGTAAGGCAACAGGCTGCACCTCACTTTTTAGCCAGAATATGCTTGTTCCCTCCTGTTTTCTATGAGTATGGTGACTCTCTGATTAAAATAAGAAAACTACAGTCGTGTAAATTGTACTGAAAACTTTACTTGCCCTGATATAATCAGTTTCTTAAAGAGTTAGTATTTGTGTTAGTTACATTAGCATAGTTTCTCCTCTTAGAGAGCATTTCTCAAACTTGTGGAAAGCATGATTTAAGTCCTATACATTTTCCTGGAGTTTTTGCTTATATTAACAATATTTTAATACCATTTTTAAGATTCAATATAAAAATAAAATATGTATAACACTGTGGATACTGCATGGCTGCTGTTTTAGAACAGGTTTGTTCCTAACTGTTCTTGTGTCTGGGGCAGTGTCTTTTAGAATCTGATTTCTTTCTGTTACTTGCTCTGATCTGTTTAGGTAACTAATATTTGATTTTAAACTGCATTTGCTTTGCAATTTGGTCACTGTTGAATTTCTGCTGTATGCAAGCAAGCAAGGAATTTAAAAAGTTTTAGCAAATCCATGAAAGCAGTGCTTAGTGGCTGATGTGCACAACTAATACTTGTGGGTCAGCAAGACCTTTTGTTTTTTAGATGTAGTTTGCTACAGTAGGTGGTGGAAACATCTATCAAAAAAAGTGGAGAACGTTTTCTGGAGCAAATATTACTAATTTTATACTGCTTTGTTCATTATACTTTCTAAAGAGCAAAGCTTTTGGCATTTCTTTTTGGTAGAGGCTGTATGACAGTGTATCTATAAGTAGGTGTTGCTAATAAATACATTATGCGTTTTGCAAAATTTAGTCATACTTGGATGCACCAGTCTAAATAAATCCCTTTTATGCTTCAGACATTGGTAGATATTTTTTTCTTTTGGTTAGCATCTAAGATGCTAGCCAGTATTTTTCACCAATTCCTTAGGCTTAAATGCATTCCTTATGCTTAAACTCTTAAATGTCTGTGCATATATTTAAGGAAAAGAAAGAAAGAACAAGAAAACAGCCTAATGCAGAGCATTTAGCTCTATAGCTCGAGTCAAATAGACTTGAAGTTGTTTCCAAATTTATTCGTGCTGTATAATCCGATTTCTGTAACAGATAGAAATAGTGGCAAAGTAATTATGAGTACGCTGGGATGACTGTGAAAGATGAAATCTCATATAAGGAGTAAAATACTATATTCATACAAAGTAGTTTTATAATGTAATCGAATCCTATTTTTTCTATCTCTTAGATGATGAAGCATGCCTGGGACAATTATAGGCAATATGGATGGGGACATAATGAGCTCAAACCGATTGCCCGGAAAGGACATTCCACCAACATATTTGGTAGGCTATATTTTCTGGTTTGTTTGGTTTTTTAAATATTTCTGTCCGTGCTATCCTCTTTGCTAGGAAGTTTGAGTAGACTTTCAAATTCTGTTTTAATGTACATCTTTTGAAGTGTGGATGACAGAAGTGTATCATATTTCAATGGTACTTCAATGAATTACTTTACTAAACTATCTTTTTGGGAGTAGTATGTTGTTACTGTTGCAAAAGCTAAGCTGTGTCTATGTGCACCGTTACTTTGTGTACACACATATATAAATAAAAGTTACAATGCATTGATGATATTTTGGGATGCAATGAATATAAATTTTAAAAAAAAAACAAAACACCTCATCTTGTCTAGATCTTTGTGTTTAATTCCATGAGAATGTGATACAAGACAAAATGCATGTGCAAGATGCTGAAAAACTGCTAGTACCAAGATGAAATTTAAAATAGCTTCTAAAACAAGATCTGCATAAGGCGAAAGTGACATTGTTACTTGGTGTGTGACTTGTGGATCCTGAACCTGTAGACCAGAATGAAAGAAAAAAACGACATTCAAGATACAGGAGTTGGAGGGTAGGGGCAAGTTTTGAAGAACTTCAAGGGATGGAGTGAGAATATTTGAGCAATGAAGTGTGAATGAGTGTTACAAATGGCATTTAGAATAGTATGAAACATGAAGAAGGTAAAGATCAAGAAATTACATAACTTTGTGTTGCGTATGTGTGAGCAGACTAGATGGCTTTTCTTCCTTAAAATATCAGTGATCTGCAGCTGTACTGCTTTTTTGGTGTAAATGCACTGGGATAGAATAAGTAGAATAGTGATTGGAAAGTGACAAGCATTTTATTGGTACTCGAACCAGGAAAGGATCCATTTTTTTGTCCCCAGTTCTGTAGGACTGATGGTTGAAAAAACCTGGTTGTAACTGTTGAGGACTGAGCACTGGAGGTTTGCTAGGTTCATCCTCTGGTATAGCAAAACACATAATCTTGATGTTCGTGATTAAGGTTAAGCCTGGATTGGTCCAGAATGCACAGCACCTAAGATGACTGAGCCATGAAGTTCATACATTTATTTTGAAATGCACACAGGAGAGCTGCTGTAAGACTGGGTAGGATTTTTTTAAATTCTGTTCAGGGTTTTATACTGTGTTCGTCCACTCTCTGGTATCTGGGGAAGGTACAAATTTATCATAACCACTTTTTTACATCAAGAATGAGTGTGAATATACTGTGTATGCCTTAAGTATTGTTAGTATTGATTATAATAGTTTGCTTGAAATGAAGATTTTATTGGCTTTTATTGTAAGGCAGTTGGCTAATAACTTTGTGTGAGGTTGGTTCTCACTGTAATTGGTATTTGTTTTATTTATCTTGCTTTAAACCTTGAATTTGTTTCTTGTGGATGATAGAAATACAGATTAGGTTTGGGTAAGTGTCTAGTTTTCTGTGTTTAGTGCCTGAACCCAGGAAAATTATTTTGACTTAAGTCAAAATTTGATTAGTTTTTTGTTTTCATTCATAGGGAAAAAGTAAACTGCCAGAGGAAACTCATTCCAAAAGAAGAGTGAAAGGACTTGTTTCAAAAGTATTGTAATGCTTAAAGGGATTTTTAATTTTTTGCTCTGTCCCTTCCCCTGATCTCCTTAAATTTTATCTTGAAACCGTTCTTATATCTTACTAAATAAACAGGTGGTTTTCTTTATATCCAAACAGTTTTTCATCAAATTTATTTGCATGATGAACTTCAACCTTAAATAGGTGCTGGACATGGAGAAGGAAGGAGAACTCTAACTAGGCACACTGCTCCTTTCACCTGCTCCCAGCAATGGAAGGAGAGCCTTCGAGTTAAATTTTCTGCAATACTTAAAAAAAAACAACCCCCCCCCCCCCAAACTGAGCTTCTGTGGGTTAACCGTTCCCCCAAACCACACACAAATACACCCCTTCCCCCCAAACCTGTGGTACATAGAAGCCTATTTAAATCCATAGGAGAGTAACTTCAGCTTCTGTACAAGCCCTGTCTGCAATAAGGATTGGTTCACCTTTACTGCAAGCAAACCCCTTGGAGCCTGACATTGATGGCTTTTGGTCATGCACTGGAACCTGGTTTCTTACACTTCAGCATGGTGTGAAGACTGATACTTGCTTCACTTCTTTATATGCCTTTATAAAGAAAATGACTGGGTCAGGTGGAGTTGTTGGGGGTGGGGTGGGGTGGGGGAAGATGGGCAAGTTAGCATGCTCAGGAGGAAAAAAGTATCTGGATGGGATGAGGAGTTTGAAGAGTGAAATGGAAGAGTCTAAGATGCAGCCAACACTGAGCATAGGGCAAGGAGAGAGTGTGAGACTGAAGGGGAAGACCAGAGCAACAGGCCTCTGCTGTGACAGACAGAAGGACATTTCTTAGGTTCCTGGAGAGTATTGTGTAGTGTTCTTAGATAATTTCTCTTTGCTACCTTGTACATTGGCACTGCTTTCATTTCTACTAGAAAAATCTCTTCTGACGATGCCTATGATTTAATTGTACATTATCTCTAATTCATGGCTTTCCTTTGTATTTTTTCCAGCTGATGAAGTTGGGTCTGACAGTGAAAATGTTTGTGAAAATGTCCACCTGTATGATCATGTAGTCTTTGCTGTTAATTTATATGCATTTCTGTTGCTTCATTTGCCAAGTATAATTTTAGACCAGTCTTGGTTTGTAACCCAGACTCTCTGTGAAGTGAGGTTTTTTCTTTATATGGCAGGAAAACGTTTTTCTAGTGTTTGTTTTTAATGTGACTGACAAAATATTTTGAAGCAATTTTGAATTACAGTTTTACTCTAGTCTTTTATTTTCTTTCTGTTCCTCCTCTGCTTACTTCTGACATGTCTCCTAATGAGTCTGGAGGACTTCTACTTTTTTCTCCTTGGAATGCTTATTCTTTGGAATGCTTATTGTTTGGAGTTTTGGCATTGCTGTCTGAAAGAAGTTGCAGGCTTCCTCCACATTTAAGTTTCTGATCCTCTTATTCAGCTAACTCTAGCAGCTGATTTCCTAAGTGTTTGTCCTTTGAAAATCCAGATGCTATCTTGTGCCATTTAATTTTTAGCCATATCATGTTATGATTGTTCTGTCCAAGGTTATTTCATATGAAAAACTTCTCTGAAATACATAGTCTTCAGTATATACCAAGTCCAAAATAGAATCAGCTATTGTTATTTTGGTGGGTGGTTGATGGGAAGGGGGAAAAAAAAATTGGTCCTTGTACCGAGGACTGTCTAGGCTGTGTTGCTATTGCTAGTACTTTAGCAATCTCTATTACCCATAATGACACCATTCCCAGTGGTATCTGCCTTTATAGAAGCATTACATAATTCTTTTTGAAATCTGATGCTATTTTTAATAAAAAGCTGCTCAGCAAAACCTGTTTTTATTATTCATCTCAAAGATTATTTGACCCCAGCTATTTTCTGCCATTACTGCGGTCTGTTGTACTTCCATTTCAATTCATAGCACGTCTGTGAGATTCAGCAAGGAGATGGTATCGCTGGTTGACACTGCAACCCTTTGCATGAATCTTTGGGAAATCAGGTTTACTGATAACTCTCAAGTGAGGTAAACGCGATTCAATTTAGAAGGCAAATAAGCCATTAATCTTCCCTGTTGGACTCCCCTTTCCCTTCGAAGCATTGTATATCTATATCCCAGCATCGCAAGATCTAGCAGGGTTCAGGCTGGGGTCAGAGAAGGGGAGAAGAGGTGGCCTGCTCTGCTCTCATAAATCTTAGTTTTAAGTCATTAAAAAAATAAGGAAAGGTGATAAACTTTAAAGCGAGATGCTCTGTGCCTCACTGAAGCATGCCAGCAAGAACATTTGTGGGCTGCCCCAATTATTAGTTTGACTTTTATAACAAAGCCTGCTGGGGTTGCTTTAGTTGACCTGCAACTAGAAACTCTTGCCAGTCTTTTCAAGATGTCTGACCTGATGACTGTAAATTGTAAAGCAGAACCTGCTAAAAGTGTTGCCTATCAAACTGTGTAGTCAGCCAGTAGTTAAAATCTTGAATAGTACCTCTTCAACAGCTGGGTCACAGCATTAGTAGTATGGTGCTGGTTTGGGAAAGTATGACTGGGAATTGGTGGGCTTTTAAAGATGTTTACATTTAGATGACATACAAAATGAACCTTTATAGCTTCTGTGTTGGTGAAGCAGGGTGATGACTTGCCCTATTTTTGTGAAAGTTGCCTGGTTTTGAAAGGGCTGATAATCTCAAGATTTGTTATTTATTCATACCCTGTAAGATAAAGCGTAAAAGGCAAGGAGAAAGTATAGCAGAGAGGTGTAATTTCTGTTTCCAGTTTAAATTTTTATTTGCAGCTCTGCTGGTGGTTGTAGCACTAAGCTAAAAAAAATGTTAACTTTTTTGTTGGGCTGCTTAACTTGCTGGAATAATTTGATGACAGCCGCAGGGCGTTATTGCAGAGGTGGGGTTATATGGGAACTGGGTCAAGTTCTCATTAGAACACAAAGGGTGAAGAGAAAAGGCTGATGGAAAATGATGCCTGTAAGATAATGAACAAGCGTGACAAACACTGAGCTTACTTCAGAAGGTTTTCTGGGTTTAGTGAAAACCAGAGTAGTTGATGATATAGTCGGGTTCTCTTGCTGTAATGAAATCTGATTGGATTTGCTTTTGAGGATCAGTGTTACTATCTGAAACGTGCTGCTTAAGGATGATTTGTCCCTGCGTTTGTTTGGTGACCCCTAGGTGAACATCTTACGGAAACACCATTAAAATTACTAAGTCCAGATATGCTTCAGAGTTTTAAACTATGTGTATTTGTGGCATCTTTTACTTCAATATCTTATGAACTAATTACTGTAGCACAAGCTTTGAGGATGCTTTATTGTAAGTTAAATTGAGCAGTTTGTACTAATGGGTTTGTATCAATCTTCAATCTTTATTTTTCTAAAACAATGTTCATTTGAGAACCTGAATGACTTTAAGGAAAAAAAAAGGAAAAAAGCACAATCTTGGGCAACTCAGAACATCGTCCTCAGCAAAACTAGAAATCATGGGTGGTCATCTTACCTGATGCCTTCTGAAATTAGAGTTCTGAAATTTGTGGGGTTTTGTTTTTTGTTTTTTTTTTGTAATGTTAACTATCTAAGAATAAAGTGAAGATGTGCAGTTTGTCAGGTAATAGGTACGTGACAAAGTAATGATACAAACTCTTGCTAAATTGTAAACTTCCCATTACTAGCAGGGCATTTCTAAACCTTGCATTTGGACATATTCTGTCTAGAGATGAGCTGCATTATGTGAAGATGATCTGATAATGTATACATACATAAGCAGATACATGTCTAGATACGTTTTCAAGTGTGTGAAAAGATCTTTCCTAAGGCATAATGATGTGGAGTTTTTAAGTTGTAGATGCTTGCATACAGACATGCCCATTCTCATGCACAAAGATTTAATGAAACTTACTTTGTATTTTGTCACACTAGAACTGACTCATGCATTTATAGTGCCTTCATGCCTCTCCTGTTCTCTTACCTCACATGCCATGCAAATGGTCGATTTAATCTGTGATTGCTGCAGGCTCTGTCTTGGGATGTTGTATTCTGGGAGGAAGGGAAAATTGTCAATGAAGTCACACTGTGGTTGCATTTATCACTTAAGGCTACAGTGCAGTGCCATGTCTTCCCTAACATAGGACCAAATACAGCTGTTGTCTCTTTTATGAGGGATTTTTGTCTGGCATGTTCAGTGTCATAATGTACTGCTACTTCATACATATGGAAAAATGAAATTTTGAGGTTAACGTGGGTTAACGAGCAAGATGTGTCCAAGGGAACAACTCAAGGATTCAGTTGGGGCAGCTAGTGAGCTGAATTTTTTTTAACTTGCCAGTGGACTACTTGGTTTCTACCACCTTGTTGAGTATGTCCTGTTGCCTGGCGTGTTGCAAAGCCTGTCTCAGCCTTTTGCTACCAGTGCTGCTGATAAACCCCCATGACCTGGGAGAGAGTTGCTGACCCAGCTGCCAGCTACCCATTGCCGCAGCGTGGGAAGCTCTTGCTGCAGATCTGTGTTGCTAAGCAATGGAGATCTCAGTGCATTTCGCTGCCGAGCCGGAGAGCAGGAGCGGTGATGCTCCCAAGCCCCGTTGAGAAAATGCATTCATCAGACTGCAAGGGCGTGAGGCTGTTGGGAGAAGGAGCTGAGTCAGGCAAAGGAGTCTGTTTTTCCAATACCTTTGGCAAGTACAGTATAGCTTAGGAGAGTAATGTGACTTCTTTGTCCAGTTTGTGGTCTAGAAAACAAGAGGGGGAATATTTCTTGTAAGCGCTACAAGAAAATGCTTTGACATATTTTTTTAATTACCCTGGGAAATATTCATTAGTTTATTAGCCATTTTTGTCTAATAACTATCATTGTAACAGTAATTGGGCTGCCTGAGCTGCTCTGATGCTATCATCTGCTGTCATCTGATTAGTCGTCACTTACTTTTGAAATTTGCACAATTGAGTGTCAAGGGTGTCAGGTTTTGTGGGCCTTTTGTTTTTCTGGGTTGTTTTTTAGCTGCCAAATAACCTGCAAATTTATAAACATTATGGAGACAAAACCTTCTACTGGGAAGAAACTAGATGATATACCCTAAAGTAAAGACTGGTGGATGACCTTTTGAAAATATGGCTAAAAACTTCTGGTGTCTTCTTATTGTAAAATCCTAATGAAGAGACAGACAGGAGAAACAACTTCTGCTCAGCATCCTTTTTCTGTGCATGTTTTCAGCCTCTGAATCCATGTGGAGGATAAATGAAAACAAAAAAGGAATATGAGGTATATATGTAAACAAATATGTTCTTGACTTCTTGTTGTTTTGATGAAAAAAAAATACTTGGTGAGCAGTAGTTTTTATCTTAACTGTGTGTGCATGAGTAATCTACCCATCATTGCCTTTTTCTGTGGCAAATGAAAGGGGAAAGAAAATCCATTCACGCTAACTTGTAAAGAGAGGTAATTTCATGATGCAAATTTCAGCCCAATCTCTGTATTTCAGGTTCTATTCGATTTTAAAGTAAATGAAACTGGCCTTAGGACAGGCCTATGTAGCTGTGTCCTCTGCAGAATCAGTAATGAGTGACTACACTGCGACATTACATTGTATTGTATTGTATTTACAATATTACAATATTACATGTACATTGAATGTGTATTCTTTTGGCCAGTAACACAAATTTTGGAAAGATAAAATTTTAAGAACGAACATAACTCTCGAGTTGCTGGTCGAATCTGGAATTAGAACAGTGTTCTGATAATGCAAGAAAAATTCCTTCAGGTTGGACGAAAGATCAAACATAATCATTATTTATCCTCCAAAAATTGCTCACGAAAGGTATCTAGGGAAGAAATGTAAGAGCAGGAAAAGCCTACAGTAAGTGAGTGTTTCTCAGAGTACTCTCCAGGCTTATGAAAGTTTGTGTTTGCAGTGTGCTTCTGTGGTCAGAGGCAGCAAGTTCTATTTAATCACTTTTAGTTTATTTTTCTGTGATTTTGTCCAATCTGCTTTTGAGTCTGTGCAAACTTAAGGGCACCCGCCATATCCCATTACAAGTGGTTCCATAGTTTGATTCCATATT
Source organism: Pygoscelis adeliae (assembly GCF_000699105.1). NCBI lineage: Eukaryota > Metazoa > Chordata > Aves > Sphenisciformes > Spheniscidae > Pygoscelis > Pygoscelis adeliae. The sequence goes on from NW_008824032.1 coordinate 1,755,110, forward strand.
CTGTAGAAAACTTTTTAGTTTTGAAGTCTGCTTGCTGTCCTAGGTGACTAGTTTTGATATTGGGGAAAAACCAGCCCATTATTCATCTCTTCTTTGCCATTCATGAGTTTGTAGAACTGCATATGCCCTCAGTTGTGTGCCTGTCTTAGGTGGAGAGTCTTGGTCTGTTAAGTCATTTCTCATAGATACGTTTTTTTCGTACCCTATACATTATCTCCTTTCTTTGTGTCTTTTCAAGTTTCTTTTGTTTTTTTGAGGAAGACTAAAACTTTATTCTGTTTTCAATTTTGTTCACTGTTCCTTTCCTAATAATTGTATTTTGCATTTTTTAGGCTCCTTTATGGAGTCTAGAAACTCACTATAGGGTGGCTTTTCTGCAGTAGCATTCCTTTTCAAAATCCTCATCCACTGTGTATAGTATTTCTGAATTATTTATAAATATGATGATTTATAAATATTTCCAAATGATTTTATAAATAAGCATGTGCCCAAGCGTTCAGCTCTGTAGGATCCTACTGGTGGTTTCTTCTCACAATGATAATTGGTTGTTTACATTTAACCCGTTTCCTGTCTTTTAAACAATTATTCATCTGCATGAGAACAATTTTCTCTTATCCTGTGGCAGGTTAGTTTTCTTAAGAGCCTTTGTTAAGGAATGTTCTTGCATACCTTCTGTGTATATTCTCTGTCCATATGCAAGCTGACGTCTTAAAAAGACTGTAACGTTGATGCTAAGACTTCCCCATACAAAATCTCTGACTTTTCCTCAGTTCATCTAATTTAAAGCTGTCCTCTGATGCTGCTAATTGGGCAAATAGTGTTTTGTAAATGCTGTTTTGCTTCACTGCAATAGACATGGTGTTTATTCAGAATATGGTTGTTCTCTAAGACTTGCAAATGTGTGCAGGCAGGAAGGAATCTGGCTATGCATTCCCTCTTAACTGTTTTACGGTACTGGTGCCACAGACAACTGTGGTTAGCTAAGAATATTTTTTGAATGTTATTGCTATTTCATCAAACTGTCACAAGTGCGCCTATGCATATCAGGAATATTCACCATGAGCAGCTGTTGTCTTCTGTTCTTCTTTTTAATAATACAGTATTCCCACTGAACTCTTCTCACCCAGTTTGTATTAGCTCATGTATAGCACATTTAGGTCAGTTGTTCTCAGTGGCTTTTTTTACATGTTTCTGAACTGACGATGTTAAATCCTATGGCATTATTCAGAAGATGGAAAATTCTGCCTTTAAAAAAAAAATGTACAGATGCAAAGTGGAATTAGATAAAAACACCTTATTTCTGTAACCTGCCTTATAGAATAGTGAGGTAAACATCTATATCACATGATAATGAAGAAATTAAGTCATAACAGAGTTCAGGGCTCAGGCTCACATTGAGGATTTTTATTCTCTCTAATAGCATCCTCTCCTGTTTTTCTATTATAAGCCAGATGGTTTGCTCTGAGGAAAAAAATGTATTTGTTTCCTGTTGGGAATCTTTGGACTTACGTTTGTTTTGATTTGGGAATTATTTAGGTTGTGGGAATGCTATTGAATTTAAACTTGTTTCCTTTCATTTGGAATTAAGAACAGAGGGTGTAATAAGGAAATGAAATTAAGGCTATGCAGTCTATTTTGGACTGTGTTAAAATATTAAGTAAGCGGGCATGACCACTAAATAAGGATTGGCATACTGAGCTCTAAAACTAAATATGGTAAGGACAACAACATGGACATGCGTACAAAGTGGGAGGCAGATGCAAGTACGCTTTGCTGTCATCTGAAGCCAGCAGATGTACGAGGCAGCTGTAATTCAGAAGCAGTTTAACCACGTGAATGCAGCACTGTGCTTGTGCCTAATACACTTTGTCTTCTATCTGAGATTATTCACTTAAGTTTTGCACCATTCTGATGAAGATTTATGGCTACCAAACTGAAATTAGCTCCTCTTCAGCCATCTTAAAGAAAATTTAGAACGTGGTTTGGACCAAAATGTGTGGAAGTGGCCCAAGCTTTTGATTATCTAATGATGGAAAAGCTTATGTGACATGCATCACTTAGAGGTGCGTTTTTTGTGATGCTTTTCCTACTGCCTAGCTGACAAAGTAGTTTAGCGTACAATTTCTTACAGTTAATTGTATCTTTACTGTCTTGGAAGATCAGTACTTAGCTTGCTTCATGCATAAGATTTCTGCACTCGGGTCATACAACTATACTTGAGTCCAGATAATATCTTGCTCTCTTATTTGCTGTCAAATATTAATCTTGCTTTGCTTGCTGCTGGGTTTAACTGCCTATATTTAGGTTCTGCATACTTCTGAGCCATCATTCACAGGTACTCTTTGCTTCAATCTTCCACTTCCTGATTTCTCAAAATGGAGTTGCTCCAGATCTTTGTTTTTGGTTAGTTTTGATTGACTGCTTCATGTGTGCAGCTGATTGCCACCACCATTCACTTCTTGCCAGTTATTCTTGCCTCCCTTCTGATACACTTCTATCCTCTCCTTTTTACTCAATGCCATCTCCTCTCCCTTGTTCCTTTCCTACTCTGAAGCTCATCCTAATCTCTCTCCTGACATTGCGGCCTTTCAGTTATCATTAGGTCTTAACCTTCCACTAACTCAGATCATAGTTCCAATATTAATCTTAATTATGGTCTGTACACAGTCCACTCTTTCTTCCTCCTATCTACAGTAATTCAGTTTTGTGTTTGTGCTTACAAACAACATAAGGCGTGGGAGGGAAGGATGAGATGATTGAAGGAGACACAGAAAATCAAAATGGTCTGATACTAATACGCTAAGCACTTTTCAAATTTAGTTTTAAGCACATTCAGGCTTTATACTAGAAGGACTGCATTCAACTCTTGCTTGTATGAATTTTGAACTAGGCTGAAGGGCCGTGTAGGATTTAGTTGGAGAGCAAAGTGAAGCAATCGAGTGAAGAGCAGAGAAGAGAAAGGTTTACTGTAGTATAAGTTCTTAGACAAAGTTTTTAAATTTGGGTCTTAAGGACATAGCTATTTAAGTAGCAGTATGTTGATTAATAACATCTACCTGCAGGTCCACTTTTAGATTTAAAGAGCAGAGACTAGCATACACTAAAATGCTTCACTCCCATTACTTCTTCATTTATAAAATTAAGGAAAGCATTACAATTGATTTAGTGTTATTTATACGCTAAAATACTTCACAAAAGATTAGGAACTCCTTTTCATGTTGTCTATTATCAGCAATTTAACAGAACTAAGCAATCAACATGCTTAGTTTTTTGTTCTGCTTTTTTAATTAGTCTAAAATGTTAAAGGCAATTGGTTTCTTCATGGGTACTTAAAGGCTTATTCATTGCATTTTATGGCTGAGCTGAAATCATACGTTGCAGTTTTGTATGAAATGTATGGTTTCATTGACTAATTTTGAGGCACTTGTTTTCACAGTGGAATTAAACTCTGTTGTTCAAAAGTTTAATTAATTTTCTTAAATGTTATCTTGTTCCTCGTGAGTCATGAAGATATTTTCCAAGTGGTATGCTTCAGCAGTGGCAGCTTTTTTGCCAGAGCCTCATTAGAGATACAGAAAACTGGGTTGGTAATTGTTTGCTTTTAATTTTTGTAATATATATTTTTCTACCACATCTGTAATTGTCTGTCACATTAAGAAATCCTGTTGCTACAGTTTAAAAAACTATTTGAATCTTTTTGAGTAGGTTGCTATACTTTCCCTAGATCAGTACAGTCTTGCCCAGTCTGCATTTTTCAGCCATTCTGAAGCTGGCCAGGCAAGAATATCAATAACAGGAATATTTATTTTAAGACCGTAATAACTCTGTATTTAATGTCAGGCTGAGTTTATCAAGGAAGCATTTTCACTCTGTTGTTAGGGATTAAAACATCTGCCTATGTGAAAAATAACTAATCTTTCAGGTTCAAAGTGTGCCAGGGTATACTTCCCTGAGGAGGCTTTACATCTCTCTTGTTTCTGGAATCACTGCGATGGAATAGGGAGGTTCTGCTCTATGCTTGGGCACACCCCAATTGGCAGGTTGCTCTGGCAGTAGTGCTGGACCGCTCTGAAGTTCAGGTCACCCGCCAGAGCAGAAATTTAACTTAGGAATTAAGTTAAATTATCCCTCAAGACTTCGGTTCTCTTAAATTCCTTTTGCAAGTTGATCCTTCCCCCACCCTCAAATTAAACACACCAGTAATCAAAGTCGTTCTGCACCAGTAGGAGTAGGTTCTGCTTCCAGTAAATGATGTCTGTCCAAGGCCCTGAAAAAACCCAGAACTAGATATGAGTGACTGAGACCAACACTATTTCTGGCACACAAGGTCTGTTTGTATCTTATGGTTCTGTCCATCAGTATGACCATCTCATTGGCTATGCTGTTTCGAAAATGAAAGCCATTTCCTTACATCCAGATCTCTAGTCTCTACGCATAACTAACTATAGATTCCAGCTTTCTAATGCTTATGAAGAGAAGTTGGCTTTCTGGAGTACACAATAACTTATTTCCATAGCAGGGATGTCTTGACACAGAGACACTTGCTATTTGTATGGGATAGAGGCAGTTGTCTTCAATAACAGCCCAAATGCTTTTACTGTATCCAACTGCTTGATTTTCCTAGATTGCTATCTTGCCAATTCCCTTAGCTTTCTTCAAAATGTAGCTCGTGGTGGTATCTGCAGGCGGTCCTTGTAAACAAGGATAAGAGTCTCTGTTAGATTTCTGTGTGATTTTTGTCACTGATTTAGGAAATGCTAAAACGCTACCTTGATTGTAAACGAACTGATGAGCATCCCACTTTTAGATCTTTCATCTGCTATGTTTTTTGCTTGATAAAAAAATATTTCCTTTTCAGTCACTGCGTAAGGTAGAAGGGTAAGACTGGTTACATGCACCTATTAGGCCTATTGTATGTGACTTTCCTTGGAGGCAGAGTGGCCTCATGGTAATTTTTCCACTTAGGCTGGTTTTCTTGATGTTGTAGCAGCCCTGCTCTGACCTAGCATCCATTTTGGTAATGAGAGATCCATTTGAATAGGCTGTATTTCCTTCAGGTTTGTTACTCCTCTAACTGATCTCTGGATAGATGCCGTGTGTTGTAAGACACTAACACGCTTGTAACTCAAGAGTGTTAGAACAAGACAGACAGAGGGTGAAAGGGAAAGAAGGAAAATTCTCTGCCCAGCGAGGCAGGGGAAAGA
>NW_008824032.1:1760376-1761597 GCF_000699105.1 Pygoscelis adeliae
TAGCAAAAGCAAGAAAACCCATGGGTTGAGATAAAGGTAGTTTAGTAAGTGAAGGAAAGGGGTGAGAGGCAGGAAGTAACGCAAAGACAATCACTCACTACCTGCCACAAGCACATTGAAGCCCAGCTGGTCCCTGAGGAATGGCTACTTGCCAGACTAACCCCCCCACACTCAGCTTTTATCACGGAGCATGACGTTATATGGTATGGAGTATCCTTTTGGTCAGCTTGGGTCAGCTGTCATGGCTGTGTCCCCTCCCAGCCTCTTGTCCACCCCTGGCTTATTCACTGGGGTGGGTGGGGTGGAGGGCAAAAAAAAAAAAAAAGAAAGCCTTGATGCTGTGCAAGCACTGCTCAGCAATAGCCAAAACTCTGGTGTGTTGTCAACACTGTTTTAGTCACAAATCCAAAACACAGCACCATACAGGCTGCTGTGAAGAAAATTAACTCCATCCCAGCCAGGCCCAGTACACCTGCTCAGCCCTCAACTTGGGCTAATGAAAGCCCCCAAGGAAGTGTTTTTCGGAAGAAGTAATAAGATTTGTGTGTGGTGTATACCTGTTGAAGAAAGGAGTAGGTATGGATGATGTGTAAAAAAAATCAAAGTTTTTGTGAAGCACCTATTTGATGATTACTTTTCAACTTGGAGTGCATGACTTCAGTTTGCTGGCATAGAGTTTTAATTTGTCATCTTGTTCCTTATTTACATAACGTGTCTGTCTCAAATTTTTATAGTCTTCTCTGATCGTAATTGATCTATGCTAGTTCACATATTTTCTCTAGTACCTCACTGCTTATAGTCTCTTCTGCTTCCACATAATAAATACACTAAGCAACCCTGTAGCTGGTATCATACTTTCTAAATCTCTATAGTTATCATAGAGTAGTTTGGGTTGGAAGGGACCTTTAAAGGTCATCTAGTCCAAGCCTCCTGCCATGGGCAGGGACATCTTCAACTAGATCAGGTTGCTCAGAGCCCCGTCCAACCTAACCTTGAATGTTTCCAGGGATGGGGCATCCACCACCTCTCTGGGCAACCTGTCCCAGCGTTTCCCCACCCGCAGCGTAAAAAATTTCTTCCTTCTATCTAGTCTAAATCTACCCCCCTTTAGTTTAAAGCCATTCCCCCTTGTCCTGTCGCAACAGGCCCTGCTAAAAAGTTTGCCGCCATCTTTTTTATAAGCCCCCTTTAAGTACTGATAGGCTGCAATAAGGTCTCCCT
>NW_008824032.1:1765322-1778073 GCF_000699105.1 Pygoscelis adeliae
CCCCGGCTCGGGCAGTCGCCCCCGTACGCCACGATCCCCCGCTCCGCTGTGGGACGCGCCCGCACCGGAGCTGATCGTCTCTGCGAGTGGTGGCTGGTGGCGGTTACACACCTTATGGTATAATGAAAACGGGCTATTTATTTTCTTCATATTCCTTTTGTCATGGAACACATGGCAACGATCTGTCTCCCCGTACTTTGATAGCCTCTTGTGAGACTATAAAATGGTATAAATAAACTAGTTGTTCATCTAGCGCTTCAGCATACTGAAAGAATTTTAGATAGAAAGACCGTTTTTCTTTTAATGGCCCTGCTGTTTACACTTAGTCATATGATTTGCTCGATACTTCAGACTGTGGATTTATGTGCTGTCAAGTGAAGGAATTATTTGTCTAATCTCAGGAAACTGACGTCTACCTAAATATAAATCTGACTTACTATTTTGCAGTCCTTTGGAATAATACTCTTGCTTAATGAGATTGTGCATGATTTTGTTAATAGTTCAGCTATTTCACTGCTAAATTTCTTCCATTAGCTCATGATGGATGTTCTGTTTTATTTAGAAGAATGAGCATTGCATTCATTAGGCAAACTTCATTAAATTTGGAGCTCAATCAACTAGAACTATAATTATATGGAGAGGAAACTTCCTAATCTGACATTTGTAAAACTGAGCCCTTTTGGAATCAGTTATTATCTTATGCAACATGACCAACTGAGCCTTTGTATTGAACAGAGACAGACCCTGGGAGGAGTGCCTTCGGCTAGGAGAAGTGTTATTTTCTATTATAATTTAATTGTTTTATAGCCTTTTTCACCACAATGAGACATCTGCTCTCTTTGTATCCGGAGCAATAATAGATCAGACTGGTTGAGGTGGTAGTAAGCAGTGTATACTCCTCTAAACTATTATCTCATTGTTTAGAGTTACTTTATTACTCTTCAAATTACACCTTCTGCAGCTTAAGTCCATGAAGACTATCCTCTTGTCCTTTAAGGCAAAATTTATGGATCTTAGCATAGCTATGAAAGGAAAAAAAACATACTCTATTATGAATGGAAAATGATTTCTCTTTCTGACTTCAGACTGAATGATTTGTATCAGCATCAGGAGGGGGAAGTACAGCTGCCTATCCATTGTAGTCTGTTTTCCCTATAGCACCACGTGTGACTAATGTAGGCCAGTGATGTTTGAACACTTGCTGTTTCTTCCTGCTTTAGATTTCAGCTGCTGCTGTGCTGGTAGTGCAGTGCATTTTAAGATGGAGGAAGACAGCTATGACAACATCATTGCCTGTTCTGGTTAGGTTGTGAACCTCAGCGGATACAAAAGAATTCAGCAGAAGGTGTTATTTAGGAACAAATTAAGAATGACATCCTCTCCACATAGTCCTCCAAGAAAGAAGCTGAGAGCAATTAATGAATTTTACACTCTAACCCAACCTAGTGTAGCCCACAAATTGGTTTAAGTTGTACCTATCTTGAACATGGGGCAGCCAAGGTGTTAAGTCTATTGTTCTCTGTGTTGCCTTATGTCCAGCTCTGCCCTCTATTCTTGTAGGCACAAGACTTCTGGGTATGAACTCTGCATTTTGGACTCTTCCCCCTCAGTGCCCAGGAGGGAATGAGCTTGCTTTGTGCTGCCTGATTGACACTAGAGGAGGAAGACTGGGTAGACAATCTGTTGCAAAATATTGACTTGTCATCTCTTGACCTTTTGGGAATGTGTTCAGCCAAGAAGGTTTAAAAACCAAAGATTGTTCTTCTGAGTCTACGTCAAGGAAGAAGTGCTGGTGTGCAGTTAGGATTAGTTGCCATATGTTTAAGAAGAAAAAAGAAAAATAAACCAAATTTGGTTGAAATAGCATTTACATAGCATATGTATTTCTTAGTCAAAAGTAGGCTATTCTTGGGAGACCATGGTAAGAAATAGTTGAGCTCTCACATGGAGTCTAGAAGCTATAACCATACCAATCTGCACCTCAGAAACAGGCACCTGTCACTGCTCAGGGAAGAAGCATGTGTGAGCAGAAGGGGCTTTGCTCAGTAATGTTTTGTTGGACGTTTGTGGGTCTAGGAAAGATAGACACGAAAGATGAGAGAAAGGGGCAAAAAGGCAGTAGGAGGGAGAGCTTAAACAGACTTTTGGAGTGTGGCCCGTACAAAAGCTTAGAGTATGAACCTATGCCTCTAATTGACTCTTAGGGGCAAAAAATGCTGAGCAAGTCTGTTTTGCTCTGTCAAACTGCATTTATTTCTGCGGCTGCAGACAACGCCAGAGGATCTTGTGTGAGGAGGTTGTCAGTCAACCCCTACTGGGGACTACTGGTTTAGGCGAGATTTCTATATATGGGATTGAAGGCTCACTTTTAACATTGTGCGGATGAAAGCAAATTTCTTGTCTCTATTTGGTGAAGTCGTGTTGTTCAGTCACTATGGGATGCATTAGGAAACCATGGATGTTTTTGCTTGATTCTGGGGAGAGCTCTGTTCCAGCAGTTCTAGCCTTTTTGCTCTCAGTCTCTGTCTTGGATGCATCTATCAGATTTGTAAGATGGCAAAAATAATCATGGGCTTTTGCATTTCCATAGCTGCTCTTTCATGGTTCTGTGCAGAGAATGCTGTGAAAAATCTTGTTTAAATTTGTATTTTTGAAGATATTTTCTGGAAGGCTGGAAAGCAGATAATTCTTGTGCCCAGCATAGTGCTGTTCCCCCTTGTGGGCACTTGAATATACTTCTGAGATCTAGAAAACTCTGGATGATTGTACGGTGGTGTCTGAACTCTTTTTCTGGGGTGGGGGGACACAACACCAATCCATCCCCGTGCAATGTATTCTCCTCACCCCATACCAATTATAGACTATGTGAGCTTACTAATGTGGTTATCACTGTGTTTAAGTTAGAAGGGTTTTATTTTTTGAAACTATTACAAGAGGATCTTTCAGGATTTCCCAAGGCTATTCATTCAAACACCTTGTGTATTTGAAAATGTTATCAATGTGGTTTAAATAAAGGAACAGAGTGCCATAGCAGTGTAACACATTCTACCTTTATATCAGAAATGCCTTGTCAGCTAATACTGAAGTTAGTCCTTGTGTCATGATCTGATTTGCATATTTAAGTGATAAGTTATGTAACTGTCACATTATGCTTATGAAAAGGTACCAAGTTAAGTGCATGCTGTAGCTCTGCTCAAAGCGACCTCCACTTCAGCACAAGCAATGGAATTTTGTCACTTGGCTGAAGGTGTTAAACCTTACAGTACTTATGCACCACGGTGAATTCATTTCCTGAGAGTTATAGGTATGCCTGGTGGCCAGTTTGTCAAAGGATGTGTCTTTTTAATTAATCTTGCGAAAGGTAGCCTGTCCCGATCTGTACTTAAATATTCTTAACAAACACCACTGACTTAAAGCTTTCCATATCTAGTTTAAATTAATTAAAACAGATCCACAGCTATTTTTTAAGAAATAAGTTGGTGATCACTTTGTCATAGAGACTGTTGTGTTTAATTTTTACTATTCAGGGAAAGAAATCTCTGAAAATGGAATTAAGCTTGCATGTAAGTATCAGTCATTTAGGTGTGTAAAAGAAATACAATGAGGGTGATGGCTTCATTCAGTTATTGTTATGCTTGAGGGGGAAAAAAAAAAATCTCTAAACATGTAAAAATTGGAAATGAATGAGTAGAAACGACCAAGCAGGAACACTGCACTGTAGAAATTCCATTATGGATGAAAAGCACATTAAAAAAATAAAATTGGCTTAACTTGTTAGGAGACTACTGTCATTAAATTGCTAATCATATAGTTATTGTACTGTTGTATAGAATACTGGCATAAGCAGTGGAATTGGGCTATTTTCTTAGTGCGTGGGAAGTTTTACACACTCCATGAAAATGAACAAACCCATGGTAATTCTTGCCTTCCTCTAGAAACGAAGACCTCTGCCTACTAAGGGCAACAGCTTAGGTTGGGATGGCCTAAGGAGGTCAAGGCTAACGTGGTCAGTGGCTAGCCACCTCTTCATCCTGTCTCCCTTGTACAAACCGATGAGTCATTCATTAATCAACTCTAAATTGGCTGTTGTTTCAAGTGAATGGCGTTTTAGGTTAAAGCACCCTTGATTTTTATTTGGCTTTAAATGCTCCGCTTTAAATGGTGACAATTCAGGAATCCATTAGTGTGGGTCCCTGCAGGCCAGTGATGTGAACATCTTGGGGCTGTAGCTTTATCAGTCAAGCCAAGCCAGGGCATCCCTGCTCACCAGTCCATGCTTTCAGTGACTAGGTAGCTTCCATAATTGCAAAACTTTGAACGTTCCAGCAGTAAATGTTGGGAAATGGAAGGCATTACTGCAAATACAGATTGCTTTATCTTGCATGTGCTTTTTTAACACTTCTGTCCTAGGATTCCTGATAACTTTATGAAGCTGAATGTCTTTCTGTCCTTTTTTTGTGTCAAAGTACAGTTGCTCATGTTCAGGTTAGGAAAGCAGATGAGAAGGGTTGTTTTTTTTTTTTCTGTCTTTAGTCATCTTTTCTCCCCAGAAGCCGAACTGTGCCAGAGGACTGATGCTTTGAAAGAGAAGTGTGATATTCTTATGTAGCTGCTAATTCCTTGCTCATTTTTATTATTCTTTGTGCTGTTGTCTTTGTAGTAACTTTGCTTTGCTACTGCTTGGGTTATTTTCTCATGCTTGTGATGTTTAAGAAAAGTAATGAAATAATCACTTGTAATAGAAATCCTTCTTTTTGTGTGTAGGAAACTCACAAATGGGTGCTACCATAGTAGATGCATTGGATACTCTTTATATCATGGGGCTTCACGATGAATTCAGAGAAGGACAAGAGTGGATTGACAAAAATCTTGATTTCAGTGTGGTGAGTAGAGCTTGCCCTAATATTTCTCTAGTCCTTTTTGCCAGGGGTGTTTTTGGGGGGAGATAGAAGAGGTCTTTCAGCTGGAACTTAAAAAACTTAAAATTCAAAGTATCGGAAGTTCAGATGTAAGCTTTAGCGAAGTTCTCTGTGATTGTAACTTTATTTTGAAAAAAAAACCAAAAACAAAGCAACCCCAAAACAACAAAACCACCACTCCAACCCTGTCACACTTTAATTATAAGTAAAGATAGATCTGTGTATTGTATTTTCAAAGTATGAATTAATTGGATAATGGAAGAAAGGGAGAGTCGTCAGTGAGAACTAACAGGACTGCAGAAATGAAGGCAGAAAGATGAGGCTTTACTAGCTGATAGTAGCTGGAAATAACTGAGCTGTGAAAGACAATTTCCCCCCAAACCATGGTTACTTAACAATAAAGTACTTAACAATACAATCTCTTCTTCTTCCATGTCCTTAAGATGTTTTAACACGAAGAATGCCACTTGAGTCGTTGCAGTTTGCCTACAGGTTCTGAATCTATCACAAGAATTTCCCAGCTGGTCATACAGCATCTGACATTCTTCATGTGTACAGAGTTTGGAAGCGTTAAATGGAAGAAATGGCTCTATTTTATCCTTCCTGATTAGTGTTCTTATTACTAATTTTGGGACTGTCATAGACTCTGTGACGGAATTTGTATTTCAATCCTTGGACTTGCCCTATGGTTCCAAAAATAATTTTTCATTCAGTAATGCACAAAATAAAATGTAGGTATACAGTCAGAATTGAGCAGATGCTTACTGTTGGTTTTATATTATATCCTACATTTCAGAAATTATTTGTTTGTGTTTTTTCCTTTTGTTTTATACATTGACTGTCTGGCAAACATTGAAGAAATTCTACTCTGCTTTTTTCAGTTAGTGCCAGATAATTATTCAGTCTAAAACTGAAGACCCTAAATATATCAGAGACAGTGTAGACATAATGGTACTGTTATGAGGGTGAACTAAATTACTTCCATAACTTTTGTCTGATCTGAGGTAATCTCAATATAAATTTGCCAAATTAATCTAGGGTTTGGGTGGAAGAAATATACATGACCCACTGCGGTTCAATTACAGCTTGCTATGTATCAAAAAACATTTCTGAAAGTTAATGAGTTGTGTTATATGTTGTCTTACATATTGTCTTATATATACACCAGACTTGAGTAATTTCCTTATATGGTTTGAAGTTTATAAATAAATACATAAATTTGTTCCTCTTGGATTCTTTTACTGGGAAATAGAAATAATTGGTTTCACTCTACACTGTACCATTGCTTGTGTGATTCATGACTTTAATAAGTATTAAGTGGAATCGTATGCTGCATTGTTGATATTTTTCTTATATCACCTGTATGTGAATAAAAATAAGTCTTTTACTAAAAACCTATATTTGGGAGTATTTCAAACTTTAGACATTTAATCATCAGTGCTATTTGAGGAAATCTTTAAAGTATTCATATAATCTTTCTGAAATAAGTAATATGTGCAAAATGCATTTATTTTGGATACAAGCAAAATGCACGATACAACCGCAGATGCCATAGAAATAGTGTGAAAGGAAGGACATGCCTATAAATAGCATTTCAACTGTGTGCTAATTGGTGGGTCAGCTTGTACAGTGTACGTTGTAGTGACTTTTCTGGATAAAAAGAAGAGTCTCCTTTATCTCAAAATCTTTTAATAAAACTACATTTCTGTGTCTAATGTGTTGAATGAAGAGAAGTTTAGGGGGGAGACAGATAGGGTGTATGCAGGCGAAAGAGTGAATGGGGTGCAGAGGGAGGCAGAAAGATGTTAAAACTATCTAGTTCCTCTTAATTTTTTAGTGGGTTAAATGAGTCAAAAGATACTGGTGAATTTAGCCCAAGCATACTAATGTGGAGGAAGGCAGTAAAATGGTTTATTCTCTTGAGTTTCTCAGTGGTCTTGCAGTACTTGCCTTTATGTTGTCATAACATTAAAAACTATTCCTAGACAGAGACTATATTAAAATGGAGCTCTGAATTTGAGATTGCACGTTGATAATTCAGGTTAGGAAAGCACATTACAGGAATTCTCTAATTATTATTCTACTTTATCCTGTAAACCCAGAAGACTTGGTGTTATGCTTAAACATAAAAGATGCTGAATTATGGAAATGTACAGTCCTTGCTTTCTTTCCCACCATCCCCAAACAACTTTCATTGCACTTTGTGGTGATAATATGATTAGAGAGCAGGAGAAAAACTAATTTGATTTTTAAAAATCAGTTGAAGCTGTAACTAGAATTATCACTTGGTGCTGTGAAGATGTGCCCAGGAATTTCAGTATGGATCTAGATACCGAAACAGTACAAACTCCTGCATGCAGATTAGTTTAGGGTATGTACTTGCCTCAGCCTTGATGATTTTTTTTTTCTTCTTTGATTAGCGAGTTGGTTAATTATTTATTCTTTCTTCCTGTTCTAGAATTCCGAAGTGTCTGTTTTTGAGGTCAACATTCGCTTCATTGGCGGTCTTCTAGCAGCATACTACCTTTCAGGACAAGAGGTAAGGAGACTGGAAGGTGTCTGTGAAATTTAATGTATTGTAGCAAATGTTGCATATGAAGAATTTTCTAGAATATTGTTTTTTCAGTAAACTAATTTTACAGCAGTAAGTTGCCTAAAGTAACCAAATTCTTAGAGTATGGAATCTTTAAAGCTTGTTTCTGTGCAGGTCTTGGCCAATTTAGGACCCTCTGTTAGTGCTTTGAAATGCTGCTTTTATCAAGATGTTTTCAAAAGGTATCCACTCAAGTAAACATCAGCCTGAAATGTCAAGTCACTAGCTTCTCATGCCAACAATAACTCGTTTTGATATTCTGTAACTCCACGACGGTAGAAATAATAGTTTTGTCACTTGTCCTGCAAGGCTGTAGATTTGCTTCACAAAAGCGCTACAAAATCTTCTTACCATTTTCTCAGTGACAAACTGAGAAGTTTCAAGCCAGTTTTGTCCCACGTTTGAAACTTCTATTAAAAAAGATTGGAGATTTATACTTCTGAGTGCTTATGCAAAGACATGCTTAGATTGAAAGGATGCATATACCCAAAGACTTGGAACCGTGGACTTCTTTGGTCTAGCAGTAACATTGCTGTGACCTCTCACTTCACATACTCTTAACAAGGCTGGAGCCTGACCCAACCTACAGATTAAGTCATAGCTCTTATCTCATGTCTTATCAGCTACCTGTCTTTTGATCTATTGCCTATATGTTTGATTTGTTTATTTTTCATGTCCCTTCTGTAGCCCGCTACCTAAAACATTAAGCTTCCAGCCATATCTCACGGCTTAAGGTTTGATACACTTTCAGGTGTTCGTATGTATCTTCCCCCTTTGTTTAGGGGAGCACCACATACGTATAAACAAGTTCTCAGGGATTTTAAGCCTGCAGCCTTAAAAATAACCAGGAGAAAACCCCATATTTGTTGGCTCTTTAGGTCTTTGGTATCATCCTAGGATCTGTGAATTTTCTCTTTTAGGAGTGTCTTCTCTTTGGAAGAAGAGCTTAGTGGCAAAGCAAAAACCCAGTGTATTTCTTGAAAGAAATTGCTAGTTTATTTTTTGTCAAGTACTACTGCTTCACCTTCTTCGCTGTCCACACTCTCCAAGCTGCCCATCTGCAGAGGGATCAGCTGCAGGCAGTCCTTTCTGCTACACTGATTGACGTGGTCTGTTATAGGAGGCCCAAAGGAAAGGAGAAGCACATAATTTTGCCCCTCTTTCCTTTAGCAACCGAAGAGCTGACCTTGCGTTCGTGGCAGTGAGCCTTTCTCTGCCTCCAGAATGTCAGGCTTAGGACTTCCATCAGTTTCCTCATAGCTCAGTAAGGATTTTACCCTCAGGGAGTGATCCTATTCCCCAGTGTTACAAGTCAGCCTTTTAAATTGGTTGCTCTGGTACCTCTTCAGGAAGACAGTCTTTGTAGCAACTACCACTTGTGTTAGGGTAGTGGTGAAATTCAAGCCCTGTTAGTTTACACTTCTGTCCTAACAAAAGAAGGCATAAAAATCACTGAATGATCAACCCAAATATTAACTTGAGGCAGCTTCTGAACTTCATCTAGGTCAGCACTATTAACCTACCAGTTTTCTTTTGAAGGCCCCCAGAACACAAGCTTTCTTTTGCTGTCAGACATAAGCAAGGAAAAATGTTGGTGTCTTTATTTCTGTAGCAAAGAAGTTTCATGGAGAGCAGTCTGAGCTGCGTGTGCTTTCCAACTTGTGCCAAAGAGCAACTGAAGTAGCTAAGCTGGAACCGTTAGAAGTAGTCATGGTAGTTCCTACTGTAGTGCAAGTGACCTCAGCAGCAAGTTGAAGGATGCTTCCTTTCCAGAAATCTGTATTTCTGTTGCTTGGAGCTCAGATCACATTAAGTACTATGTGATCACTGAAGCCTTCAAGCATTGAGTAGAGCAGGCCCACATCATCTTTTCAGCTAGGAACATTGATCCTGTCTCTGGATAACTTGCTCAGACTGGAGCATGCTCCTTGGAGTCATCTACCGTGAATATGAAAATCCTCAGAGAAAGAGCAAAGATCACGCATCGATAGCTGGGTTGTTTGTATAGATCCAGACCTGTGCACAAGCCCCTTAACAAGAACTTTTTTGCCCCAATATGCAGATGGGTGCAGCCAAACACTGCCAAAACACATGCTTTGCCTGCATTTGTAAAGCTGAGTATTCTGTTTCCTTTCAGCTGCTTCTAACCACTTGGTAGAGTCAGAACAAGCTCCTTTGCTTAAAGAGTTTTCATCAACACATTTTATTCCTTTCCTTCTTAGAAATCTTTTACCCTCTGTCTTTCCTAAATTTTGGCCACTGAGCTGACTCTTTTGTTTTTAAAAATATTTTTATGGCATCAGTCTCTCCAATGGACTTTAAATGCTTCACGACTTGTGGCAGAAGATTATTCCTGTGAAGTGTTCACATGCATTATCTTTATTTTCCAAAAGAAGAACTCCTAAAAAAGTGTTCAGACTGCATTTCTTTCAAAATAGTGTGGCAGATAGGACTGCTTCTGGTAGCTGAGAGCTTCATTTGCCAAGTTGGATGGTTTCTTGGCAATTTGTTGGTGTGGATAAGACAAGCAAGGGAACTTGAGGTTTTTCAGTAATTTCAGTTTTCAGAGCCCAGGAGAGAGACACCTGCCTCTGAGAACTCCTTGGAGTTGGAAACAGGTTTGTTTGAGATGTGATTTCCAATCTGGTCTTCTCCCTTCTGTTCCCAAGAAGGGAAGGTATTCCTTAGCTTAGGATTGGGGCATGCTTAATTTCTTCTTTTCACTGTGTTCAGACGTCTGAGGAGACACTTCCTAGGCTTGCCTGTCTTAGCAGTGGCTGATCCCAAGTGTTTGGATGTTTTGCCTGATCAGGTTGTGAACATGCACATGGGCTTATGCCTCTAAGGGAGTCTCTATCTACTGGTAGGTATCCTCCCTTCGTTCATCAAGCTATCATTTACTTGCTCGTATTCCCTTCCCACACCTTCTTGACATTCCAATCCTCATCTCCCTTCCTCCAAGCCTCTACTTCTCTAAGACTGTTGCTAGATACTGGTTTAGAAGGTTTTCATACTAATTTCCATACTTTTGCATGTCTTGTCTGATGTATTGAAAAATAGGTCCAACACAATGAACAGGTTGCTTGGAATTATTTCTGGTTTTCCCCTTTTAATTTATATAAGTTCTGCTTAGGTCTGCAACAAGAGTTACTGCTGTTTGGTGACAGGTATAAAAGCCGTTCCTATTTCAACTCCTATCACTTAGTGCTGTTAAAGGTGCTAGAGTGACAACCATAAAAGAAAGTGTCCAAGACTCAGCATGAGCTATGGAAGTTCAATCATTTTTAAGTGGCCACATTTGGAGAATTTGATAGTCAGCATGGTTTATCTATATGCTTTTGCCCTTTGTATGGAGAGGGTAATTGTGCTTGATAGGATTTTATCTGATTATGAGTCATAATGGTAGATATTGATCATAGTTTTTAAGTACAGCTGGCTATTAATTTAGATAAAATTGTCCTGTTTAAGGCTCTTAGTGGAAACATGTTAGTTTTGAAAAATTATTTAGCATGTCTAGTGGCACGACTCTGGTCTCCATGCTGTATTTTAGCTGCCATGTTACTGGTATTACTGAGAGGAACATCAGCTGTGATCATGGTTTTAATGGTGCTGGTTACAGCTGATGGTAAAACTTTAAACCTTTCGTATTAAGATTGTGGGTATTGCTGTCCCTTCTTTCAGTAAGAGTTCCCTCTTACTGCAGTGGATGGAGGAATAATGAAATATCTCTCCCTTACAACCAAAAAAAAGCCACTGTTTTTAGCAACTGACAACTTGGCTTAAAATGCTGTAGGCTTGTCCTGTCCAGTGCTGAGTCACAGGCCTTTCTTTGTGAAACATGACACTTGTGAATTTTTTAACAGCTCAGCCTTTTACATGTGGGAATTTCTGCTGGACTTTCTTGAGTGATGAGCATGTAAAGCTAAAGTTTGAGGAGGATGCGTTTTCATGTCCCTCTGGCCAAATGTCTTGGTTGTCTTGCCTCACTCTACCTTTCTGTTGATGTAGAGAGGTAAAATTGTTTCTCTGTCTAATGGACAGTTCTCCTGATTTGGGGAAAATCACCATCTTTCTCCATTTTTCCATGTCAGAATGCCTTTTGAATAGAAGAAAATCAAGATATGCCTGTGAAACTTGACACAGTGGAAAATCTGCCTGTGCATTCTGTTTCAGTCTTCTCAAGTTGAAACAACACTAAGGTTTATCTGGTGGCAGGGGTAGTAGGTCTGCAATCTGGGAGGCCCTTGTTTAAATCCTCTGCACAATAACTTTTTCCTGGCTGATCGTGGACAGGCCATCTGGTGTCTGACTAGGTGTATATTATCAGATCTAAGAGTGTGCCTTCTTTGTCTCAGCTCCTACGTAGGAATGAGGTCCCAATCTGTCATTGCTTTTGAGATTCTTGGGGTTTTTTTTTGACGCTTTGAGCCTGTGGCTTTTCTCCAAAGTACATTATTGAAATATATGATGAATATATGCTAAAATAGCAGAATATAGAATCATAGAATGGTTGGGATGGAAGGTTTAAACCTTGGGTTTAAAGATCATCTAGTCCAACCCTCCTGCCATGGGCAGAGACATTTTCACTAGATCAGATTCCTCAAAGCCCTGTGTCGTGGTTTAACCTCAGTCGGCAACTAAGCACCACACAGCCCGCTCGCTCACTCCCCCCCACCCGGTGGGATGGGGGAGAGAATTGGAAGAGCGCAAGTGAGAAAAACTCGTGGGTTGAGATAAAAACAGTTTAATAATTGAAATAAAATGATAATAATAATAATAATACACAAAGCAAGTGATGCACAGTACAATTGCTCCCCCCCCGCCAACCGATGCCCAGCCAGTCCCCGAGCAGCGGCCCCCCCGGCCAGCTTCCCCCAGTTTATGTACTGAGCATGACGTCACATGGTATGGAATGTCCCTTTGGCCAGTTTGGCTGTGCCCCCTCCCAGCTTCCTGTGCACCTGCAGCCTTCTCAGTCAGTAGAGCATAGAAAACTAGAAAGTCCTTGGCCGGTGTAAGAACTACCTAGCAACAACTAAAACATCGGTGCCTTATCAATTTTGTTCCCATCCTAAATCCAAAACACAGCACTGTACCAGCTACTAGGAAGCAAATTAACTCTATCCCTGCTGAAACCAGGACACTATCCACCCCTTATTCTATACCATCTGCGTCATGCTCAAGTCTCATATTTTATCTATACATTTTCATTAATCACCACCCCTTTTGTTTTCCTATA
>NW_008824032.1:1778246-1784141 GCF_000699105.1 Pygoscelis adeliae
TAGCAACAACTAAAACATCAGTGTGTTATCAACTTTGTTCTCATCCTAAATCCAAAACACAGCACTGTAGCAGCTACTAGGAAGGAAATTAACTCTATCCCTGCCGAAACCAGGACACCCTGTCTGAGCTGACTTTGAACACTTCCAAGGATGGGGCATCCACAACTTCTCTGGGCAACCTGCTCCAGTGTCTCACCACCCTCATCGTAAAAAAAATTTATTCCTTATATCCAGTCTAAACCTACCCTTTTTCAGTTTTAAAACCATTGCCCCTTCTCCGGTCACTACAGGCAGTGGTAAAAAGCCTCTCTCCATCTTTCTTTATAAGCCCCCTTTATATATTGAAAGGCCACTATAAGGTTTCCTCAGAGCCTTCTCTTCTCCAAGCTTGAACAACTCCAACTCTCTCAGCCTTTCCTCATAGGAGAGGTGTTCCAGTCCTCTGATAGTTTTCGTGGCCCTCTTCTGGACCTGCTCTAACAGATCCATGCCTTTCTTGTACTGGGGACCCCAGAGCTGGATGCAGTACTGGGGACCCCAGTACAAGTGGGGTATACTGTATACTGGAATTTTTTTTTAAATCATACTGTCAAACCAAAGAAAGAAAAAGAGACTTGATAAAAAGCGGAAGGGAAAAAGCATGAGATCTCCTGGGGGTGCTCTATGTCCTGGCAGGCTCTCTCCTATTTTGCTGTATGCCAGAGGTTTCTTCGCAAGTTTCCACTGAGCAACCAATACAAAGTGTTTACTTCGCTCATTATTATTCCTTATTAAACTGTATCTTAATAGGCATAATTGCTAAGTACCTACCTAAATCTCTAAATAGGAAGTGCAAAATTCATTGTGCCTATACTCAATCAGAAGCTACTAATTAAATATTTTTGCAGGTACAGGGTTTAGGAGAGTTGCTTAGTAGAAAGTGGCTGGGAGCCATACTGTGAGAACTAGGCACTCCTTTTCCCCACCCCAGGTTATGATAGCATGGATAAAACTTTTACATTTTGCATTTTGATCAAAAAGGAAGCATGCTCTTGTAGTTAAAGTGTGTGAACTACAAGTTTTCCACCTTCTGACTTCGCAGGCACCACTATGCTTCCTCTTTTCCATCTGTCAAATGGAGTTAACAGGCCAAATTAACATACTGGTAGTAAAATATATAATGACTTCTTATCTAAATTGAGTCGGACTGTTTCTCAGTAATCCCTGCAACAGTCCTTTAACTTCTATAGGAACTAGACATGGTCTTCATTATGGTTGGGGGGGACTGTGATATAGTTGATAATATAACAGAAATAAGTAGAAATGAAATGTTCCATATGCCTACTTTGGAGTAAACATTGAGTATATCAGCTTAGGATGAAAATCAGCCTTACATAAATTAAAAACCAAAACCAAAAAAACCCAAAACAAAACAAAAAATGTAGCCACAAAAAAAAAATTTGTTGCTTAAGAGTATTATTTTCTCATTCATCATCCTGGCACAAATATAATTTTTGTCTTTTGTTATGAATCCATGTTTTTTTATAGTTTTCAATGATGCTTATCAAGGCAATGTTTAGCATTTTCCCTAGAACAATAGGTTCCTTTGTTTATTCCAAGTTAATTCCTCAGACTTACTGTATAAGAATGTTTTGTTCTTTATGGTATCTTTAACTTCTTATCCAACACTAATAAAATAGAGTATCTTGATATCACTCTATTGTATGTAATAGCATCAGGATAGAAATGCTTAATGAAAGAGTATCCTGTATACACAGAGATCAGAAGAAGATAAAGCACTTCATTTCACAAAAAAAGGATGCTATTGCAAGTTACACTTTTATTATTAGATTGGAGCTGTCTGTTCATACAGTCTTTTAAAAGTCTCTTTCCAGGGAGGTTCCTCTGTTACCTGGAAGTCAGCCATTATTGTATAGCTGGTTTCTCAGGATGTGGCTCTGGAATTCTTTCATCTCCCATGGTGTCTATCCAGTTCTCTGATGTAAGATTTTGTTCAAGATCAGTCATGTTTGGTGCTTGCTTTTTCTCTGGGTAACACGAGGTTTTCTTTTCACTATGTATGTTGGTATTGGTCAATTCTTTTTTTTCAATGCAAATTATCTAATTGTTCTTTATTGGGTATATGATTGATTGTATATTCTTCTACTTCTTTCAGTCACATTTGTGGATCTGGTTCTTTTTGGGCATCAGGGTAACTGATACTGATTTCTGAGGGAGGACAAGGAGGGCTGCTTTGTAAAATCACTGCCTGTCCAAAACGCTCTCAACTCCTGGCGCAAAAAAGCAACAGCCAGGCAAGCAGTAAGAACGAATAGCACCAAGTAGAAAATTGCTGGCTGATCTTTCTGCGTTAATGTTGAAACAACAAAGCTTGCCAACAGACTGCAGCTATAAGCTGCAGTAGAAGTTACAAAATAGATCCGTGACAAGTGTGCCTGAACGTCAAATTTGTGAGAGTAGGCTACCAGGAGACCAGGAATTACAGTGTCCTCAAGGCCTGGGACAGTAAAAGGTCTGTCAAACCTGATGTAGGGTACCACGCTGGAATCTTCAGCAGAAATGGGATTTTCTCACGGTGTGCTGAATCAAATGGTCCAAGAGCTATAATTTCCATTATGCTGTCCCCACACCTGCTTAGTGAAGGAGCGATAAGAACAAGGTAGATATCATAAACCAACAATGCCAGCAGAAACAAACTGCAGTTCTTCATGTTGTCTGTGTGAACTTCTTTGAGCTCATAAAGGCAGATAGAGATTCCTAGAGCATCTTGCAGGATCCAGGCCCACTGTTCCTCATTTCTGAAGACCATCCAGAAGACAGCAGTGAAGATGCTGAACCCTGCTAGGAGCAGTTTCTTCACTTCCAAGCCTTTGTGAAGACACTGTAAATGAACTTTCTGCTCTCCAAATGGGAATTTGTTCAAGGAAGGAGAGAGACAGCTGTAGAGCCCAAGTGGTGCATATATGCGGAATAATCCTGTAATTAAACACACTAAATGATCATAGGAGCAATAAAGCATAAGCAAGATAAAGGACAATGTTGCTATGTTTTCACAAATAACGAAGATACCAGAGTTGGTTGCTGTGTGTTCAAAATCCTCTGGTTTTTTACAGTTGTATTTGATGAATTGCTGTCGTTTCTCCTCTATGGCTCCTGCCCAATAGCCTCCAGCAGTGACTATACCCACTGCTAGAATGAACGTGATACTCATATTACATGCCAAATGTCTGTCCAGCTTCTTGAGGAATAGATAGGTAAAGTCCAAATTTTTGAGTAAATCTATAGGAATAGTAATCTCTTCACAGTGATCCCAGGCATGTCTGCTGTCTCTGGATACTGTGGCACCTCCCCTGAGGGTTAATAGTCCTTGAGTACCATTTATTCCCTGGAGCCTGGAGCTCTCAAAGAAGTTGCAGTTGCCCTTTCTTTCTGAGGCCCCTGCCATCACCATCATCCTTACCAAAGAAGGAAGGAAGACAACGTAAGGCTGAGAAGGTAAATTTCTGATGGGGCTGGAATCAGCAAGGCTGGCTATCCCTGCTCTTCAGGAAGTGTCCCCAGTGAGAAGGGACTAGGAAGCAGTAATCTCCTCCCATCTCTGGGATAACTTTGAGTCCAATTTGCTGAGTCAGCATTTGCAGAAGAAACAAGAGCGGAAGAAGCAGTGCCACTATCTTCAAGGTATTCTCCATGCTTGGGACTTCTTATTCATTCCTTGCTTCAAGAAAGTTTCTGTCTTTCCAGAGTGACTCGGCATACTTCCTTGTTACATAGCCAGTCCTAGCCAAGCAGAACTGAGCCCCATCCACTGATTGTTACAGAGTTGTCTGCATCTCCCCAGCTGAGGAAGGAGTCTCCTGCGTTCTGCATGCCAAGTCTGCCCCTTCGCCATGGCTACAGTCCCCACCCTTTTCCGTGGCAGGGTGTGGCTCACCATGGTGGCAAGCACTCATTGCCGTGGACACCTTCTGGGGCTTTGTGTCACCCAGGGCGGGTTGGTAAACTCCTTCAAAGAGCAGCTTTTCTCATAGTCACTTCTCTCCCCTTCTTATGGCTGTGTGAACTGGAAGATGAAATCCTTTGATATTAGACTTTCACTAATAAATCTTATTTCAATTTGTAGTACCTTCATAAACTTTCAGCCTTGGTTAAGGATTTTGGTGTTTCCCCTCTGTGTTCCCAGCATGCTTTATTTTCTGCTTTCTCATGTTGTGTGTGTTAGGAGTTGAGCGAGATCCTGTGTCTACTGAGAGCAGGAAACAAAATTCTCTGATGTTGAGAGAAAGTACCTGGAGCAAGCATATCCAGGCGCTTGCTGGAGCATCCGTGTCTCCAGGTAGGAGAAGGCAGGATGCAAAATACAGATCATTGTCAGGAGGCTGAAGAGATGTAGTTAACACCGACTGAGAGTCAGAGGAACATGGTGTTACATGGATTTCTTTTGTTTCACTGCAGACTTTGTTTCGGGTACCTAGATTTTATCCAAATTAAGATGGATCCTTTAAATATGTGGTTTTCCCTGCCTTTCTGAGCTTTGCCTTTGGGAAGCTCGATTCTTTCAGCCTGAATAACTCAGGGCAGTTGAGAACGTATTTAACAGAAATTTTGATTTGAATTATTTTAAACATTACATCACTTTTTGTAGTTAATGTTTGGCATAATCTGAATTGTGTCTGTCTGTATAGATGAGGGCTTTATTTACATGTTTTTGTACTATTTCTTTAATGCTCGTTTCAGTGGGTAGGCCTGTTTTTCTTCTGATCCTTGTAAGTCATTGCTTGTTTTGATATACTTGTTCTGTGGGTTTTTTAATTGTATCACAGGCTCTAGAATGCATCTTCTAAGATGGTTGTTTTGACTATGGGTTTTCCCCCAAAGAAGTGTGTGTGCTGACTGTAGTACAGTGCTACAGCCACTCCTGTGTTGCAGATCTGAGATGGTCAGTAGGTCACAGAGTGCTTACGAAGTATTGTTCTGTCCTGCAAATGCAAGAAATGCAAGCCCAACCAGAGGGCAGATCACAGGGGAAGAGCTAGTCATCACTCATAGCTTCTGTGCAGGATCCTTGGCAGGTGTGTCTAACACCTATCTTCATATGCACCCAGGATGAACCTTCTGTTCTTAACCTTTTCTGTAAAGTGATACTGGGCATGTGCCCCGTAAATGTTCATTCATGAAAGTTTACAGTATTCTTGTGAGAGTCCGTGCTGTCATGCTAATTTCAGACTTCAGTAACTGAGTAGTGGATAGACTTATGGATAAAATGCTGGAGATATTAACTGGATTTGGGGTGCTTCAATGAACAGAGGTATGACTATACCTTTTCTCAGCAATTAGCAATCTGAGAGCCTATGGCCCTCATTTACAGATTAGAGTCCTTAAAGCTTCTGAAAATTCAGCACATTTTCTGAAGGAAGATGAACCAGAAAAAGGAATGCTGTAGCTAGTGGTGGTCTCTGAAAAGTCAGATTTAACTCTCTTGACTAGCATCTTATAGGAAGTCTGTAATAAAACCAAACATTGAGCCCATGGCTTCTGGGTTCCTCCCCACAAAAGTTCAGGTGCAGCTGTTTGTGGCAGGATTTGGGGGTTGTTTCCAGTTCTTGAGTATGTTCTGGGTTGTAAAGAAAGCCAAGTGACTGAGAATTAGGATTAGTAAGTGATACTTACACGCTTTGCCTAGAGCTCATTTGCTAGCAGTCCATAAAGAGACTTGTAAGGTGTGCAGGAGTAACCCCATCTTGCCTTTAGAGTAACTAAGCATCTTATCTGGTGTGAAGAGCATTTGTCTGTGGAGAGACTGCACAAAGTACCTGTTGACTGCTTGCTTTTTTTCATGAAGTGGAGCTTCACAAATCATTAAAACTCCCGGTGTGACTGGTAGTGGTAAATAAA
>NW_008824032.1:1784177-1788182 GCF_000699105.1 Pygoscelis adeliae
TAGAAGCCCAGAGATGAATAGAGGGTCAGTTGTTGCGCGGAGTACATGGCTGTGCTTGAGAAACGGCGTCAAGTAAGGAAAACAAAGTGAATATTATTCTAACGGCTGTTGTGTGATAGTGGCAGGAGGACACTTACACCATTATGACAAAATGTTCTTGTCTGCTGCAGATTTATTAATACAATAAAAAGGACAGGTTATTGTTTTATTTTTGTTGAACAACGTTACTTATGGTATTTGCAATATGAAAAAAAGACTAAAGATTTGCTGTGTTTCCCTTTACCAGCCTTAGATATAAAGCAGTTCCTTTACATGATTGTCTTTCTCATCTTTATAAACACCATCAAAATGACATACCTTTCTGGGCAAGATAATATAATTTGCATGTATAAATCCAGCCTGAAATCTGTCATGTAAAATAGAGAGCGAGGGCTGTTCAGTACTTGATACTCTGTTAACAGATAATCAAACTAATCCTTTCCAGGAAACTGACAGGCAGCATCTCTTCTGTTCAGGAAGACTCCTTAGTAAAATTATGTTACATATGCCAATGGATATCCCCAATAACTGACCTAAATATATAAAGTGTAGGTCTTCAGTAAGCAAGACAATATATCTTGTGAACTGGTTTCACAGAAGTCTTGACTGTACCTATGAAGGGGCTTATCTAAATTAGGATTTCAAATGTTTAAAATCTTGGAAGAGATAACGGCATTGTGTACGTCCTATTCAATAAAGATGAGATTTCAGTTTGTTGCCAGGAGATGAGCTGCTTATTCGTAAGTGGTCGTGACAGCTCACTGGTCTCTAACAGGACACAGCCTGAAAAAAAAAAAAATCAATCTTTTTTTCTTGAGTTTTAAAGCATTGTCATGTATTGGACATTGCCACTGCTCACTGCAGTGCAGATTGTAATCCTTGTGCAGTTTCTTTTTACCAGGCTTGTACTAAATGTTTTCCTGACTGGCAAGTGACACTTAGCCCAATTTATTGCTGCATTTTGGTACCGCGCAGCACCCGAAGAGGAAGGAAGGAGGAGAAAACTGACTTCATTGCAATTTTGTTTCCTCTAAGTTTGATTGGAAATAGGTTTGCCTGTTGGTATAACATGCTTTAAACTGGTGGAAATAAAACACAAGCTGTTTTAGCAATAGAAAATACACTAACTGTGCAGTAATAGCCACTCTTAAAACTCACTCTTTGGTCATGTTCCTGTAGAGGACTATAAAACCTGAGAAAGAATAGATCATTTGTAACTACTCACGTGCCATGTATCTCCCGATGACCATGTCTGTTAGTTTTTGGCTCCCTCTTCAGTAGTGTAACAGTCATACTGATGCTGATGGGCACCAGTGACAGCAAGCGTAGTGTGTTACCTGTTATTTTTCCAGACATTCATTTATTGGCATTACTGTTGACACAGTAAGACACTAATTTCTACCCACTGAGTTTTCCTATGTTCTTTCCTCCTACGTTAGCGTCTGCACTGAGGGTTTTCATGCTTGATCTGATCCAGAGAGGAAGCATGGCATTCTTTTTCATCAACTGAAAAAACAGTTCTTCCAGTAGGATTTTTTTTCCACTTTAAAACAAAGCAAAAATACAACTCTGGACATGATAGCACTTTAAAACCAGGCATCTTTGGCTGGTTTTGCCTTTTGAAACTTGTTTTCATTCAGTGCTAACTGTTATGTTTCCCTCTTAAAAAGGAGTTTGAATATTAAAAACTGTTTAGACAAGAACAGGTACTGTGAGAGAAAAATGAAATAAGCCACAAATGCTACAAAAAACTGCTAAGCAAAAACACTAAAAACTAGCAAAAACTCTAGCAAAAGTCATGTTGCCTCTAATGATGTGTTCACCTATCACATGATAAACATGGTGAACTCTTCTAGTCTATTAGGAATCAAGAGGATGCTAAGCTGTCTGCAGTAGTACTGTATTACCATTTATGAATTTATGATGATCAGCTGACAAATCTTTAAAGAAATGACCAAGAAGCTCTCTAGCCTATTAACATTCATTTTTTTTAATTCAGAATATAAAATTGAAGATAAGTGCCTAAACCAAAAGAACACAACTGTGTCCATGTTCAGAAAAGATCATTTAAGGTGACCTAGGTATCTAGTCAGTTAGTCTGATTTCACTTCTCTTCCCCATCCCAGAAATTCAGTTAATGGAAAATAAGAGATTATCAGTATAGTAGTGATTTGACAATAAAAGTATTCTCGTAAGAATTTATAGCTGACTGTAGATTTGCTCATGTTGAAATGGGAAGTAAATAGAAAACTCTGGAGATATTTAACCAATTGGTCAATGTGGGCTGTATAAATGAAGTCCATTTTAATGTTGCCAAAGGTATAGATGCAGGCTGTAAGTTAGAAGAAGGAAAAAAAAAACAAACAACAAAACAACAACCCATGTTGGCCAGACCAACGTGGGAATGGAACAAGGGAATATGTTTTGAGTAGCTCTGGCTTCAAGTGTATGTGGAACTCTCAAAAGGCAAGCAGTTCAGTTTGAACTTTCGGTATGAAATCCAGTGGCAAAAGACCTATGAGCATTTGGATTTATAAATAGGAGTTTTGAATACGAGGAGGAATTTATTTCTGTTTAAGTCATTAATAAAGAATCACTGTTGGTATGCTGTAAACATCTTGGTAACCATGTTCTTAAAAGGATGTGTAAAAACCGCAGAAGTATAAAAAAAAAAAAAAAATCACAAAAAGATAGAGGACTGATAGTTGTGCTTCCTGGACACATGAATAGTATGTTGTGTATGACTCAGTCCAGATATGTCTCTGGAAGAAATGTTTCACTTAAATACTACTTATTGACAGAAACACAGAGTGGCTTGGTAATTATGCTTTATTCTAAAAACAAGATCAAATTGTTGCTCTGTTGAGCCTTTTTGATTTTTGTTTGTATGGCATGAAAGACAAAATTTTTCTTCTTATTTCTGGCCCTAGGATCTATAAATTATGCTGCAGGAGTTTAAGGTATTTATCTTACCATTTTTCAAAATAAATGTCTGGTTTTTCAAGTGCCTTGCAGAATTTATGCAACTATGAAGATTCGGTGCTTACTAATTCATTGCTCATAGCTTTTGTTTGCCAACCAATTTTCTGTCAGAACTTGGTCCTAATATATACATTAACTGTAGATAAGCTAAATATGTCTGTAAATCTGTGAAAACAAGCCAGTTCATCCATTTAAAAAAAAACCAAAACCCAACACTATTTACTCACTTTCATCAGATACGTTATGAAATATATTTTGCATCTGACTGCGTAAAGGATATCTTTTTGAAGATGTAAAAGCTATGTGATTTTTTTAAATTATTTTCTAGACTGTCTGTGATTTTTGCATTGTAATCTGTTAAATCATACCAATGGGAGGAGGGAGGCTGTGTGTATAATGAGTGCACATAGTGTGAAACAATGTGTAATTTCATTTCTGTTTAACTTTTTTGTAAAGGCAAATACAGTCTAAAGGGGACTGAGTAATTTCTGGCAAAGTCTAAAGGGGAAATCAAGATTAATTTAAAATGGAAAGCTTGGCAGCGCATTCGAGAGAAACAGGAGACAGGAATAACTGAGAAAGAAAGTAGAAATTGATAGAATGTAAGCATAGAGCTGAAGGACAAATAAGATGACATGGCAGAGAAAAATATATGGGAAATTAAGGAGATATTTGACATGAATGGAGAACGCATTAGGAGCAGGTGTTACCAAAAAAAGCCAGTGTCAAGAGAGATTAATAATCAGAAGGTAGATAATTTTTATCGCATGAAAAGGATCCTCATAAGACTTGTAAGTATAGCACAAAATGCTTAATTACTTGATTTCAGAACCATTTCTTAGGGTTCCTAATACACATTTTCCTTC
The DNA here is from genome assembly GCF_000699105.1 of Pygoscelis adeliae. Taxonomy (NCBI): domain Eukaryota; kingdom Metazoa; phylum Chordata; class Aves; order Sphenisciformes; family Spheniscidae; genus Pygoscelis; species Pygoscelis adeliae. The sequence goes on from NW_008824032.1 coordinate 1,788,065, forward strand.
TTAAAAACCACAGAGAGAATGGATCATCAGTTGGGTTGGGGCCTTTAGGAACATAATGTAGTCTGTTACTCAACTCAGAACAACTGGTAGTAGCAAAATAGCAAGAATCACTGATTAA
>NW_008824032.1:1788198-1795870 GCF_000699105.1 Pygoscelis adeliae
CCCCCCTCCCCCCAAGATTCATTTTTACCATTTGCTTTGCCTGGGTGTGTTTGGCTACAAAGGCATGTTGAGAGGCTGATAAATCAGGGTCAATTCTAGGTCTGAAGAATATGTTCCGGAGATGAGAAAGCGTTCTTCCCCTGTCAGATTCCCCAAAATGTTCCTCATACTCCAGTTCCTTACGACTACACTCCTGGCACTCGCTCCATGGTCCCTTGTTATGTTTTGTCTGCTTTAGCCCTCCATTCATTCCCTGTCCTTCCCTCTGATGCCTTTTGTTTGTTCCCTTCAGCCTCTATTCCTGCTCTCTCCTTTTAATGACTTCTCCCTGGCACTTCACCTTGTATGAGGTGGGGGACTGGAAGCCTTACCTTTGAACAATTCTGCTTCCCTGCTGGCAAAGCGATCTTCTGTCCCTTGATGGCTCTTTTGCTTTGTTTCCTGATGGCCATTCAGATTTTATCCTTCTCTTTCTCCATTCCGTTTTTCCAGGCTTTCTAAATCAACCTACTTTCTTGCTGCCAGCAACTAGTGGGAGAACATTTAAGCCAGATGCCAGACATTGTCTGTGCTCTCACATCTGGTTCCCTGTGCTACAGTAGCTCTCTCAGCAAGAAGAAATCATCTGAAGGGAGAGTCTTTTAAAAGCCCACTTACATCTGTGGAGCATGCTTTGGCATGAGTGATTGTGATTGGTATGTTGTGCAAATTCAAGATTGTTGCTTCTAGTCCTGAGACAATTTATTTACAAAGGTAACTAATCTGGAAGGTTAATAGTGCTTGTGCAGGGAAACTTACAGTGAAGAATTCAGAGATATGAAAAGAAGGAAAGATAAAGCACAAAAATTGCCTGGGCTGAAAGCAACATTCTAATAACAATAATAATAGAAGAGAAAACTAACTCAAAACTGCCATGGTTTTCGACTTAGGTAGGATGAGAAACAGTGCATTATATCTTCCTGGAATGATCAGATCAAGGACGCATTTATATGCCAGATTTTCATCGCGTTTATTCTGAATTTTAAGTGATCTGTGATGTTGGCTGACTGGTGTAAAGTGCCTCAGATTTGAAGGCCTTTTAAAAATGGAGAACGTGTAACTTTTCTACTCAAATATGCATGAAACCCATGCCAGGGAAGCTGATACGGCTATTGAAGTGAACGGAAATGATGCAATTTAATTGAGGTATTATTAGCCAGTGCCAGGTAGTTTAAATGTGATTAGCTGGTTGTCCAGTGCCTGCCAAATTTTTATGTTTAGATCTTCTAGAGCAAAAATTTCAAATATTTCTAGTAAGCTAATATATGCACAAACTTTCTCGTGGATTTTTTAAAAATATCAATAGTGTGAAACCCATGAATATTTCATTAGATCCTAAGATGCCTCAGTCAACAGTAACTAGATTCCTCATGTCTGTTGTCCAGGAAAGCAGCTTTGGAAAACTTTAGAAAAGATAAAGATAGTATCACTTAAGAATTCTGTTAGCAAATCTTTCCCTGCTGGTGATAGAAAACCACCATAGTATTTATTATCTTATATCTAAGAAGCAGCATTTGAACATGTAATTGCTAGTTTGTAAAATGTAAGTAGGAAAAGTTGTAGTCAACCAGATAATATCTGTCTTATCTGCATTTAACTGATACAGTTTAAGTATTTTTCTGTGTTTATTTTTCTGCTCATTTGTAGGCTGGAGATTGTAGCTGAACAGTATGATCAGATAGGCATTTTAATGCTTGTCAGTACAACTCTAATGTAGGAACTACCAATAGGATAGTTTTCCTAGGTTCTCTAGTCCATCCATATTGGTTGATAGGATGGGGGTAGTTTCTTGCCATCTCTCTTGTCAGTGTTTTACCTGTCCCTGTATTCAGTATTCCAGAGAAACATGACCTTTATTTTTATCTCAGAACAGTCTAGGGCCTCTAGGAAAGAGGAGATCTGGAGACTCGGGTGTACGAATGGACCTGTACAGTCCTGTGGGCTTTACTGAGCTTTCTGTTTCTTTTTCAGAGCGCAGTTGCAGCTTTTTCCTTGAAGTCAGGATAGTTCTGATACACTGCATTAGAAATTTTTTACAAGCTTAATCTCTGAGTCTCCAGACAGAGATACTAAGGATAGCTAGGCTTGTGTAGCCATGATTTTTAGATCAGAGGCAACTGTTACATCACCTAATTTCATGCATCATCTGAAACTGGACAGCCTTTTTTGCCTTCCTACCATTCTTTCAAATTGCCAACAAAAGCATGTCTTTCAAGGAGGTATCCAGTGTGATTTTTCTTTTATAAAAGTATCTGTAGAAGTGTCATGTGCGGTGTTACTGGCTAAAAAAAATGTCAGCCTAGTCTGCATGTTTTGAAAACTAAGGGAGTTTCAGAAAATCTCTTCACATTTTTCTTTTAGTGCAAAAAAACTGGTTTGACTTTAGAAACCTTTAAAGGGAAGAGAGGCCTGGATCAGAACAGGTACAGGAGGAGGCAGTCATAAATGTTCATAAATGTTGACTTTCTGAGTTTGCTGAATTGGTAATGGTTTTTTTTTTGTTTTGGTATGGTTTCTTTTTTTTTTTTGAAAGAAGGAACATTTTGTGAAGCATTTATTGGCTCGTGAAATGAATAAATCAGCAAGTTATGTAATATTTATGGATGAAGTACTATGTTTATCCTGTTGTTCTTGAGAGACCAGAATTCTCATGGCACAGGAGAACTCTGCAGCAACACTTGCATGAACAGAAGTAACCGGTCCTGGACTTCCAGCAGGGTGAATTTGGCAGTGTTTTAAAATCTTGGAGACTGTTAGAATTAAGGAATTAAGCCCAGTTTCTTTCTCTCTGCCTGTGTAGATCTTCTGTGTGTAACAGCTGCATGGCTTACAGAAGTGTAGTAGCTTAGAAGGCTAAGGTTTAAATGAGTATTGTTGGGCACCAAAGCTAATGCACAAGATGAATGACATCACCCTTAGATCACTCCTACCTTCAAAAAGTGCAAGAAGGAGGACCCAGGGAACTACAGGCTGGTCAGCCTTACTTCAATCCCTGGGAAGGTGATGGAGCAACTAATCCTGGAAAACTATTCCTTGGCCCATGAACAACAAGGTGATTGGGAGTAGCCAGCATGGATTCACAAAGGGGAAGTCATGCTCAACCAACCCTGATAACCTGTGATGAAATGACTGGCTTGGGAGATGGAGAGGGCAGTGGATATTGTCTGCCTAGATTTTGGTAAGGCTTTTGGCACTGTCTCCCATAAGATCCTCACAAAGAAGCTGGTGAACTATGGGCAGGATGAGCAGATACTGAGGTGGATTGAAAACTGGCTGAATGGCTGGGCCCAGAGGGTGATGATCAGTGGTGCAAAATGTAGTTGGAGGCCAGGTATCAGTACTGGGTCCGATCCTGTTCAACATCTTCACTAATGATCTGGATGATGAAGCAGAGTGCACCCTCAGCAAGTTTGCTGATGACACAAAACTGGGAGGAGTGGTTGATATGCCACTGTGCTGATATGGCAGTGGTTGATAAGCCACTATGAGTGGCTTGATAAGCCACTTGAGTGGTTGATATGCCACTATGCCAGCATTGTGCTGCCACCCAGAGGGACCTCAGCAGGCTGGAGAAACGGGCTGACAGGAACCTCATGCAGTTCAGTGAAGGGAAGTGCAAAGTCTTTCACCTGGGGAGGAACAACCCCATGCACCAATATATGCTGGAAGTCAACCATCTGGAAAGCAGCACTGCAGAAAAGTGGTGAACACCAAGTTGACCATGAGCCAGCAGTATGCCCTTGCAGCAAAGAAGGTTAATATTCTGGGCTGCATTAGACAAACTATTGCCAGCAGGTAGAGGGAGGTGATCTCTTTCCTCTACTCAGCACTGGTGAGGCCACACCTGGAATGCTGTATCCAGTTCTGGGTTCCTCAGTATGAGACATCATGGACATAGTAGAGAGAGTCCAGCAAAGGGCCACAAAGATGATGAAGGGACTGGAGCATCTGTCATCTGAGGAGAGGCTGAAAGAGCTGGGACTGTTCAGCCTGGAGAAGAGAAGGCTCGGGGGGCATCTCATCAATGTGTACAAATATCTGAAGGAAGGAAGTAGAGAAAGCAGAGCCAATTGACACCATAGCCATTTTAAGTTGACACCATAGTCCAGATTCAAGTTGATTCCTGTTTTTTTAACTCTGATCTTAGACTGCTGAGATGAGTTTAGATTTTTCATTTCCATATTAATTTTTTTCTGTCTTAGAAAGTAATATAAATTCACAGAGCATCCCTTTGCAGAATGTGTCTTCTCTTGTTTAAAGACTTTCAGTCTTTTAGAAATGCTAAGTGTTGTTCATCCAGTACTTTGGTAATCATTACAGCTCACCAAAGACAGCAAAAGTAACTTAGCTATGGCATTGTCTTTACAGTATCTGCAAATATTCCTTCCTTGAACATCTGCTATGACTCAAGAGACCTACAGTGCTGAAGAGGTGCTGTTGTATTTATGTAATTCTACATCATTTCACCGCTATAGGTGGTGTAGTTTGTAGCTGCCTTGCTAAATCTCACATGAACAGGGATTTACATTCTCCAGGACCAATTCTAAATGTGACATACCTCTTCAATCATCACTCTCAAACATCTGTAAAATAGAGCTGAAGTGCTTTCCCACTCTCAATTCATACTATGATAGCTGAAATTTTCCCAGAATCTTAATGCATCTCCCTCATCTCACAAAATGCCTTTGTAATTAAATCCGTGGAATTTATTGGAAGCAAATGTGTAAAGAGGGAGTAATTTCTTCACTTCTTGGTAGCAGGATGGCCCCCACTTGCAGTGGGGTATCCCCTAGGAAAACTGTAAAACCCAGGAGGTCCCAATCTTGAAGGGGGAAAGTGTGTTGGAACTTAGAGCTATTCATCTGGCATGCAGACATCTTCCTATGCAGTAAGGCTTATATATAAATAGGCAACAAAAGAGCAATGCTTATTAAGCTAGTTATCTTTTTTTGCGGGGGGGGGGTGACAATGCTGCTTATCCTGATTTTCAGCAGTAAATCACACCATGAGCCTCTATCTCTACTCATGCAGAAAGTCCTATCTGACACGTTGAGCTTTAAATGGGTGGTTAGCCACAAAAGGGCGACGAAGAGTTCACTACTGCAGATAGAACTCTGAAGGTAGAAAGATAACTATTCTAGATTGGGCCAAGAAATACCAAATATTTTCCTCAAGGGTCTGAGTCTAGTTTTGCTGTCAAATGTTCTTTTGTGTTTTTTTAATCTGTATTTAGTAATTATATAGGTCTGCCTCATCATCTTCATCCTTAGCAGGATGTGCAGGATTTGGTAGTAATCGTAGTACTGACAGTGAGAGTATCACATTTTTGTGAACTTGTGCAGTGTATGTGTTTTGTCTGATGTTTTTTCCAGGATCAAAAGTTATCAAACCCACAGAACCAGCCACATTGCATGACCATGGATACTCACTCGTTAATAACTATCAGATTAAGCAGAAGTCTGGCATTTATTACTGTTTAAGAATGACAACTCAAAGACTGATCTATGCACATAAATGAAAGAGATTCTTGATTTGTATAAAACATCTAAAATCCCCCTCAGAGTTAGGAACAAAGGCCATTCAAGGCTGTTTGCCATTCATAGTTCTGGAAGGGAACACTTAACAGCAGTATTAGCATAATATAGTCTTCTAAGAGTTGCAGCCATGCATCTCAGCAGTCACTGGATACATCAATAAGGCTTTTGAAGAACTGACTTAATCTTTAAGGCCTTTTCTGCTGAATGTTTTGGCCTTACTTGGATTAATAGGCTCAGGAGCAAGCTTTCATATTGTGGGGTGGGTGGCAGGTTCGATATGTTAAGCATCAATTTAATGGATGAAAATGATTCAGGCCCTCATAGCTGGTCTGCTGTACACACTAGTTTGTAGATACTGATTGATTTTTTCATCTTAATGAGGGATCCACTTACCTGATTTGGAGTTTAGGTTTTGCTTTTTCTGCTAATTTTCACTCTCTCCCCTTCTAGCTGTAAACAGCTTGTTTCGTATTTGATAGGGGGAAAAATCCTTCCATTGCTTTACAGCATTTGCAGAAAGAAGCATTAGCCTACCAACTGCAGAAAGAAGCATTAGCCATTTAAATTGATGGATTTAGCATATAAGATTTTGCCACGTAAAATGGAAATACTTCTCCATGGTGACTTCTGAAACTTTTCTGAAGAAAGTCCATATTTTGAGAATGGACAGAACAGCTACCGTGGGATTAATACACATGTTTACTTAGAACAGTATTTTTGTGTCTTCAAAACAGGATGTCTTGCTAGAGGTGTTGTGCGATCTTTTCTTTAAGAAAACTGATCAGTTGCCTCCACATCTTAAGGCCACTACATGCTAAATTCTGTAATTAATGCAAGTGTGAATGCACATTTGAAAAAAGATTGAGTTATCCTGCAGGAACAGCACTTCTTTGAGAGCTGTTGTCTTTGTGGTTTCTTTGACTCCCTCTCTGTTACAGGGTCCAATACTTTGGAGCTTGTGCTAGCAAAGAAACTTGGGGGTGGATGGTCTCCATGATTTATGCACCAATTACAAAGGTGCTCTGTGGGTCTACAGAGTAGGTTCAAGGCCACGAGAGAGACAAGACACTTTCCTCTTATGTGTATGGAATGTGCACAAGCCATTTGATTAAATAGCAATATGGCTGGAAGAGCCATAAGGAAGCTGCATAGTTCTCAGTTATTCTTCTGTTCCCTGGCAGAGTCAAATAATGTCAATCTTCGTAGTTGCAGATGTCGTACAGTGTGTTTTTCAAAAGCTGATGAAGTGATGCCTCTGCAGCAATCACAGTTATGTTTTGTTATTAGTTATCCTTATCACCAACTTTTTCCTAATAACTGCTTACTTGCCCTTGCTCCAGTTTGTATTCTCCATGTCCACGTAAAAAATTATTTTCATATACTGAAAAGTCATTATCTTGTCCTCTCTTGAACATCTTTTCTCTGGACTAAAACACTCCGATTCTTTTACTGTTTCCTAATGAGCTCTATTTTCAAGGCATCCATTTATTTTTGTCCTTCTTTGTTCTTGTCTGTATGTTTCTTGAAATGCATTGCCTGTGTTACGAATGGGTGATTTAAATCACTTAAAGAATGACTGTCAAAGGTATTAGCAAAAGTGGTTATAACATGATGCTGTAAAAGTGCAACTTAACAAAGTTTGATGGCAAGGTTCACTCTTATTACTGTATGGCACAATCATTTGAACAATCATTCAAAGCTACCAAGACACAAATCAAAGTTACCATGCTACAAGGTTATGCGAGATATCGGTCGCCTACCAAAGATCTGCCATTGGTAAAAGGTTTGGTTAAGGGTCGAGTGCATCCATCACAGCCTGTCAACAGGGAACTGCTAAGGCTGAAATAGAATCTGTCAGTTCAACCTGTTTAAAAAAAACAAAAAAAACAAAACAAAAAAAACCCCAAAAAACACTTATGATAAGTAACCATGTTGTCTGATGCCAACACATTGTTTAAAAGCTAGAGCCTGAGGCATTTGCTGTTGCTTTTATAGTAAGGCTGAAGCTTCCTAAAAGAAGTTACTTCAATGAACTCAGCAGAGCACTCTGGTCACATCTGCAGTCTCCCATAAAAGGCATCTCATCCACCACCGCT
>NW_008824032.1:1795927-1797567 GCF_000699105.1 Pygoscelis adeliae
AAAAAGCTATGCAGCTGTCTCTCGGTTCTCACTCAAGTCTGCATAGGTAAACACTGTATCAAGCACTAGGTGGTTTTGTTATCCAGAAGCAGCAGTGAGATGGGACTGAGTAAGGTAGGGAGGTACCTTAATAGAAAGTGAAGACATGTCTTCAACCTGTTTTTTTAAGTGTTTCGTTGCATTCAGTCTTGGGTGAGAGTGTTGCGCCTTTCGCCGGAACGGAGGGAAGACACAGTCACTCAATATGAGTGATCAGCATACTTCGTTTATTGGAATACAATCATCAGACTTTATAGGCTTACTTCTTACATATTTATTATTATAGGCTGGGTTAGTATAATTAGTTCTAAGAAAAGGTGGGATATTCTAATTACTTCTAAGAATCTATTATCATAGGGTTCCTCCTCCTGGCGCACGCGTACTGCCGTCTGGTGGTCGTCTATTGGGGTCTTTTGGAGGAAGATTCACAGTCTTCCTCACCGGGTACCTTCACCTTTGGCCCAGAATGTTGAGTTGGCAGAGCTTCAGACTGCGAGGTCGGTTTCAACCAGATGGTCTAACAATAGGGGTACAGTGTCTTTGCCAAACATTCCACTATACTTGCAACAGTATCTATACTATCAGAGTATTAGCTACAATAGTCTTGTCTTTCATTGGCTATTACACCAGCTGTGTGCGATAATTATTAAGTTCCCGCTGACTTAACATTTCGATGTTTACATGTCTCCGGTCAGCTAGCCAGGCTTCCACATGAGAGGGATATAAAGAGGTAGAGTTTTACCTTCTGATGCTAGATCAGTGGTCGTAGAGTCCTCAACCCAACAGAGGTGACAGGAAGGTGCCTCTAATCACAGCAAGCTTTCACAGGTATTGTTAACATGATTGTCTGAACTAGCAGTTACTGCTGATGCCCTGATGCTCTGGTTTGCTAACATGTGAAATGGCTGGCACACTGATTGCCTTGCTTTAACTGTCCTTGTTTAGGTTCGTGCACATTTAGATCATCTCAATCTAAACTTTATATACTCTTACTAAAAACTGCTTCCAATACTATATCTTGCTCCCAAGTATCACAGTACATTTCAAATTGATTAAAAGCTGGATAGCGGTACATAAATAGTTAGCCATTAAGAATATTCTTCTAGTGAGGATGTTTCTAGGGATGTTCTCCCATTGAATATTCTTACCCTAATGTTTCAATATCTTTTATTAATGAATAATACAATAATGCATAGCACTTTCAGAGGGTGCAGGATCCAAAAGCTGAAGCTAAAAAAATTCATGCCACAAATGTCTTTCCGAACTATGTACTATTTAACTGGAAGTCATCATTCTGTTCTGGATTAGGTGTTGAAGCTTGTCTGCGCTGTAGAGGAGCTCCCTTTAGATGGCTCCCTATAGATAGATCTATCTGGTCTTGGCCCATCTACTACTTAAAAATACAAAAGTTCAGTATGAATTTTTGACACAGATTTATAGAATCATAGAATCATTAAGGTTGGAAGAGACCTCCAAGATCATCGAGTCCAACCGTCAACCCAACACCACCATGCCTACTAAACCATGTCCCTAAGCACCTCATCTACCCGTCTTTTAAATACTTCCAGGGATGGTGACTCAACCACTTCCCTGGGCAGCCT
>NW_008824032.1:1799018-1799225 GCF_000699105.1 Pygoscelis adeliae
GTTGTCTTTAACGACAGCAGCCAGGTTGCGTTCTAGCTGGGCTTTTGCCTTTCTCATTTCCTCTCTGCATGACCTAACGAGCTCCCTGTACTCTTCTTGAGTCGCCTGCCCCTTCTTCCACAAGCGGTAAACTCTCCTTTTTTTCCTGAGTCCCAGCAAAAGCTCCCTGTTCAGCCAGGCCGGTCGTCTTCCCCGCCCGTTCTTCTT
>NW_008824032.1:1799332-1807409 GCF_000699105.1 Pygoscelis adeliae
AACCAGTGTCCTGAACAGGCCAAAGTCCGCCCTCCGGAAGTCCATGGTTGCAGTTTTGCTGCCCCCCCTCCTTACTTCACCAAGAACCGAGAATTCTACCATTTCATGGTCGCTAAGCCCAAGACGGCCTCCGACCACCACATCTCCCACCAGTCCTTCTCTGGCTGTAAACAGCAGGTCGAGCGAGGCACCTTCCCTGGCAGGCTCACTTACCAGCTGTGTCAGGAAGTTGTCTTCCACACATTCCAGGAACCTCCTAGACTGCTTCCTCTCTGCCGTGTTATATTTCCAGCAGATGTCCAGGAAGTTGAAGTCCCCCAATATAGATGCAGATCAGGTAGTTTATGTGTAACTGGGCCAAGATAGAGCTTTTACTTCTCTTCAGGGTTTCTTTTTCCCCAATTACCATAGACTCCACCTGTATTATACCTCTTATTTATACTATGCCTTCCTGTTTTGACCTGGTCCTTTATTCAAGGTCAGATTGTTATCTGAATTTTACCGCTGAATTTCTGCGTATTTTCTCAAAGACTGTCTCTTGTCAGTATCTTTGCTAAAAATCATTCAAGCCATATTGTTTCTGTTACTTCACAATTCTATCAAATCATATTCTGAGGTATCCTCTTTTTCAGTTTAGACATATCCCATCTTACGATTCATTTAGAGTATGTCTGTAAAGGTTCTTTTTCCTGTCTCATTGCTTTCAGATCTACCTCTGTCTCTCCGTACTCCACTGCATCAAATACAATTACATGTCATCTTTAATATTCTTTTCTGTTTTATTTCATGTCTCACTAGTCATCTCCTCAAATATTAGGATATTGATCTTTTCCCACCTCCATATGAATAATGAGGATGTTCTTGATTGCTTATTTTTCAGCTACTTTTCAGCTTGCTTCTCCAGCGAGTGTATCTTCTGCTTTCCTTCCGTAGACATTACGAAAGGGAGAAATCCTTTTTATAAATCTAACAGAGCTGTCTTGTAGTCCTTCTTAAAGCTCTTATTTCTCTTAATTACAGAGTATTGGTCAGGCAGTTGATAATAATGTTCCTATGGTATGTCCACATTGCATAAGTTATTTTGGGGCATGGTAGTTCTTTTTGTTACGTTTGTGCGGTGCTTCAAACTGATGAATAATGTTATCTTCAAATTAAGGAGATATTTTTGTAGAAATGTAGTGAATACTGACAACGAGTTAATTAAAATGTACTCTAGCAACTAGCTGCTAGACAGTTTTACATCATGGGGATCTATATGCCTTCTTGGAAAAGATGCTTCCTGTAGGCTTATAAGGAACTTTCTCCTAGTTGCTTGTTTAACTAATAAACATTAGGCTCTGAGTAAGGCTATGACAGATTTGTGTTCCAAAAGTAGGTAGGAACAACACTAGAAATGAAAGAGATTTCATCCTGTCAGTAATTTCTATGAGTAATCAGACTTGGGAGGGAAGATTAAGCCTATAATTATTTTTCTTATGCATTATCAATGAAGGAAAAGCTACAGGAAACTGCATATATGTGGTTTTGCATAGACAGTGTTCATAAAAGAATAGGAACTCTGTCTGCACTACATATATCTCTTATTAAAAACAGATTGGAAGTTTGTAAAAGTTAAAGTACTTGTGTGGGGGGTGGGGGAGTTCTCTCTTGATTTTTAGCTACAAAATATAGAGTATGGTTTAAAGACTGCTTTAGAAAGCACTTGAAATTCCTAATATTGGTGGAGGGAGGTGGGAGGAGAATTGATATTCTTCTTTAATAGGAACCTAAGCACTATTGCTGGAGAGCATGGAAGGAAAGGAATGAAAATGACAAGTTTTCTTTTCATGTTCAAGTCTTAATGAAGTTTATGAAGTGAACAAGTGAAAAATAAATGATAACTTAATATATTTCTTACGATGTAAAGCTTTTCTAATACAAAGAGGTGGGTGGGGCAAGGAAATTTCAGTCTTTATAGTTCTTGGAGATAAATCAGACTTTGTAACTATTTGCAATTGATCCTACTATCTTAGGTTTTCAAGATTAAAGCAGTGCAACTGGCAGGAAAACTTCTTCCAGCCTTCAACACACCTACGGGTATACCATGGGCAATGGTGAATCTGAAAAGGTAATGAATTTTCTTTTGTGGGGAAGTGTGTTCCTCCCCCTCCCTCCAACTTAAAATTAGTAATGGCATATGTCTGTTTTTCTTAGTAGTGGAACTGTAGAAGATGCAGACAAATTGGCCTTCCTGGCATTTTAGAATTTTAGTAGAGTTCAGAGTATTTTACCTCATTAACTGCAATAAATTGTGACCATGATTTTTTTTGTCTCGATTCTGCAATAAGACTTCAGCATGCCATTGGAACATGCCCAGTGCATTATGCCATGTGTTGTCCTTGAGCTTAATCATTGGTTCTTTAGTCGTTAAAGAAAATAGTTTGCAGGCCATGGTTGAACTTACTGGGTTTTTTTATGTACTGTGTGAGCTGTATGTTACCTTCAGAAGACTCACAATGTGTGAGAAGATGATGGGACTCTGAAGATATTAATTCATTTTACAGTTCAACTTAGGTATAAAGGCTAATGTGCTGAAGTCCACTACGGTCAGTGGAGATGGAGATGCTCTTTTAGATGGCTGTTCAGTCAGACACTGAACTCAGGTGGTCTACATTGTCTTGTGGAAGAGAATTGCCTTGCCTAATTTATCTTGTATTGCTTGTTCAATGCTGGGATTTCCCTCAGATTTTGAGAGTGTGTTTTTGATGCAAGGCATTTTTAAATTTTTATTATGTTCTTAAACAGTAGCTGAATTGGGAGGCATGTCTAGATCGTGTGTACACTTAAGCAATTCAGGAGAGTAAATAGCAGAGTGCTTTTGAATTGTTTTAAACTGTTTTCCTTTTAGGAGAGATATTTGTTGTGCTTTGTTAGACTGCGAAGAGGTTTAGGACGACTTTGAGAGCGTTAGCCTTACGTGCCTTTTTGTGATTGGGAAACGATCCTCACTTCGCTGTCACTCCTTGGGTGAAGACTATGGAGCTGTGGTTTGCCCTTCTGTTGGCGCAGGGCCTCACAAACCTTTTCTGGTTTTCTCTGCTTTGCCTGCGCTGCACTTTCTCCTCTGAGGCCATTTATTGGACCTCTGTACAGTTAATATTGTTGGCTTAAATTTCCCTATGCACTTTCTGCATGGCATTCTGGCTTACTCAGTCTTGCGTTCTTCCTGTAGTTTCGTACGGCTTGAAATTCCTCTGTGCATAAGTTTTTTTTATTTTTGCTTTCTTTAGCCCAAGCCTGCACCATGATTCCAGTATGTTTGAATGGCCCAGGTGGCTGTACTCCTCAGGCAACACAGGCTTCCGGTTCACTGCCTTGAGCAATATAGATGGCGAGGTTTAAGAAGCTGCAAGCAGTAGATATATGGATACTTATCAGTAAAACACGGAGGCCAATCGCATAGGTCAGGTATCAGAGCACAGTCAGGAAGGCAGGACCAGGGAGGAGGATTTGCAGTAGGTGGAGGGAAAAGAATTGGAGCGCCAGAAATTTCATGTGTGCCGCTGTTGTTTATGCATTTACTGCGTCAGTCTCTTGGTAACGTACAGAACCCACCAGCATCACAGCAGAAAATACAGCGTCTGGCATGCCAGGGGGCAGTGACAGTAGCAGGCATATATGAGAACACTTATCATGAGGCTGACGTGCAGTAGTAAAAGATAGGACCTGAAAGAAATATTTGGAAAATAATCGACTTGTGTTTTATTAGCTTTTGTATTCATAATTAAACACTTAAATTCTCTTTTTGTGAGAGCTGTACCAAAAAAACCCTGAGACAAGCTATGGTTTTGTCTCTCTACACTCTATAAACAGTGGTTACTGTATTTTAAAAGGTGGTGTTCTGTCTCAGGTCAGAGCTACAAATACTGCTCCATAACCAACATTTTTCCTTCACATTTCCTCTTTCTAATTTATAATTTAAAAAATAACTAAGGCGACATTCCTAGTTGATTGTAGTCTTATTGATAACTGAAATCTTTTGAGAAGAAGTAGAAGTAATCTCCAGGAAAATGTAGCTAACTTCAGACATTAAAAGACCCGTTCCTGGAAGGTGGTGAAAACTCCGGAGTTGGATTAAACCACAGGTAATTTAGGAGTTATGACTTAGCAAGACGGTATCTCTTAGAGTGCAAAAGGTATGTGGTCTGTGGTACTTTCTGTTGATTCTTTGTGAGCCTGAGGAACTCATAGTATTCTGCCTACAGTAAACATACTGTTCTCCTATGTAGATACAGATAGGGCCCACTCCCATCCTGCTTGAGTGTCTAATACTGACTTGAAGCACATCCCACAGAAGTAAAGGGAACATGGCAGATGTTTGGCAGAACGAGGAAGCGAATGTTGCCACCTTCGGAAGTATACTCGTCTCGTCTGATAATTGCTTTTGATTCTTGTTCTTAGGGACATGCAATGAATAAACAACAATCGAGATTGGGTCTAGTGTTAGGACATTGTATTTCTGTGATATCAAGATATTATATCTTCTAATTACAGGACTGAGGTTATGGTATCTTTTTTTCCAAAAAGACCCAACCAATGGACCAACTGATCAATCAAACCATAATATTTTTCTGTTACTTGTGTAATTTGCTGTGGTGGTTGTTACTAGTGCTGTGCACAGTAATTCTGAATTTTTTGTTCTTTTCTCCCTTTTTTTATGCATATTTGTTGGAATTCAGTGGTGTGGGTCGAAACTGGGGCTGGGCTTCTGCCGGCAGCAGCATCCTTGCTGAGTTTGGTACTCTGCACATGGAATTTGTCCACCTCAGCTATTTGACAGGGGATCCTGTATACTACAATAAGGTGGGTCTCAAATTCAGTTTTTTATCACACAAGGGTCTTTTATACTGTTTCATTGTAAATTGCATTAAAGGGGAAGTACTTTCTATATTGCATTCTATTTGCATTCTTGGTAGCAGGTAAATGTTTTCATACTTGTATTTCTGTTACCAAATAGGTGACTTTTTAAAGTAGAAATTTATGACAGCACAAATTTTCTTATTTGTTTCAGCATACGTTTAAAAATTGTAATTTTTAAACATGTTTATGTCAGCAGTCCTTTAAAAGCAAAAATGTACTAATCTGCAGGAAGCCCTCAAGAAAGCTTCTGGGTTCAGGTTAAGAAAACTTGCTGCTAAAAAAAAAAGAAAAAGAAAAAAGATTAGATTTAACTATGTGCAGAGAGCAGATGAATGTTGTTAGTGGTGATCCTGATTCTTGATTTAATTTAGGTCATGCACATTCGGAAGTTACTTCAAAAAATGGATCGTCCTAATGGACTTTATCCAAATTATTTGAATCCAAGAACAGGCCGGTGGGGTCAGCGTAAGTATTCTTATTTCATTCATTCCTAATTAAAGCTCTACTTGTTATTTTGTTGCTGAGTTGGAGATCAGAAAAATTATTCTGTAGGGCATGAACAGCATTGCTTGAAAACATGCAACGTAGAGCGATTACTTTGACTTGAGATCTCCTGAAATCAATTTTTGCCTGTTGCTGTCTCTGAAGTCACGCAGCTCCATTTTATGGTGCTTCCTACCAAATCTGATGCCTATCCTTACTTTTATCAGTCAATAAAACCTTCAGTAATAAAGAATGAGGCTGAAAATAGTTTCCTCATTTTGATTTTGTTCCTGCTTTTGTTCTGCAAACCATCTGGTAAGTGGATTACTGTAAGGTAACATAGAAGTAATGCATGTTTGTGGTGGTTAAATTTGAGCTCCTTCACCTGGTGTTAGGGACTGACATTTACAAACGTCATTATTCTACTTAGTGGCATGTGAAGTGGCACCATGAACCTCCCTGTAGATCCTGCTGTTATCAATGTGTGTCTCATTAAAAAAAAAAAAAAAAAAAAGCGTTGGAATGAAAAGAAAAAAATGTTTTTGTTGCTGACAGTGTAAGTGGAGAGATAAAACATGA
This sequence comes from Pygoscelis adeliae, assembly GCF_000699105.1. Classification (NCBI taxonomy): domain Eukaryota; kingdom Metazoa; phylum Chordata; class Aves; order Sphenisciformes; family Spheniscidae; genus Pygoscelis; species Pygoscelis adeliae. Next base: position 1,805,294 of record NW_008824032.1, read on the forward strand.
AGATAGAGACACAAATATGATTCCTTTTCTCGAAGTGGTTCTTCCAAGAAAAATTGAGTGGTTTAGTGCTTTCATAGTGGGTGTAATAAAAGAGAATTCTTTTTCTTCAAGGTTTCTGTTCCTATTTCTTTTATGAATGCAAGTTTATTTAGGAAAAACAAGCAAGATGTTCTATTTCTGTCCTATTTGACATCATTGACGGGTTTTGGGGATTTCAGTGGTTGGCTGTAAATATCCAGCAGAACATGTTCTGGCTTGCAAACTGAGAATTTGCTTCTGACTTTGAGTCTGGTATATGAGGGAAATGAATGCAGCTGTCATTGCAGTGACTGTGAAAAGAGTTGTCTAATCTGATCGTTAAGGCCAAAATTGCCTCCCAAGAGTCTAATATCTTTGAGTGAATAGTGACAGCTTCTGAGACTGACACATGGGTTGATGAGATAAATTCTTCAGACAAATTTAGGTTTAACGATGCATTCAGAAAAAAGAAAGTGAGCAAATACAAATATTCACCTATAATTTATTCAAAAGACAATTTTACATTGTTGTTCTGAAATAATTTTTTCTATTGCTTTTTTCTATTCCTAACCAATTGCTCCTGCTACTTTTATCAAAAGTAGTCTAATGTGGCATGTCAATAGGGTTGTTTAGGGGCTTTTTGTCAGTTGTAATAAAGCTCAGAATTAGCAGCTCTTGGGAAGAAAAAATAATCCTGGTCACTGAGAATAAACATACAGTGAAAATTTTAACTTTGCAGAAGTTTGATGGAGCTCAAACACACTATTTAAATGAATTTTGAAAGATAATACATTTGGGACTAAAGTTTAGAATTACAGGCTGAGACTTAAGTTCTTAGGATAAAAAGAAATACAACTTTACAGAGCCTTTAATTGTGCTGCTCATTAGCCACAAACTTATTTCCTGGAATTTGGTGGTTGGTTTTTTGTTTGGGTTGGGTTTTTTTTGTTTTGTTGGGTTTTTTCGAGCAAATAAGCTTCCAAGTGCAGATACAGATATTCTGGTAATGTTTCTAAGATATCTCCAATGCAACAAGCATTTGTAAACTTATCTTGAAAAGCTTTGTGGGGACAAAAAAGCAAGAATCCCTAATTCTGTTTTTCCTGCCACAAACCAGGATGGAACGATGAGAAACTGTTGCATCCCTGGTAGAACACTCTTCAGTGAATCTATTTGCAGAAATTTAAGAAGTTACAGTAAAGGTACACATGCACTGAAACGCTGGACATATGAGCTGGCTTAGACAGGAATTTTTCTTCTGATTCTCCTGCAGAGATTGTATCCTGCATCACCGAAGTCAGTTAAGGGTGATGCCTTCATGCACTACATCTCAGTTCACTAGAGCTCATGTCAGAATCCACGATACTGTTACTGACTTAAGTCACGTTGTTGGTATTAAGGGCAGGCAAGGCTTTTATGTCCTCCTCAGAAGGTAATTTCAAAGAGCATTGTGTTTGGCTTGTTATATACTTTAGTACTGGAAAGACTGAGACAATGAAAGAGTACCAAAGCGTAACTTTTCTTCTTTCAGCTTCTGGGAAAGCTGCCCTTTTCATCTTTGTTATGACCTTTAGTTTGATGCATCTTATCTTGTACAAAGTACTTTCTCCAGATAGTTTCTGAGAATTATTTCAGAACTCTTTATTTGCCTAGATACATGTAACTCTTGACTCTGACCTTTCTGGGTTTTCTTTTTTCTTTTTCTTCCTTTTAACATTTTTTTTTTCCCCTCCTCAGACTTTTTTGGCTCAATTCCAGTTAGGTTTTCTGTTAATCTGTACGGTGTTCCAACTAAGTCATGAGGGGTGGGAAATAGGTAAAATGAATCTACATAGATACACAGTTGAAGTAGTATGGGATTTAGCTGCAATATAGCATCAGGATATGAAGGAGATATAGAAGGGGATAAAGCCAGGCTCACTAGAGATGAGCCTAGGGGTAGCATGCCAATGCTGGGGGCGAAATCGATAGCCCAGCTCAAGTGCATCTACACCAATGCACGCAGCATGGGCAGCAAACAGGAGGAGCTGGAAGCCATTGTGCAGCGGGATAGCTATGACTTAGTCGCCATCACAGAAACATGGTGGGGTGACTCCCA
>NW_008824032.1:1809729-1828303 GCF_000699105.1 Pygoscelis adeliae
TGTCCAGAGAAGGGCAACGAGGCTGGTGAGGGGTCTGGAGAACAAGTCTTATGAGGAGCGGCTGAGGGAACTGGGGTTGTTTAGCCTGGAGAAAAGGAGGCTGAGGGGAGACCTCATTGCTCTCTACAACTAGCTGAAAGGAGGTTGTAGCAAGGTGGGTGTCGGTCTCTTCTCCCAAGTAACTAGGGATAGGACAAGAGGAAATGGCCTCAAGTTGTGCTAGGGGAGGTTTAGATTGGACATGAGGAAAAATTTTCTTTACTGAAAGAGTGGTTAAACATTGGAAGAGGCTGCCCAGGGAAGTGGTTGAGTCCCCATCCCTGGAAGTATTTAAACGACGTGTAGATGAGGTGCTTAGGGACATGGTTTAGTGGGCATGGTGGTGTTGGGTTGACGGTTGGACTTGATGATCTTAGAGGTCTTTTCCAACCTTAATGATTCTATGATTCTGTGATTCTGTCATTCTAGTGGTGGGTTTATTTTCTATTTCTATACCCGTCATTCTAGCAGTGGGTATATTCTAGTGGTGGGTACCTTTATTCAAAGTAATAAAAATACCAGTGATGTGCACACAGCAGTCAGACTAATTAATGTTATTACTACCAGTTGATTATCCAGAGTATTAAACAAAATATATATACGGAAGAATCCATTTATGTCAAGTTTTCTCAGCAGTTATGTTTTGTCTTTACATTTTAATTTATTTTTTAAAAGAAAAAAAATATATGATTTGAATAGCAGAAAAAAGATACACTTCTGTGTTGTTTTTCTGTTTATTTTTGTTCTAACAGGCTGATAGGTAAACTTGAATACTTAAAGACAATTTCTATTGCAAGACAGATTTGTAGAAGAAAAGAGAAGTCTCCAAACATTTTCTGTGGCTTTGGTGTGGCCCCATAGGACTGTAAGCTGGATGTATCTCTACTTGCAACAAGAATTTTGTGGAAAAGTCTTGATACCTTCTACCTTGATACTTGATACAGTATTTTCATACCTTCTCAGAGGTATTTGCACAAGGAACCTACGCACATCCTCATTTTGTGTTTTTAACCAAAAAAACCCACAAGGGTTGCATCTACTTTATTTGACTTGCAATCCCAAGTATTAAATGTTAGTGTGAGCAACTAATGTGCCTTTGAAATAACCCATTTAGAAATCTTTCCTTACTTTTTCCTCTTTGCTCCAGAGATGTGTGCAGTGATTTATGCCACCAGGTAGGTAACTTCTTAGCACATGTAAGGTCTCACAGTGTACCGCTTTTCTTCTTTTGAATCTCACATTTTGCAGAATCTAAATGTCATGTTGTCCATCAGAACTTTATATGAACTGGATATAATTTACAAATATGAAGCTTATGTCTCAGCTGCTGGTGTTAGGAAATTAGAGTAATAAAAGTCAGTGCTAGGTCTTATGGAAGGGGAAGGTGATACTTGTTTGTTTACAGGGTCATTAAGCCAGCTGATTTTTACGTACTCATTTTCTCAGAAGTCTGATTCACTCATACTCACAGGTACCAAGACATGTCCAAGTTGTCTGGACTCAAAGAAAAAGGGACACTGCTATCCAGTCCTCTTCACATATCTAGGGTTCTTGAATGATGATGATGAGCTAGTTTTTGGACAGATCTTTCAGACCTTTTAGGGATCAAATTGTTATGGGTTTTTTCTATGCCTGAGAATATTTCTGTCTTTAGCCTCCATAGATCTTAGACCATGTTGCTGTGTCTTGTCTGTTCTTCCTGATTTAAAAGTATGCTTAAAATACATGTTATGTGGTCTGTTCTCTTCTTGGGTTAGGGGGAAGGGGAATGGGGTATGTAATATGCTGCAACCTTGTCGCCATCCTTCTGATGTTAGGATGCAGAGTCTGATGAGTCATTTCTGCTGTGGTTTGATTTATCAGAGTGCAGGCCTTTTGATCTCGACACAAACAGCATGTTCTGCAATTTAACTGCTGGGGAATGATGTTCTGGAGACAGTGCCCTGTGACATACATACCGTCCTTTTCGCTCATTGTTCTGCTGGTGCTTACAAAGACATGCGTTTTCATTCAAACCAGTCAATGTTTCTGTTACAAATACCTCAGAAGGTATAATCAGTAAAGTAACTTACCAGTCAATTAGTAATTATTGTTTCATCAAGAAGGATGTGACCATGGCTTCCAGGTTCTTAACAAGTTGGAGAGATGAGTAGAGTCATATAGTGTGACATAAATCTAATCTATAGCTATGTCTTTGTAATGTTTACATTTTTATGAATATAAATTTCCATGTGCATTTAATGCATTTTATGTAGGACTTGAAGAAAGGTTCTGGTGACAGATTACCTTCTTTTTTTTTTTTCTGCCTGCCTCGTGAAGCAGCAGCAGCCAGGGTTGGGAGCCGCAGCAGGCAGGGCTGCACAGGGACTACCGTTCCATCCCATCATTTGTTTCCATTTGAATGCCATAAACCCAGTCCTAAAAACTGCCAGGTGAATGGCTTACTGGTCACTGCTAAATCTCCAGGCTTTCCAGTGGAAATACTTCGTAATACAGCTGTACATGACTGGACCCTTACTGCTGTGTAGCAGGTAGGGAGTTCATTATACCCAGGAGGAGGAAAATGATGTCATGTGTAGGCTAAATATTTGTGTTTAAGCTTATAATGTGCAGGTATTATTACAGCATGAGTGGCATGACAGACAGCTTTTTAATGGGTTCAGCTCAGGATTTGTCAGCTCACTGGTGCTTTTGCTAGAAGGCAGAGCTATAATGCCCACAGGAATGTTGACAAATTCAATTTTTGCTTACAGACTAAGGTGATGGTCCAGTAGGAAGGAAGTGATTTACAATACTTCTGCCTTGGGGTTTCAGTTTCTGTAAGACTGAAAGGAAAATAGCTGGCAAGAAGCATATTCTAACCTCTCACATTAACCTACAGTTCACTTTGTTAGCTTTTCATTTTACTTGGTGAGTGGTTAGTTTGATGTAAGCATCAGAACTTTGAATTTAGATTATTTTCAAAAACAGCGACAGTGCTTTCTAGAGAAGCCTGCTAAGCAGATATAATGACTAGAATTTTGATTAAAAGTAAGAGATTTCAGAATTATAGAAATTAATTTGTACTGAAGAAAAATTATTTCTTTAAGAAATGAAAATATGTTGAGAAAATTGAATTCTAGCTTGCATTTGCAAACAGGTTAGATGACAATACCAGCTAGAACAGCAATAACAAAGAAAATGCCAATCTGCATGTTATTGCCAGGTCAGGACATGCCACTCGTGTTTGCACATTTCTGTAAATTGGGCATTCTTCCTTTCTACTTTTTAATACCAAGAACAAAGTATTGCATTTCATCTGGTTCCAACATCTCTTGCAAGTAATAATGTTACTGAAGGGGAATTCAAATTGCTCTGGCTTCACATTTCACTTCCTGCAATTGGGCTACCTATGGAGTTACCTGGGTTGGTTACGTAAGAAAGTTGGGTCAGTTTAACTAAAATTGGGGTTTAGACTATATATGGCTTCCATATGCAAGAAAATAACCAGAGATGTCTATTCTATGTTAGCCTTCTGTGTTTATTACACCTTAGTGATATGTGAGCACATTAACAAGTTGCTGTAAAGTAAGCTAGTATGTGAATTTATGGCGTGTGAGCTGAGTGTTGCTATTAGGAATGTAATAGCAGATACTGAAATTACCATTGCTAAATGCTGATGTGATGAACATTCAGGCTGCAATCTATTCTATAGTGGTTTGTTCATGGCTCCTTACTGAAAACAAGCCCTTTTAGTCAGATTTGCAAGTGGACTAAGTTAAAAGCTCAATGAGGGGTACTCTGTCAGCACACTTACAAGGACTCACCAACGATGTGATATTGGTCCACGTTTGTGTATTTAATGCACTAAATTTAAATGCTGTCTTTGATGTACAAAGTGGTTACTATCCTCTGAAGACTAATAAGAAGATTCACACAGGTATTTAGCCTGCCTTGTTACACACACTGCCTTTAGCACCTTTAGGTGATGTTCTCACTTTCTTGCAGTTCCTTGCATCTGTTACTACAGAGTAAGTAGAGACACAGCCAAGATGGCTGAATGGGAGCAATTTCTATACTCTGTTTCCCAGTTGTTTGTGCTATAGACTAGCCTTTAAATAGACCAAAGCAAATGCCTTTGTGGATGTGCATATTTCAGTTTCTTCAGGTGGTCTTTCATTTTCAACAGTAAATGCTTAAATTAAACCAAACCAAGCACTTTTAATTTTAAAATACTATTTAGAGAAGGCTTCTGTGGATTTAATTTAATTGGATTAGATTTACACTTCTGTTAAAATGGTGCAATTATCACATGTAGGAAAAGCAATAAAAACAATTTTAAATTACTGTCATTAAATCAGTGCAAATATTGGGTGAATATTCCTAAATTTTTATGCCTGCCTGTACAGCTGGTTTTAGTCTAATGCTCTTGGGCTGAGGTGTGTAATTAACTGAACTGCTTCATTTAAACTCTTGCAGGTAATAGACAAACCATGAGTAATACACCCTATCTATTTTCATTTGTGATGTTACATTGTATCAAATACATAGCACCATCTGTCTATATTTATTTGTCAGTATTTAAAGGAAAATTGGAAATAAATTTGATCTGAATGTTTGTAATGCACTTTGTTAAAGACATTAAGAAAGCCACCGCATCCAGCAGACTCCAAGACCTGGGGATTCCTCCTTCCCTGCTATTGAAGCCCAGCCAGGTACAGGTGTCTCCATCCCAGTCTGATGGATGTGGCTGCTGCTGTTCCTGTTTGCAGGTTTGGCCAGTAGCGAGGCTGAGGACATAGCCTAGAGAGGTGCACACATACACACCCGTGCTTGAACCCTTCGACCCCTAATGCAGCCATCGGCTCAGAGCTTGGGTCTTTTCAGATGCAGGTCTCCTCCTACTCACCAGCTCATCCAGCTTGAAGTTTGCTAATGAATTCCACACGCACTCAGGATTAAATTCACTGGGAAGAACAAACGTGAGTCTTTCCAGTTGCTGACACACAGACCTGGGGCCCTGTGACCCACTGTCTTTTCTTCAGCTGCTGCCACCCGAACCTACCAGTCCCTGTGACCCCTTTCTCCAGTTGCTGGCACTCTGACCTTGCAACATGCATCCCAGTCCCTCCAGTTACTGGCACCCAGACTTCTCTTGCAAGCCAGTCTCTCCAGGTGCTGGCACATAGCCCTGCAGGCTCTGTGACCCGTGGCCTCTTCTCCAGCTGCTGATGTTTACACCTTGCAGCACTCACACATAGGATAGTGAGTGGGATTACATGCAACAAATAAAGGATTTAATAAGAAGATAAGGCAGACTGTGCTGGTAGGGTGCAGGGCTCAGACAGACAAGTGTGTTGGTCAGCAGCCTGTTTACATGCGACCAGGCCCTTTTAATCCATCTTCTCTCCATTTTTCTTTGCTCGTTCCTCCCCAATCCACCCTGATCCTTCCCTTTTCCTCCCTTTGGCCCTAAATAGCCCATAGTAAGTTTTATCTAAAGCCACAGACCCTTTCTGCTGTCCCATAAATAAGTTTTGCATAGTCCTGTAGGTCCCCTCAAATACCTCATCATGTTTCCCCCTTCTTATCAGTGACAAAGGTTGGCTCTCCAAGGCTGTGGCTGAGTAGTTCCTTTAATGGCCCATCAATCAGTAGATGAAGAGTTCTGGTCTGTGTTATTGTCTGTTACCACCTGCTCATTAATGTCTGTGTGTTTAATTTACCAATTTCCTTGTCATTTGTTATTTCTTTTATACTGAATAGTCCTTACCCAGATAACTTCACGAAGAAGGTGCTCTCACATTCTGCATATCCCCATGCATCAGAATGCTAATACTGAGAATAATCAGCATGTCAGCTGAAGGATCTGTCCTGGCAGTGTGAGCTCTATCTAATATATAGGAAGAGTAGCTCTCCTGAACGCAAACTTTCAAAGGTGCTGCAGAGATTGATAAATAAATCACTATTTGAATGCCTGTTATCAGGACTTTCACTGTTAAAATTAAACAAGAAACCCTTTCTCTTAGTCTTTACATCCACCTCTGAGAGATTAAAACCCCTGCAGATTGCAAGGTGAGGTGAATAATACTGAAGAATGAAGTGGTCTTTCAAAAGATTAAAGAAATATTGCAGATAAATATTTCAGATAAAAATATAATTGTAGCATAAATTAACAGGTTGATAGTCTAGTTATGGGTAGTAAGAAAGATCCTAGTGTTGGAAAATTCCTGTCTTTGCCAGCTGAAGCTGCTAGCGTTCTCCTTTAACTATGAAAGTACTTTGCATTTTTTCGCCCCCACCCTTACATTGTTTGTTTATTTGCTAGATGCCTTGTTTAGCAGAAGTAGTGTCTTAAATTATGTGTGTTAATACCCCTATGTGATACAGACAACACTAAGAAACCTGCAATGCCAAGAGTCTTGAAAAATCAAATTGTGAAATGTAATGTCAAGTCCTGGAAAAACATCCATAACCTAAAAGGAAGTGAAGGGAATTGTGTCAAGCAGGCCTGTATTTTCGGGACAGTATTTTACAAAACTTTTCAGATAATTACCTTCAATTTGGACTTGTGGGTAATAGTTTCTAATGCTTTAATTCTTGGGTGATTTTTTTTCTCCTCTGGCTTAAGGGGAAAGATTTTCTCTCTCTCGAATAGAAATGGTACAAGATTAAAATAATTTTATTTCTTGTAAAAATAGTTGTAGAAATAGTTCCCAACCTGACTTTGTGTTTGCACATTTATTTGATTTAGCAAGTAGATTTCTTTTTTGATTTGTGGTTGGAACATCAGTTATAGAACTGGAGATATGTGATCATTAGTTTGGGGATTGATGCAGGCATTTATTGTGGTGGTTTTTTTTGTTTCAAATCTGCTTTCAGTTGAGTACATTATGAACAAATGAAAATACAACATGATTTCTAGACTTCCAGCAGTAGGCATGCATGTATCAGTTGTAGATGAGGAGGTGGGGGTGGTTCTCTGCTGTTTAATTTACTTTGCTATCTTGGCGGATGTCCTTAATTTTTCTCTCCAGAATATTCTGTCTTGTTCTGTATTTAGGAACATGCATGTGTTTTGAATATAAAATAACCTATGTAATCTCTGATGGGGAATTCCCCTTGCCCTTTTGCTTTACAACCATGTACAAATGTAATTAACTGTGTTCCAAGAAAAGGCTGCATTCAAATTTGATTATTCATTAGAAGCCAAGAGCAAGTTAATCTGTTAAAACTTTCTTTTAATGAAATACAGCAGAGCTGTGTTACAGGGAATATGCTTTTATAAGTCTCCAAGGTTAAGATGTTTTGCTGGTCTGTTGAACAAGATGCTGAAAAAGCTAAACAAATAAAAGCTTTGTTTAGTGTGTTAAAGATTCTAGTGTTATTGGAAGGTTAAACATGCATATGAATTATGCATTTGAAAGGGAGTGTCTATAAATAATTCCTAAAGATAGGATTTGGATATGGTGTAACTGGGTTTTCAAAGTGCTTGCATACATCGCTGTGGAAAGAGATGAACATTTTATTTTGCTGTATCACCAAACTGTACTTTTAGAGCATGATCTTAGTGGGGAGTGCATCATTGTCTAGAATTTGAAATCTGTCCCGCAACAGCTTTAACATTTATATTCCTGACTGTAAATTAATCTGTATTAACAGAGTCCAGCATGTCTTAGGGTACCACCTGATATTCTTGAGAGATTAAAATGTTGACTGTGAAGACAGCTAACTTAAAATGATTGGGGACTAAAAAGGTATCCTTTGACACATGCTCTATGAGTTTTTAAAGTTTGAGCTCCTGTGGAATCTTGTTATTTCTTTAATAATTGATTTTTGTACTAGGGTCTATATATCTAAACTGTATTTTTGAACCGTTCTTGAAGTCAAGAATGATACCTTTCATTTCCTATCAAAGGGAAGCCTTTCAAGGTCCAATTACAAACTTGTTACGGCCCTATTATAGTTACTTGTTTTTAGTTTATTCCTTCTGTATCACTTATTTGTTGGAGGCTGTGCACCCAGCTGTTTATATCGACGTTCTTTAGACCACAAGTAGATTTCAGATGACATATAATAGTCCATTTCTTTTCTGTCTTCAGTATGTGAGACTTCATATTCTGATTTATGTGTGGAGATGTACCTTCTGGTGGTCACATGAGAAACAATTCCAGTTTGGCAACGTTGAGGGGAGAGGGTCTATAGTTTTGTTCAGGGGACAGTGAATGTATCTTCCTGATAGGTTCATTTTATCATGAATTCCATTGGGAGCTGGACTGTTCTGTAGCAGCAAGGTAAAATACCATCTTGTTTTGGAGATCTATGTGAAGACATAGCTCATCTTTGATTGCAGATCACGCTGTAGCGCTTTTTGGCCTACACAGCCAAAAATGAGAGGGATGGTGATGAATGCAGCCCAAATGTAGGGTGTGGTAGCTCAGTCTCAGTCATAGAGCATGGGCTAAATCTTACAATCAGCACAATTTCCTAGCACCTACAGAGTGACCAAAACTTCAGCTATCTGTGTGTGCAATTTCAGGCATCTGTCATAAGAAGAAAAATAAGAGGTACATAAACACAAGTCTAGGAGAAAGAAACATGCAGAGTACCCTGCGTTTGTATTGCATGTGGTGTAATACATGATTTTTGTAATCAAAAACAGGGAGTGTCTTTCGTTGCTTCTTTGACTCTCTTTTGACTGTCAGCATTCATGTGTTACATATATATGTACTTGTATATATATATGTAAACTGCTATGGTCTTGATACAACTTGAAGGGAGAGGCCGAAGTTGTTGACAGTGGTTTTGCCAGCTAATTTTGCATAGATGGATGTTGGGCTAGATTTAATCTAATAAAGGTTTTCTCTCTCCCATTTTCTTATTTTTAATCTGTAAGAGGAGAGTTGAGATCTTATAGGAAGGCCAAGGTGAGTAAACTAAAGGTTGTAGCAACATTAAGAGCTTGTCAATCTCCCTGTGTAGAAACTCTTATTCAAAAGGGACTCTGGGTTGTGGGCACATACCTACAGCAGTATTGCTTGTAGCAGAAGGTGTTACTGCCCCTTAGCTGTTTTTTCAGAGCCACCTTGTCAGGTTAAAAAAAGTCATCAGAGGTAAACATGTACCTGACTTCCCATCAATCCACTGCAAATTTCAGCAGCTTAGTTAAAGCTGCCAGCGCAGGTGGGATTTACACTACTCCAAACTTGGCAGAGAGGCAGGTGTGCTTCATTTGGGTGACTCTGTGGGTGTAATAGTCTGGAAAAGACAACTTCAGGTGATAAAAGGCCACTTTACTTTTCAGTAAAAGCACCAATGTAAAGGTCTGATGTGTTCTCAGTTTTTGCACGTGGACTTGATATGTTTAGTTGATTGGTCTTTAATTCGTGAACGTGGCTTCTGAGAGATGACCTAAATCTTTCCAGAATTATAAATAATAGCTGGAATGTTCTGAAGTTTCAGGGAAGTTTGAATACAAAAAGGAAAATATTTGTTCCAGCTGTGAATTCCTGAGTGTGAAAGGAGAGCCTGTTGTAAGATATCAAATTAGGATACTCCTTTGACATTACAGAATCATAAACTACATTAAATTTGAAGATGCATTTTGGTTCTAACAACACGAGTTACCTAAATATATGTATTAGTTGGGCTAGTTGTACTGGCTGGTCTGTTTCAAATTATTTCTATTGTCTTTGCACATACTTGAATTGTGCAAGTTTGAGAATTTTAATCTTTAGTTTGATAATCACTTCTAGGAAGTCATTTTGCTTAATTTTGTTATACAAGAAACTTACAGGTAGGACTGCTCAACACTTTCCATTAAGTGATTGTGTTTTCAGTTTCTCATAGCTGCCAAACTTCAACTCTTCCAACTGGAATATTCTGTCTGCCTCAAGCTGTTTCGTTGGTTTTTTTTTTTAACAGCTTTGACAAAAAGGCTTCAGCCATTTCTAAATGAAGGTAGAGGTGGAATGTGATTCTACCCAGATTAAAGTTTGTTTTTTCTAAGTGTACAGTTAAGAAACTCAAGAACCATCATGTTTTGGATATGAAATACTGTGGGAATTACTTGTTTCAGGACTGCTTGAGGAGAAAACCATCCATATTTTTCCAAGCCTTTGAAAAATACATCTACTTTCTCCATATGGAGTGCTTCAAATTCCACTGCTACATTCTCTAGAGTTGTGTGTGCTGAGCAGGCGTGCTGACACATCCCCAGGTTGGGAGGAGCCGAGCTAGGTTTTTCTTGCTGCTTGAATCGGTTGTGGCACCGGACACTAGAATGGGAAGCAATGTCTGTTCAGCTGTCTCCTAACTTATAAGTGCTTGGCTTTGCAACCTTAACTGTTCTTTGAATATCAGTTCTGTTTGTGACAACCTGCATGTTTTCAGAAAAATTCTCATGCTGGTAACATGTTCCTTAGTGATAAATGATTCATAGCTGACTAAAAATTGCACCTCCATCTCCTTTTATCAGGGCTGCCTCTGCTGCAGTTAATTTACAAGTGTTTGCACTTCTAAGCCATCCACTATGGCTTATGGCAACCTTAGGTTGAATTTCCACTGTGAATTGCAGCAGCTGCCATTTCCAGGACCTCAGCTTTCTGGATTAAAGGATTAAAAAGGGAGCTTGCACCTATTTAGAGCAGCTGAGGGGCACTAAGCCCAACTACATGAAGTAAAGATTGAACTGAAATTTAATCAGAGCCACTCTGAAGACAAACAGAAAAGCAATTCTTTAAAAAATTCCTACACAGAGAAAGAGGGCTCCTGCAGTGTAAGGCCAGTTGGTACCCAGAACAACTAATGGTGATGGGGTGTGTGGATTTCTTAATGAAAGTTAATACTAGCTTAATCACTTCACTACTCCCTCCCAGTCGCTTACCTTTTCCACTCTTGAACTCCTTTCCTGACATATTACAATAGCACTTTGTCAAAGATACAGTGTTTGTGATCCTTAAGGAAAAACAACTACTTTGTTCTTTTGTTGCAAAGTAGCTCTCTACTCCTCTTCTTTCAGTTGAAACAAATCAGTAATTTGTTCATCTTGCTGTTTCCAGTCTATTTGGTATAGCACTGTAGGCAGGTCTAAGTCAGTTTTCCTTTACTTTAGAGTCATAACTAACAATTCCAGTTCTAAGACTTGAGTTTCTTTTACATATTGCCAGATTTCTAATTCTTTGCTTGGTTGTTCTCTAGCTGTCTGTACTTAAAAATATTAAATCAGTGTTATAGTTCCAAATTTGTGAATTAAAAATACTGTCAGCATAGTTGATCCTCATGTCCTGCTTGTGCTTAGGTACTGCTAGAATGCTATCTCACCGCACCGCTTTTCAGCACGGCAGCCTGTGCGTGCTAAACATACCTCTGCTCAGCATTTTATTTCATCTTTTTCATTCCGTGTGCAGTAAATGACACGTAAACTTCATGGATGCAAAGGAAGGACGGGAGGACATGCCCTGGGGTCAGGAAGGGGCAGTGGCTCACTACCCATCTGCTCATGGGTAACACCAAGCCTCACCCTCAGGTGTTGTGACTGCAGCATCAGTTCTGGCATGATGTGCTGCTTTTAAAACAATGCCTGGCTTCTTTCTTTATTCCTGCTCATTGACAAGAAATGACAATTGAACAATTAAGGCACAAAGCAGAGAGGGCTTAGAAAATAATGAACTGTTTTTAATTTGCCTCATTAAGCTGCTGTTAACTACTTAAATCCATCTGCTTAAAAATAATTTACACATCTTAAGTTTGCTCTAGAGAGCAGGTAGACCTTCATTAGAGCAGGTTTTGTTATTAATGTTATCTTTAGGGGGCTTTCAGTTGTTGTGCAAAATACTTTATTGCTCACTGAACCAAACTTACCCTGTAAACAAAAGGAAGTGGCACATGTTTGTAACTTGCAGTCTGATGCCATAATGGTATTCTTGGGAACCACTGCTGTTCATTTAGAAACTGGCTTTCTGTGGAGGAAGTTATTTACAGCCATTAGGTAGATCTGGGTACAAAAAAGGAGAATGAGCTATGCGAATGCCTAGTATCCCTATTATCTACTACCATCCCCAAACAATTAGTCCTGGAGCAGAAGAACAGCCAGATCTGTCACAGTGCGTCAGCTGTAATTGAGGAGGGGGAACCCTGCTGCCTACACCCTGAAGAGCTAGCTGAGGAAAAACAAGTTTATTTGTCTCCCCAGATTTGTAAAGAACCAATTTCACTTACAGGGAACAAATCACCAGAGAGCCACAGACTCTGCCTCCTATCTCAAGCTGAGATTCATTGTCATTTCAGTTAGATAGCATGTATGCTCCTTTCTGACCTGCCATGTATTTCTGTGCTTTGCTGCAAAAGAATTATCCTGGCTCTCGTCAGAGGAGACTGTTTCAGCAGTGAGCTAATGAATTGCTGATATGAATAAGGTCGTTTGGAGTGAAACTAGCTTTAGAAATATTAGATAACGATGGTGTGAGAATTTAAAAGAAGGTCCTCCACTCAGTCTGTGGGAAAGAGGTGGTTGTGACTTTTGGAATATTAGCTGAGACACAATATTTGACTAAATATAGATCTTTTATCAATAAATTAAAAACTCATTAAAATATTGCTATGAAATTGATTGGGGTTTTTTTTCAGTTGCGTGCTGTTTATTAAGAAAAATGCCAATATTTAACAGAATGTAAATCTTTTGAAGTATCTGAGCAAAAATGTTGCTATGAACTGTAAATATCATTGTCTTTCTATTAAGATTTTATTTGGCTCTTTCTGGCAAGAGGAAGCCTACAAACAGGTTTGCACACAACGTGCTTTCAAGTGTGTGACAAACCAGAAAAAATACAGGGCTTTTTGTAATTGCTTTTGGTTGTAATAGTCGAAGGTTTTCTTTGCAACTGCAGCTGCCATGTGTTTTAGTTTAAAATAAGACTTCCCAAGGAATCTTTGACTGGAATCCTTTTATGTTTGCCCAGTCTTCTGGGCCTACATTTGAAAAAATGGGGAATGAAGAAAATATCTTAATTTGTCTTGATTGGAAGGACTGAAAGTTCTAAAAATGTATACATGTCATTGAACAGAATATGTGGCTTCTGCCATATTTGATATGCCCTCATACTTCTGTTCTCTTTGCTATATTTGTCTTAATCTGGAAAGAATTTTACTTCAGGATTTTACTGTGAAACACTTCTTCACAGTAAAAACCTTTAAATGACATAGAGCTAATAAAATAATTCTTGTAGATCAAATATGTGAAAAATTAAATTCATTTTTAAATTTGCAAAATACTTATAAACATTTCAAACATAATACCTTTACAGCTGTCTACTGAAGAGTACTCAGTGCCAAGACGCTATTGTAAACTCAGTTATTCAAATCACGAGTTGTTCCTCTTTAGTACTCTGGATTGACGTGCAATCTTAGGGCTGATTAAAAAACTTCAAAATATTCTATGTGCAAAATGTTTTTATGAGCAAAACATTTTGAGTTGAGCTGAGTTAAATCTCTGAATCCATCTGAGCTGTAGCTCAAATAGCAGGAGTGAGGGATAACCACCGTGGACCTTCTGATGATAGGTTTGGGTAGGGAGCTCTGTTTATAGGAGAGAATGATATGTGATGACCCAAATCTACAGTTTTCACCAGCTATATGTTTGCTGAGGAATCTTGAAAAATATTTCTTTAGCATTTCCACTCTAGGTGAGAGCAAGTTGTCAAAGTCCTGCAATCTGTCACAAAATGTGTTTTAATTTTCAGTCATTTCTAGTTATAGTCCTTACACAAATGCAGAAAATTCTGCTTTAGCAAC
This sequence comes from Pygoscelis adeliae, assembly GCF_000699105.1. Lineage (NCBI taxonomy): Eukaryota > Metazoa > Chordata > Aves > Sphenisciformes > Spheniscidae > Pygoscelis > Pygoscelis adeliae. The sequence continues at coordinate 1,823,539 of NW_008824032.1, forward strand.
ACCTTCTGACCCTAGCAGAAGACCTGAAGATCTTGCCAGGGGGCAGTTAATGCTGCTGTAGAAATTGGAAGACTTGCTGTGCTTAAACCTCAGTTCAGCTGCTGCGGTGGCCTCCTTTTCACTTCCACCCTCTTTTGGCTATTTTTTGCAGATTGGGGAGGGCTGTCAGGGAAATAAAGACAGCTGTATCTCAATGCAGTCAGCCCCCTTGAAATACTGCTTCCCTTCTGTGTGAAAGAGGTCTGTCTGTGATGTCTTATCATGTGCGACCACCAAATATACTTCATCTGTCCCTTTACTGCTCCTGAACAGAAGGAACAGAATCAGTTTGCCCGTTCTGACAGGTCTACCCTCTGGTCCAACTGTGAAAGGCATCAGCTGGGGAGTGGAGGAGCCCACTATTTAATGAGAGAGGAGCCTTGAAAACTCCTAGCAGTTGAGATTTGGAGTGAGGTATGCGAAATGGGAATAAAGAAAACACTGCTGCTGGGAGCTGCAAGGCCCTCAGAAGCCCTTAGCCTTACCATGTTTGCTTCTCGCTTGCTGAGTGGGAGGAGGTTCTGTATCTGAGAGGCTTCTGCAGCTCTGTTGTCTGAACGCATGAAGAAGGTGCAAAAAAGGCTGTCTAGGGGATGGCTCCGAGTCCTGTGTGTCCCAATGCTACTGGTTCCTGCATTCCCTGTATTTTCATCTAAGATGAGAAGCAATGTGGAGGTGGAGAAGAGCTGCTGACAGGAGAGAAAGACAGTTCTCAAATGACTGCCTGAAGAGGTAGACGTGAAATGGGGCATGTTTCTGATAATCAACTTTGGAAACTCACCTGGAGTATAGATTTCTCTGTTCAGGAAATAAACCTTTTCCACTCATCTTCCTGCTGTTTCCTGCCCCGAACCCAGCTGGAGCTGCTACAAGATGAACCCTGCTGAGGGTTCAGCAACCCTGTCCTGGTTGGGCACTGAGTGCATCTATCAAAGAAATCTGGCAGAGGAGCAGCGCTGACTCAAGTGACAGAGCTCAGCTGGGGAGGAGGCAGCAGCTTAACAGAAGTAGTTTTAAACCGTATCTCTTGTGAAGACAGTCCTTGAGTAGTGCTGACATGAGGTGTAACTTTGAAGTCTTGGGATGGTTTATTTATTTTTTTCTGAAAACAACAGGCCCTTAGTTCTTGTGTCTACTTGAGAATGTAATTGTGCGTTGAAGGAGTAATTTCTAGCCTTGCATTTGTGGAAGAAAGTAACTCGTGACCTGAATGCCCTCTTACAGCTCAGAGCTAGAAAGCATATGAAAACTCATTGTTTGTAGTTAAATCACTGAGTAGCTGGGTGTAAAAGGCTGTCTAGGAGATGCTGAGATATAAGAGAAGGGCATGAAGTAATTTGCTTGAAATTCACAACCTGAAACCAAATGGGAAAGCTACAGGCTTTCTGTTTGCTCCTTCCTTTGTTTAGAAATCCATTGGTAAGTAGCAGAGGAGTCAAGAGGCAGCTAGAAGAGTTAGGATAGAAGCATCTAGCAGCTCTAACCTCCTACTCACATCTTCAGAGACAAGCAGACGTGCTGGGGCAGGACGGTGCTTGGAGGAAAAAGGAACAGAAGGAGAGTTCCAGCCTCTCTTTTACACCTTTATCCCAGAAAGACTGTGAATAATACCACTTTTTTGAGGTACTTTGGAAAAGGAAGTATCACATCTTTTCTTTTTTTCACCCGGTAAAAGGGAACTTGCATGACTATAACAGCCATGCTTAGGGCAGTGAATTTCTGGCATTGTGACAAAATTGGTCTTAAACATTTCTTTCGCCTAGCTTCAGCAGACTAAGACTGTTCTGGTGCCAGCGTTTTGGGGGCTGTAACGTTGGGAAAGAAAAGGTTATGTGCCGTTCTGGTTGGAGTCACTTATTAAATCTCATAGAGCGTACTGCTTTTTGAATGAAGGGTGTACTGATGGAGTGCTTACTGTGGTTGGAACAGGAGCTCTGAGACTGAGTCAGGCCATCAGTAGGCTTTTTGTGGGGAGGTATGGTAGTTCACCCAAAGAGAAACGTAGGTAGTTCTCATGTGGTCTGTCAGCACAGAATAGCGATGAGTCTACTTGTGAAAGGCAACCTCTGCAAGAGGAAAAAAAAAAAGCGACAAAAAAGAGATCTGCGTGTTAGGAGGTCCAGTTTATGTGGTGTTGGATTCTAATAGTCGAGCAGCCTTTCCCTGTAGCACATGGCGTGGCTCTGCATGGCTGCTCAGGCATGGTGGAACAGAGCAAGGCTTGTGTTGTACACTGCAAAGGCAATTTGCCTCCCATTTGACTGAAATAATTTAAATAAGAACACTTACTTTGAGAATTTCATTAGTCTGTTAAGTAACTACCTTGTTGGAAATAAAAATCTCCTGGAAAGATTGGATTCTGTGTAGTTCATGGCAGTTCATAGCCAGCCACGTGACCTGGTTGCATCCTAAATACAGAGATCTTATGGTTTTTTATATATACTGTTTTTACACATATAAAAAAAAATTAAAAACCCCTAAACCCTAGCAGCAAAACAATTAGGTTCTGTAAAAACAGAGGTTAAATTACTTTTTTTTTTATATGAGGGGTAGCCTGTGCAGAATGACAAATAGTGAACACATACAGCAGGTTTCCACGCCTATGACGTAAGTTTGGAGGGGATAGGGGATGCAGTGCAGCTTTGTCCTGCTAAACAGGCTTAAAATATTGATAATTCTACAACAGTAGACCTTAAAAACATAAGTTTATATTTTGAATAAATTTAAGGTGCTATTATATAACAACTTCAACTTTTTTTTTCCTCTTTCCCTCCTACAGATCACACATCCGTGGGCGGGCTGGGAGACAGTTTTTATGAATATTTATTGAAAGCCTGGCTTATGTCAGACAAGATGGACACGGAGGCAAGGAAAATGTACGACGATGCAATTGAGGTGATTATAATTCATTGAATTTTCCGATACAGTGGAACTTAAAAACTGTCTTTAATACTTAAAAAAAAAACCAACAAAAAAAGCCCACACAGGACTTGTTTTGATTATATAAGTTTTAAGAAATCAAGTGATGAATAATACTAGCTTTCACTCTGAGTAGTTTAAAAAGTATTATTGTGGAATACATCTGATGCAGATTATTGTGCTAAAAATAATCAGCTTGTCCAAAATGGTATAGTGTAAAAGCCCAAGCTATAGTTTATTAGAAAGACATCTAACAACCTTAAGATGTGTGCAGAACGACCAAGTCACTTCTCTCCAGTGTTCAGAATCATTCTAGGAGTTGAAGTCCTGAATTGTTTTATTCTTTAAATTATTTTCTAAAATGTTTAGATGCTATACTCCATATTTATCTTGTAAAATGTAGTTCATACCTATTCCTTGCTCTGTGGTTCTTTTGTGATATGGTCTCACAGACCAAGTAGTGCTTGCCCAAGCAGGGCAGTACTGCAGGATGGTTTAGTGGGATTTGGGGTGGGGGCTTTTTTGTGGTGGCTCTGAGCTTTCTGCTGCCCAGCTCTTACTTTCTTAGTTTCCCCATACACAGGCATCTTCTTTCATCAGGCTCGCTTGTGCCCATATATGCCAACATGCATATGCTACAGTTAAGACACGGAGAGAGTAACTAAGCTAGTTTTAGTCAAGTTAGCTGTGGTACTAACAGCAGCAAGGATCATGTAGTCTTGTCCAAGTGCAGATATGTGCTTGGTGCCTAATCTGTTCCATGCCCTGTGCATGCTGTGTTCCTTTCAACACAAGCTTTTAACACTTAGTTTTGGTGCAGTCAGTCTCCTAAAGCAAAACGCCTGTTCTTGGAGTTCTAAAAATTCACATTTTAAAAGCTATATACTGAAAGTTCTAGACCAAAATTGCTTTGAAGCTGCAATACGTCTTGTTCCTGACCTGAATTTGATAGCTTTCAGCTACTTGAACTTTTTCCTTCCCTACATTGTTTTAAAGGGTTATCTGCATCATGTAGCTGGTTACTAACAAAGGTACAATAGGCATTCTCTCCTGAAGGATAAATGCATTCTTTTCTTTAGTCTCACAATATAAAACGGATTTTGAATTACTTCTTAAGTTGTTTTCGAAGTACTTTCCAGTGTCGTCAGTATGGAGACAAGAATGTAATGGTTCTTCTAATATGTCATTGCCCGATTTCTTCTCAGTACTCTCCTCTTCATCCAGTCAAGAGCTGTGTTTGCACTCTTAACCTTTGCATCACAGTCATCCACTTTCCAGTTGGTTCTACTCTGAAGTTGGTTATAGTCTTTTTGATTTACTGCTTTCCTACTACTGTGATTTACATTCCCGATTCCTTGATGTGTGACCTTATACTCATCTCTATTAAAACACAATTGTTCAGGCAAAACCCATTTTGTCACCTGTTTGGAATGATTTTACAGGACTGACTCTTCCTTTATCACTATCTATAGCTCCATCAATTTTTCTGTCATCTGCAAATTTTTTTTAGCACTTAGAACCATAGAATCATAGAATAGTTTGGGTTGGAAGGGACCTCTAAAGGTTGTCTAGTCCAACCCCCCTGCTGTGGGCAGGGACATCTTCAACTAGAGCAGAGCCCTGTCCAACCTGACCTTGAATGTTTCCAGGGATGGGGCATCCACCACCTCTCTGGGCAACCTGTTCCAGTGCTTCACCACCCTCAGTGTAAAAAATTTCTTCCTTATATCTAGTCTAAATCTACCCCCCTTTAGTTTAAAGCCATTCCCCCTTGTCCTGTCACAACAGGCCCTGCTAAAAAGTTTGT
>NW_008824032.1:1828417-1828699 GCF_000699105.1 Pygoscelis adeliae
CCCTTCAGAGCTGGACACAGTACTCCAGGTGGGGTCTCACCAGAGCAGAGTAGAGGGGCAGAATCACCTCCCTTGACCTGCTGGCCATGCTTCTTTTGATGCAGCCCAGGATACGATTGGCCTTCTGGGCTGCGAGTGCACATTGCTGGCTCATGTCCAGCTTTTCATCCACCAGTACCCCCAAGTCCTTCTTGGCAGGCTGCTCTCAATCCCTTCATCCCCCAGCCTGGATTGATCCCGGGGGTTGCCCCGACCCAGGTGCAGGACCTTGCACTTGGCCTT
>NW_008824032.1:1830959-1845212 GCF_000699105.1 Pygoscelis adeliae
TCCCCTCCCCCGGCATCTCTAGTTTAAAGCCCTCTTCACCAGCTTGGCAAGCCTATGACCGGAGATGCTCTTCCCCTTCTCTGACAGATGCACCCCGTCAGCCCCCAGTAGACCAGGTTTCTCAAAGCGAGTCCCATGGTCTAAGTAGCTGAACCCCTGGCTGTGGCACCAGTCCCATAACCATTTGTTGACTCGCCAGATTCAACTGGCCCTTTCAAACCCCTTCCCTTTGACCGGGAGGACTGATGAGAAAACTACCTGTGCTCCCGAGTCCCTTACCGCCGCTCCCAGGGCTCTGTAGTCCTTCTTGGTAGTCCTCAGTCTGCTCCTGGCTGTGTCACCGGTGCCCACGTGAAACAGCAGCAGCGGACAATAGTCAGTGGACTGTACGAGGCTTGGTAGCCTCTCGGTGACATCCCTGATGTGAGCCCCCGGGAAGCAGCACACCTCTCTGGAGAGTGCGTCCGGTCGGCAAATGGGTGCCTCTGTACCGCTCAGAAGAGAGTCGGCTACTGCTATCACCCGTTGCCTTTTCTTAGTGGTGGTGTTGGTTGTTATACGGGGGGCAGATCGGGCTGCGTTACTCAGCTCCAGCGCTTTTCCTGGTGTGACAGGACTTTCCTCTTCGACCTGCAGAGTGGTTGTTTCTTGCAGATCATTGGTAGAAATGCTGCCTAGCACTGAATAAAAGTATCTTTGCAGAATCTTCACAGGATGAGGATTTTTCACAGTTTTTTCTTTTACTTTGAACTGTTCTAGCAAGCGAAGTTTTAATCCACTTCATATGTGCTGCCTTGAATTTGTTTAGGACTAATATTATGTACAATACCAAGGAAATTCCTCAAAGTCCTAATATTCCTAGTATCAGCATGCTGATACTTGTCAATGACACATTTTTTTTGAAACCACATAATTCATTTTATATGATTGCTCTATTAACCTTTTAAAATACTGTTAAAGCATCAGCTATTTCCCAGTCCTTTTGAACTTTCTTAGCTTTCCAGGGTTTGTTAAAGTCAACATTAGTAGTTCAAAACATTAGTTGAGTACTTTTAATAGTCTAAAATACAGTTTATTGGGTCCTGTGGGTTTAAAAATGTTTAGCAGTTAATGTTTAACATCCATTGTAGTTACTGTTGAAATTTTTTATTCTGACTCCTAAACTGTAGCACTTCAAAATTAGAGGAAATAAACTTTCCCTTTCATCCTCTTCACTGTAAGTCCAGTCTTGCAAACATTTTGTATGGGCAAATCTCTGTCTCTGAATGGAGACACAGCAAAGCAAATTTGGGACCAGATGAAAACACACTGTGGATAGGAGGGAGAAAGAGCTGAGCTGCTCCAGCTTCATGTATGATATGACCTGCAGTGCAAGCATCAGAAGGTTTCCTCTTCATCTTTTCTCTCAGCTAGACCCACCCACGTACATTTGAATCTGCATGAACCGTACTGATTTATGCATTGTGGAACATCCTTCTGGTTTAGGGTTTGTGTTTATCCCAGGTCCTACTTGACATTGAAAGACATGGGCAAAGAGTTAGTGAGTAGGATTTGTTTACATAATTTCAATTTGAATTTTTATTTAAAATCCTAAAATATTTTTAAGAGCCCATTCCCTTACCATTCTTTTGTTGATGTCCGTAACATAGGTCTTCCTCCATAGCTGACACTTCTTACTCTTTGTTTTTCAAAACTTGGAGCAAAAGCTCTTTGCGTCATTTATGGAAGCAGAAGGGGAAGGGTGTAAAATACATTCTTCCCACTCATAGCACAGAGTTGGAAATGTTCTCAGCACCCACCAGTCTAAAAGAAGGTCTCTGTCCAGCCACACTTCACTACCTTAGCTTATTCCAGGTGGGAGGGTGGAAGATAGACAACCATACCCTGGCTCTCAAGTCTTGCAGTAGGCAGCGATACCCCATTCCTTGGAGGTATTAAGAGGAAGAAAGGTGACAGCATCTGTTCTTCAGATGTCATGATTTCCAATCCATCGCATGTGAAGCCTTAGCCAGGTCACCATATACTTCATAATAAGAGTACGAACAAGTTCTGTATCTGTGACCTCTCCGTGCTATATAACATTAGTGCAGTCTTCCACTGTAAAGGATGCTTCATTTCAATGTCCTAGTATGTAGATTCACAGCTGTGTTAAAAGCTGAAATTGTGAAACTTGTTGAGAATTTTTTGTATGGGGATCGCCAGATCTTCACTGGCTACATGGCTGAGGTGTAGATTCACATCACTATAATCATTCAAGCATGCAAGCACTGCAGCATCTCAAGTCAGGAACATATTCAGAAAACCATACAGAAACACATACATATTCAGAAACACAACTATTTCAGATTACTGTTTATATTATCGTCTTCCCCAGATGAGGCTCCTAATCCTACAAATTCTGCCTTTTCTAACTGTAATTTCAATAATTTTGTTTTTAGAAAAGTTTTTTGTTGAAGAAAACTTTGGAAAGCTGTCAGATGTTATTTCAGTACCTGGATGGAGGACTTCAATGTTATCAAATATTGCTGTGTTCAGTACAGCTGCTTTAACAGTCCTGTATCACTTACACATCAGCTTAAAAAAAAAAAAAGTTGAAATACCTACTACAGTCACAGAAGAGCTTAAAGCTTTTCGTTTGTCCATTTTGTTGAAAACTAAAGACAGTCTCACTTTTATTTAGAGGGAAAAGCTATTTCACTCTCCAGTTTTAAACCTGAATTACAAGTTGCAAGCTGATTAATCTGTGTATTTATTGCTTGAATCTGTATTGTAGTGAACTGCATAGTTTGCACTGTGTAGATAGCAAGGAGAGAACTGTGTGCAGCAGACGTGACCTCCACATCCACGATAACTGCTTTCACTATATGCAGGATCCTCTGCCTGTGTGTTCTCAGTATATCTACTTTTAGTGCAAAATACAATTGTGGACATTTGGGGTGTAAGTTGTTGTAGGTACCAGAAAAGTAATGGAGAGGGGTAGTAATTCACTTCTGTAATAGATCTTGTGGATGGCAAGGAGAGTAGTAAATACCTTTTTAATGACACTTCAGTCCTTTAACTCTAATAAGCCTTGGAGTACTCTGACCAGTTACAGGTCATGCACTTTGAAGGAAGTTGTGAACCCATCAGATGGTTATGTGTGGACGTACAAAGGAGATTTCTGGAAAGAAGATAGGAATAATGTCTCCATGGTAAAGATGATAATTGTCTTTATTATTATAGGACTCAAACTGTAACAAGATTCTAGTTACAAGAAAAACTGTCTAATGCTGAAGATAGTAAGTACTGCAGTAGATTGGTGGGGATTGTGAACCTCTCTGAAAGAGGCTTAAGTAAATGTGTTGTTCCGTGTAGTTTGCAAACTTTGGAAAGTTAGGTCAGCTGTTCTTCCTGCTACCAGAAGAATACCATTTATAAGTCACAAGCAACAATGTATATTGGTACAAATGTGCAAAGAAAAAGTAGCAGTTGCCTCACCTATAAAATAATAATGTTTTTTGTGAACAGCTGCTCTAACCCTTACCCATCTTTGACCATGTGCATTCAGAAAGCTGCTATGGAGAAGCAGCTAGAAGGTGGCTGGAGCATTCCTATCACTTCCTATTAAAGACTGACTGAGAGTACAGGTGCTGCCTTTACATATGTTGCTGACCAAAAGTTTCCAATGTGGATGTATTTTTCTGAGTACACACAGACTGTACAGCAGAACAAATAGGTACTTCTCGGAGTTAACAGGTAGACAAACATTGTTTGAGCCGTAAAATATGTGCTGAATTCTCAGCTAAAAGTGCAATGTTATCTATGTCGTGATTTTCCTATGTTTGAACTCATTAGCATCGATTAGCAGTTAGGGTAATTTTTTGTGTACGTTGAAATTAGATTCTTATAGCTGTTTGTTCCTGTAGTGCTCAGAAGTGGATTTGAAAGAAGAAAATTCTTTTTGTTTTGAAAACAATACTTTATTCTTTGAAGGAGAGTTAGTATGTAAAACTTGAATGTGAAACAGTATTTGAAAGTTCTCTTAATCTTCTTGTAGGCCATAGAAAAACATCTCATCAGAAAGTCCAATGGAGGACTGACCTTCATTGGGGAGTGGAAGAACGGGCACCTTGAAAGAAAGATGGGCCATTTGACCTGTTTTGCAGGGGGAATGTTTGCCCTTGGAGCAGATGGTTCCAGAGATGATAAAGCTGGACATTATTTGCAGCTTGGAGCTGAAATTGCACATACGTGTCATGAGTCATATGACAGAACAAGTAAGATACATTGCTAATCTAGTTATTTCTGTAGTTGAAATAAAGAAATTGTTGTAATTATTTTTAAGATTTGTTATGGACCTATGCCTTGTCTAACATGCACTGTTTTTATACAAGTACAATTTTTTTAACATCCATGTATTTACTTCTGATCTACATCATAGTGAGTAAATGTAAAACCAAACTTTATGTGGTTCCTTCTGGCACATTTATCCCTATTTTTGGATCAGTCAGCTAAGATAGGTTATATGGGTGTAGGGAGGAAGGGGTGTGTGTGAAGTCTTGTTCTTCCAGATATATAGGGCAGTTTTTCATTTCATGTATACTGTTCTTACGGTTATGTAGAGTGAAAAATTTGTAAATACACCTTTTACTGTTTTTACTAATTGTACTAAGTACAATTAAACTTGTACTTAGAGAGGATGAAGTTTAGTATGCAAACTGAGAGATGGCCAAAGACATGACTAGTGAGGAAGCAATATCAGACTTCACTGTTGGGCTGGAATTTTCTCAAGTTCAGTCTTTTGGACCAGGTTTATTTTACATCTTTAATAGTGACCTTGATGCATAAAGTCGAAGTGTGCTGATTACACTTACGGTACCCATACAGTCATAAGACACAATTAAAACAGAAGAGTCTCAGAATAGTAAACAGGAAGATCTTGAGGACTGGACTGTCAGAAATAAGTAGTTCACTAGAAAAAAGGCAGGAGCTCTTTCTCTAAACTGGAAATTGAAAAATGCCAGTGCAGTCCTAGTCTGTATCAGGTGAAGAATTTTCAGCAGAGATTAGAGAATATTAACAATGCCTTAGAAGACACATATAATTTGTCATCCAGAATACACTGTACAAATCTGAATTTCAAGCAGAACAAATGCAGAGAAGGACCACAAGAACGATTAGAGTGACAGAGCTTTTATCTTACAATGAGCAGGCCGACCTCTCTTATTTTCCCAGACTAGAAAAATAATGCCAAAGAAAGAAATAAATTTGTTGTCATCTCAAGGGGTAAACACTGAAAAGAAATAGATTTATTTTAAGATATAAACGACACAGTTCTACCAAGAGCAAGATTTGTAAGCTTGCCATGAATAAATGTAGGTTGGAAATTGGAAATGGCTTTGTGTAGCCATCAGAGGAGTGAGCTTCTGAAATAACTTCTTAGTAGAAGTAATGGTAACTAAAACTCAGGCAGTTTTAAGATGAGAATTCATGTATTTATTTATAGGATTACACAGTATCATTGTATAATTGCCTGTCATTTTAAAGATTTCAGTCACATAAGTGATACTTTTACCTGGGTAGCAACAGCATTAAAAAAAAGGAGAAGAAAAAATGTGAGGATACTTAAGGAAAAAGGTAGGACATAGTAGCTGTTGTTGCATTCTGAAAAACTGCATTTAAACTTTTAATTTGACACTTAAAAATAAGCAATGCTAAATTTACAGTTGTTTGTGCAGTCCTAATTTTATTCCTTCAGATGTTTATTCTGTACCCTAAATACGTCAAAAGATGGGGGGGGGGGATAAAAGTTTTGGTTACATATTTAATGACTGTATAAGAACACACACATGCAATAAACAGATTGAAAGTTTTACAGACAGCTATAAATTTGCAATGCCCTAGTTTTCTTTTGTTCAGTCATGCAATCTCAGGAATGTGGATTTTTTGTTTGGTGTTTTTTTGGTTGGTTTTTTTTTTTTTGCCTGGGCTGATTTTTCAAAGAAAATAAAGAACTGTTATGTGCAAAATGTCAACTTCTTCATTATGCTTTAACAGCAGGATTTGAGACATAATTGTACACTTTAATGATAAAACTAGCTGGTTGCAGGAAAAAAGCTCTCTTTCAGAGGGCAGACAGTCATCCTGGTTCAGCTGATAAGTTTGTTTCAGTCAGCAAAGGGGAGAGCCTGACCTCTTTCTCCTGTAGACGCAGGAGAACTCTTGCACCATTTGGTGTCCCCAGAGGAGACAGCAAGGTGCTGAGGCTGCGTGCTGAGGACAGAGAGCTCTCTTCTTCAGATAAACCAACCAGAGCTGTCCTTTCCTGTGTCTTCCCAGGGTTGCTCATAATAAACTGCAGTATATGCCTGGGTTTATAATATTCTAGTATAAAAATACTACTTTATGAAGCAACCTAAATTTCCATAAGGGCTAAGCATGAGGAAAAAAAAAAAAGCTGTTTCAGGGTCCAGTCTCAGGAAAATCGAAACAGAATTTCACAGAATAAAAGCACTTCTGGAAAAGAAGAGCATTATATTGTCAACTGTCAGCAACCTGTTGCACATATTGCAGGTATGAAAGCCTGTTTAAAAAAAAAAAAAAGAGAGAATTTGATATTTCAGAGAGCTTTAGGCAAACTAAATTCTACGTTTGCTACTGTCTTTACAATAATGTTATATAAATCATGGAATACCATCTCCTGAAATTCTGGTTTGAAACTATGCTTTCCATGTCTTGCATAAATAAACAAACATGGTGACATGACAGATGATTTAGGGTCCAGGACTTCTGAGTTTTCAGATAAATGCCGTTGGAGTAACTTTGATCTGGACAGATTTTACCAGTGTGGTAATAAGTAAAATGCTTGTCTTGCAGTGACCGTACACATGCCTATTTAGCATTGAGGTAATTTTCTGCCATGACATTTGTGACTGGAGGTTCTTGATGTATTAGGATTTTTTAAGGCAATAATAGTATCCTCTCAGATCATTTTCCCCTCTCATACATTACCCTATGTCTTCAGACAAAACTCGATCACCCTCTATAAGGCAGAGCGTTTGTGGTGACTTCAGCCTTCTTTAACAAAACAAGACTTTACATATTTTGTCAAGCTAATATAGCCCTTTCATTTGGTCTTGTCTGTTTGCCTCTCTTATTCATTTACTTGCCTTTGGGACTGAAGTTATGACAATTGATGTGAGAAGTCACCTGTTGAATTATGATTGCCCAGACTCTCTTTCTAAGACCATCTCTCTGGTCCCTTGGATGCATTTGCTTCTCTTGATGGCTTCTGAGACCCTTGAGGTCTTAGGCCATTATGAATCCTTCTCCGCTTTCTGGTCTACCCCTCGATGTCAAGCATTCTGTCGCCATCCAGTTTGTGCTTTCAGCAGTAGATGGTGTTTAGGAGCTGTTGCACCAGCAGGCAGTTATACCCTCCTCTTCCAGCTGCCAGGCAGAGGAGCGGATTGTATTGCAAGAATCCCACACAAGCTTAGCTGGGTTACAGTGCTCCCAAACATACTGTAACCCATTCCCCAACTCAAATACTTCTTTTAGGCTCCCCAGACGCATGATGAAAAGATGTGTGTTTTGCCACAAATTATTTGGGGAGGATTGAGGTCACCCTGCAGATAGAAAAGCATCCTGCTTTTTTACCTCTTTACTGGTGAAAAAATATCCTCCACTGCCCATCCTTTCTTTCCATTTTGGCAACAGCAATCACTTTACCATGTAACCAGCAAAAGTTGCCACGTGGTCACAGTTTTGCACAGTAATGTCGTAGACTGATTTATTTGCCTTAGTCTTGGCATCATTGGAATGAGAGCTTTCCACTGACATTTTGGGTATTCCTTAGACCCCTGGAATGTGTATCAGTGATCCCTTGCAGGTTTTTTGGATGCTCACAGTGCATCATTGGGGCTTGCTGAAGATTTTAGGACATTTCTTAACTTGATTGAAAGTGTGGCACAAGTTAAAGCACACCATCACCTTTTGGACAGATTGTTGCTGGCATGACACCATGCCACGTCTCCCAACATATAAATAAGACCAACCTCATATCTGTGAAGCTACCTTAGAGAGGCCACAGCCTATTGCACCTACATGTCTTGCTGGGTCAAGCAAAGATACTCAATCTCAGCCCACATGACTCAGTTTCTTCCTCATTACCTAACACCATTATCGTTTGTAGTTGCTGCTGCTTTAGTCAGGATTAATCAATACTAAGATGAATAGTTTTTTCATAGAGGCAGATGTGGAGGAAGCATGAGACCCCATTTTGGACTTAAGAGGACTGCATGTGTTCATATATAAGCTCAGTTCAGGATGGCGATGGAGGCTCTACAGAGAGGAGAAGGACTTTTGTCTCTTGAATTCAAGGATACCTTGTTCGACATCTCAGTCAAAATAGGTAACAGGAGGTATGCCTTGTGGTAGAAACAGACCCATTCGAGTTCAAAAGTCAGTTGCTTGACTTCTGTACGGATCAGAGGTTTTTCATAAGGTACCTGGCCATCATAGTAACCCAACTTGGGTGAAAGTATCTGCTTTTGTTATCCAAGTGACTGAGTAATTAAAAGCAGGTTAATCATTCCCTTCAGGTTAGCTTGGGGCTTTTTAGCTTTGGACAGTTAAACTCAGTCGACACGCTGCTGTTTTTTGGGATCAAGTCTTCCAGACCTACCCCCTGAGAAAATGTTGCTATCCTACACACACTATTTTCTCACATCAGGCCCAGGTTTCATTGTCCAAATGTAAGGTGGTCTGTCTACCTGTGACATTGTTACTTGTGTGATACTGATCTGCCTCTGAGCAAGGGATTTGTGTTTCCAGGATCCATTGAACTTGTGGGCATGAGACCTCCGAGGCTCTTCCTCTCTTCAGGAAATTGTGGATGCATGTGGCATCCCTTGGGAACACCAAGGATTTGAAAAGGCTTATTGATGGTCAAAGTCAGAAAACTTAACTGTAACCAGAATAGTCTTGTGATGTGTACTCTACACATGCCTCTGCTTCCTACCTACTCTGCTTTTTTCTGTACCATAACCTATTGATAGATTATTGCTGCAGTCATCCTAAATCTCCCATCCTATGACAGTAGATTTCAAGATTTTTCTGTAGTCCAGTGTGCTCTCGATTTGGAGAGAAGATTGACAGAACCTAAGATAGAGGGCATGCTCTGATCTGTGTGCCCATGTACCAGCACAGCACAAGGAATCATAATGCTGTCAGTGGCACTGGTAAGGCAAAAAGAATACAGCTTCATGTGCTTATGGTGCAAGGTTTCTCAATGTTTACGCTTGTGTGTGGACTGCACATCTTGAGGTATTCCAGTTGCTGGGGATCAGTTCTTTGTTTTACATGCTTAACATGTACCACTGAGAAACATGGTAAAGTGAAATCCATAAATGGTAAAAAAAAAAAAAAAAGTCCAATGAAATTGGAAGAATAGAAAGACCACTAACAAATCAATCTGAATAATTAGCTTTCATAGGTATTGTAGAGGTTAGATTAATAAGCAAAATTATCTATATAGATGGCAGCATGTGCTGATTTATAGCACACTATTTTTAGTAAAATACACCATCCCTTATACATAAGAATTTTCCCAGCCATTAGCTGATACTATGTAAAGTATTGACTGACTACAGGCAGGTTATTTTAGGATGAAGTTTTTTGCATGTCTTTAAAGTTTCTTGACAAGAACTGTCCACAGAATCTGGGTACAGCTTTAGCTGTTCTTATATGTGTGACAATTCCAATGCAGAATAAGCCAGATGACTAAGATTTCAGCTGAGACATTGTAAGGGTATGAGTAGATGCTGTCTGTGTCCCAAGACTCTCAGTAAGCAGCTAAACAGGCAAAGATGAAGAAACAAGAATAATTACTTGTTTTCATGAGAAGTATAAAATAACAATGTACGTTGATGGAATGGTTCAGAGAGTCTCAAACAAAAGTATTTTTTTCTTCCTCAAATTTTGTGAGTCGGAGCCTAGAAAGTATTATTATAATTATGAATCCTTTCTTACTTTCAGGAAATTTATTGCTAGATTGACTCTAGTCTTAAAGGAACACACAAAAAATTAAACAATGTTTTCAAAAATATTTCTAAAATTAGATACATAAATATTTATCTAGAAATCTGAGGATTTGCCCTTATTTTCAGCAGTGCTAAATACAGCTCTCATTGAAGTCAACTTTAAATCAGTTAAAATCTCTTTTAAGATGGTACTGGTTTAGCTTTGCAATTTTGCACTATGATGTGAAATTGTTTCTCATCTGCTCTCCCTGCCTAGACTATAGCCTATCAGCCCCATTAATACTAAAATATCTGGATTAAAGTGTGACCACTATAGCATTGTAAAATGGCCTTAGATGGTTCTTTGCTTAGAAGAATGCTCCTCTGAAAGGTACTATGTTCATAGTAGCTTCTTTATTTTAGGCAGCTGTTAGTAGAAGTGCTGTGATTAATTTTACATCCTTGGTTTCAGATAAAAATTCAGTGAGATTGTCACAATATGCAGGGGTCACCCATCCTTGGGTGGTATAATTTCTTGGAGTGCCCAATAACATTAGAAGTAGATATGAGTAAATAATTAAAGATTTAATGTGCCAGCAGGCTACAAAGCAAGAGAAGGTGTCACAGTTTCTGTAGATGATGCATCACTAGAACTGCCTGAAATCCAGCTTCTTCGGCGGATAAGAGTAATACAGCTGACATGGTTTACCTGATTTCCAAAAGGCTTTTTCAAAAGTCCTCTACTAAGGCCCTTTAAGGCTATTAAGCAGCTACAGCATAAACAGCAAGTACCTGCATGGAGAAAAAACAATGGTTGTAGTATAACAAATAGGGCAGTATAATAAATAGTCAGTTATTCCAATGGACGAATAGTGGCTAACCAGTGGTACTCTGATATATTTGATACATCTTTATGTGTATAGATGTGTATAAATGTATAGTATATTTACATTTTATATTTTAATATGTGTATGTATATATAAATAAAAATATATACAAATATACATATATATAAATGATCAGGAAAAGGGCAGGAACAGTAAGGTAAGCGTGCTGATAATAACCAAAAAAAAAGGATAGCAAGGATGAAAGAAAGCTGAAAAATTATGCAAGGACCTTAAGAGGTTGAGTAATTGCGTAATAAATTACTAAATTAAATTCGGTGTAATTAAATGTAAAGTGAGGCGCCTATGAAAAAATTATTCCTAACCTCACATATAAAATGATGAGCTCTTAACTGACCATTACAACTCAGGAAATTGCTCTTGAGATTATGAAAATGTCAGCTCAGTAGCAGTCAGGAAAAACAAAGTGAGAAAGAGCAAAATAGAAAATGTCATTATGTCACTGTATTAATCTTGTCCACACTTTTAGTGCTGTATTCAGGCTTGTCCTCTCATTTCACAAATAATATAGTAGAACTGGAAGAGCTGCAGAGAGAGTTTCTACGCCAGAGGTATTAGAGATGTGGAACTCCTTAGCAGAGGTTGTTTTGGATGCTTAAGGCTTATACAGGTTCAAGGAAACACCAGATAAGTACTTGAGAAATAAATCTATTAAGAATTACTGACCACATAAAAAAGCATGTCTAGTTTGAGAGAAGCCTTGAGCTCAAAGAAATTGGAGACTGGTAGAGAAGCTGGAAAAAGGTATCTCATATACTTGGCCTGTTCTTCCTCTTCCCCATCCTTGTCTGATTTTGATCATTGTTGGAGACTTGATACTGGACCAGACAGAACTTCCACCTGGTTCAGTATGGCCATCCTTATCTTCTTAATTTTGGATAGGTAGAACTCTGTATCTAATCTCATTGATTTTGCAGTAAAATCTGTAAATTTTTTTTACTGAAACTGGTAAAATGGCCCATTTTGAAAGAAGTATCATAAACATTTCTTGATGGAGTTTTCCTTACCAGACATGTGGCTGAAGCAGAGTGTGGTGCTTTTTTCTGTTGGCATCCAGAGCCGTACTCCCTTGAAACAAAAAGATTAAGGAACTTTTTTTGGACATTTTATGCTGGGGTACGCACTGGGAGGTGCTCGTATAAGGTTCCCCTTTCAGACTCATGAGACCATGGTTAATTTGAGCCTCTAGCCCATAGGAATTACATGATTAATTGCTTTGATAATTTTTAAAGCTCAAGTGCAGCTTCAAAGTTCAGCAACTTAAAAATTCTCTGCCAAAGCAAAGGGTGGCATGCAGCTGTAGATAAGAGTGCATTATTTATGTCAAATTTGAGGAATAATGTGTAGCTGTATAATAAAAAAAAACGTAATTGCATCTTCATATTATAGACAATTTTTCTACAGGTACCTCCTTCTTACATGAATAGTCTTCCAGATGCTGGCACAGGGCCATTGCAGCTTCCTTTAAGGGCTGAAATAGTGGATCTCTTAGTTCAGAGATTTATTTTCAGGTGTGGCTAAGTTTTCATTGCCTAGTTATAAACTCTTTACTTGAGGATCATGTTATGAAGCACTTCAGTTACGGTGGCCCGACAGCACTTCCCTAAACCAAGAGAGTTTGGATAAAGGTGCAGGTTATTTGAGATGGTGGTACCTGGTTTTGTTCGAAGATCTTTTTCCACTGTGCTGGGTGGGATCAAAGGACATCAAAACCTCTGTTGACCCTTTTTTTTTCTTTTGCTTGTAAAGAATCAATGTCGGTCACTTTAATTTTATCCTATAATTGAATGTGTTCATGTGTTTATATTCTTAGCGTTTCATTAGGTTTCAAGAGGATTACTGTACATCTGTCAAGATAGGTAGTTTTCTCACAGGAATTGGATAAATTATTCATAAGGAAAATTATAGGCCTCAACAATAGGAAATATTTATGAGACTGCTTAAAGACAAGCTAGTTTCTGTTTTTCTCACATGGTTGGGATATAGCAGTCTCCTAGCCACCCTTCCTGCAAAGGTTGGTAAGGAATAATTTTTTTTCTTCCTCCCCCCCCCCCTTCCTCTGCAGCATTAAAGCTGGGTCCAGAAGCATTCAAATTTGATGGTGGCATAGAGGCGGTGGCAGTGCGGCAGAACGAGAAGTATTACATCCTAAGACCAGAGGTGATTGAGACCTACTGGTATATGTGGAGATTCACCCATGATCCCAAGTACAGGCAGTGGGGCTGGGAGGCAACACAGGTAAATGTATTAATTATCTGTCAGTAAATTAATTCTATGTATTTTCCTTTTGAGGCACTTTAATCTTGTGGTACTGAAACACTTCAAATGGTAATTGATTTTCGCGAGTTCCTGTAAACCAGGGTACATATGGGGGTGCACGCAGTTATTCCTGTTTTGCAACTGCTGAATCAGATGTACAGATGAGAAACATGTTCAGCATTATACAGCTGATGGGTTTTAGGCATGGAAATAGAATCCACTGGACATGGATTCTGATAACTCCTGCTGTTACCAGTAGTCCACAGCCCCCAGGATAGGTAATTTATCCTGGGAAATGAAAGCATATTATAAATAACTTTGTTAAGCATGTGTTAGCACTCGGTTTAGATTAAAAGACAAAGCTGTTCTTACAGTTCCTTCTTGGTCAGCTATTAAAACACAAGTGGTAGGACAACGGTTCTCAGATGGTTTGTAGACTAGATAGCGTGTATACGTGGGTTGGTATCATGGCTCTTTCTTTTCTTAGTTGCCTGATTGGAGGAAGAAAAATTGCCAGTCAGTTTAGATTTACTCAATTATAACAGAAAATTCCATCACTAGAAGTAGACCAGAAAGGGAAGTGAATAAGTAATAGCACGTGAGGCAGAACTTAAAAATTGTTGCTAAGGTATTTTGGACATATTGCTTTTTTTTTTTATAGCTGCTTTCCTGGGTTTAAATCTAGTTGTTGTATGTTTTAATCAAATTCCCAAGTGTGAAAATGCTTCTGAGTCTTTCTCATTGGAAATGCTTGTATTGGTCTACAGAAGCCCAAATTCATTGTAAGACTCTGAACACAGATCTGTGCTCATGGCCTTCCTTCATTCATCCTTTGAACATGGAATCATAGAATCATTAAGGTTGGAAAAGACCTTGGATCATCGAGTCCAACCGTCAGCCCAACACCACCATGTCCACTAAACCATGTCCCTAAGCACCTCATCTACCCGTCTTTTAAATACTTCCAGGGATGGTGACTCAACCACTTCCCTGGGCAGCCTCTTCCAATGTTTAACCACTCTTTCAGTAAAGAAATTTTTCCTCACGTCCAATCTAAACCTCCCCTGGCGCAACTTGAGGCCATTTCC
>NW_008824032.1:1845376-1872962 GCF_000699105.1 Pygoscelis adeliae
AGCCGCTCCTCATAAGACTTGTTCTCCAGACCCCTCACCAGCCTCGTTGCCCTTCTCTGGACACGCTCCAGCACCTCCATGTCCTTCTTGTAGTGAGGGGCCCAAAACTGAACACAGTATTCGAGGTGCGGCCTCACTAGTGCCGAGTACAGGGGCACGATCACTTCCCTACCCCTGCTGGCCACACTATTTCTGATACAGGCCAGGATGTCATTGGCCTTCTTGGCCGCCTGGGCACACTGCCGGCTCATGTTCAGCCGGCTGTCGACCAGCACCCCCAGGTCCTTTTCCGACAGACAAGACATCGATGGATAACTCCTTTGTCTGATAGATTATGGGCTATATGAATAGCTAGGCTTCATTTTCACATGACAATATAATATTCTAATTGTAAAAATTACCTGTAATCCCCAAAAGACTTCTCCTTTTAAATGCTTCTGAGGGCCAAACCTTGTGAGCCTTTTCTGGTCTCACGTTTCTCACTGCTTCCACCTACTGGTCTGTACTGGGGTCGTGCAAAACTCATTTGCTGGCCAAGCAGTTTCTGGTCATCTTCCAGATATGAGTGGCCATTGGATTACTCCAGCTCCTCCACTTCCTTGCTACAGCTCCAGCAGTCTTTGGAAACGCAGCTCAAAGCCAGTTTCAGAGGTGAGAATAAACATTAAAGATAACAAGACACTAACGAAATATTTTGAGTACAGCCAAAGGAGATGAGGGAAGAGCAAAGGAAGAGACGAACCAAGAGCCTGGAGAAACTTTATTCTGCAGGTGAAAACCAGTTTTGCTCCAGAGTCAAGAGACCCAGAAAAAGTACTTGGAGCAAGAAATCTGTTGAGAAGCGTACATCTGTTCATCAGGTGGAAGATAGTCAAGGCAGGTCCAGAATATTTAGCTGAGCTAATATCCCTATCCTTCCCTCAGCACACTTACAGTCATGTAGAAGAGTCCAAGTATTTTAAGATTGTGTCTTAGTCTTGGTTAGGTTTTGCCTTGTAGACTGTTTTGTTATAACCGATGTTATGGTATTCTGAAGAGAGGTTCCACATTCATGACATTTATATTCCAGAATGCATTGCCGCTTTCTCCAAAACATCAAACACTGAGTCACATCATCTCTCCTGCCCAAACTATGCATGTTTCTAAAATGACAGAGAAACAGATTTAGTAACCTACTCCTACTCCTTGCCAGTGTGTGTACTACAAATGCTTGCTGATCTAACACCAGCTCCTGTCAGAAGCCATGGCTGGATGATCCAAGCTGAGATTGGGTCCTTTGTACTAGGTTAAAGAATTTACAAATGTAAATTTTTCAGGCCAGAATCTGCTTCTTAAGCACACTGCAAAGCATGTCTTTGAATTGCATTTTGTTCAGTTTTCTCCATTTGCCTTCATATCTTGGTCCCCATTAATGCTTTCAAACCAAACCCCCCCTTCCTCCTCCTCTGCCTCCAATTTTCTCTGTGTGCAGGGTAGGATTTTATTTTATCCTTCTGTCAACCTGCATCAAAGTTGTGTAAATCAAGCAGCCCGTGTGCTTAACTGCCTCTGTCCTTACAGAGTGCCTTTTTTTTGCTTGCTTCCTCAATAAAGAGTTTCTTTATCCAATACAGCCATAAAATTTTTTTGAACTCTTTGTAAATGGTTTTGCATACCCCTCCCTCCAACAATTACAGATTTTCTTTCTCCCGCCATCATAATACCACAGAAGCTTGGGAAGCTTTTTGCTCCCCAGGGTTTTCTGTTCCCTGCATATAGATAATAAGTTCTTGTGTTTACTCATCACACCTACTCACTACTTTTCCCTTCTTCCCTACCACACACAGCTCTGGTTGTGTTTATTCCTTCATTTATAAATAGAGAAGAATCTGGTATGACACGCAGAGCAGTTGGCTTGCTGCACTTGCACAACACTGTCTGTATTTGCTTTCCTTTTGCCTTTCAACCACTGAAGCATACTTTGAAACCTGTATTACAGACTTCTCATGATGAATGATAGTTTCTTCATCAGAAGTCTAGTAGTTCTTTTAAACTTTTGGGGAAACTGAGTTTTGTTTCTGAGTTCTAAATGGTCTTATTTTTCTACATTGAACCTGGTGTAACCTGGTGTTTGATGACTGAGTTCTTCGTGGTCTCCCCTGTTTGCTTCTTTGAATGGATGAATACGTCCCTACCCAAATGGATTTGGGTTAGTTCACTGATACGTTACAGGTCTGCTTCTGTCATTTTAAGAAATCTTCAGAGATGATCCAGGATACATTGCAGAACCACCTGGCTTTTAAGTATACTGCATTACTTAAGTTTCTTTAGCACTCCCAGCCCAGATCTCTCTCTGCCTTTTATCAATGGGAATTTGCACAGAGGGCTGGATTGTGTGTGTATGCAGATCTTTGTACTGTTCTTTCTTTATCTATTTCACCATTGGCAGCTTCTTTTTGGCTTTATTATCTAGATTTTTGGACAAAACCTGGGCATTTTAGTGCAGGTGTTGTGCTTTGACCAAGACCTGTTTTGTCACATCTCTCCAAATCCAGTGTCTGTGGAGAAAAAACAAGAAGTTGAATCTTACATTCCCTCAGTGATCATAAATCCCTGTGACAGGGTCTCTATCTCTTTCCTAATAAGAAAAGGCTAATTATCCCTAATACTATACTTAGTACTAGAGACAACATCCATCTCAATTGTATTGGTCCAGCCAAATTGGATGATGGTATGCTGGGGGGCTGGCTGAAGTATTACAGAAATACGCATGCAAGATATTCAGGGTAAATACAGAAAAGTACTAAAATCCTTCTTAGGCTAACTATTTGAAAGCAGTAAGAGCCACCACTTCACAATAGGCATGTAAAGCCAATTACTAATCTAAGCTGTGTGAACGAAGGGTTCAACTGTTTGTTGGGGACTTTCGTATCTGACTAAGTAGGATTGCACCACAGAGGCTGCAGAGCTCGTTCAGAGTTTCTACTTACAGTGAAAATAATATACAAGACCTCAAGTTCGGGCTAACTTCAGGCAGTTTGAGGATTGACAGTAAGATGGAGTGGAAAGACCTACAGCTCTCTACTTAGTGAAGCAAAGTAGACAGAAAAGAGCCAGGCATAGGTTGGAGGTGAAAGAAACATGGGTTCACAGTTCATAGGTTGGAAGCTGCGAGTACCACAGAGAGGTGCTTCGGGGAGGTAAGCTGGTGAAGAAACTGGCATAGTTTTTATGAGCATGTGGTTGGCATAGTCAAGAAGAGCCACACATGCAACCACAAAACCACCCTCAGAGGAACTGAAGGAGCTGGGGTCTGATCTAGAGGCACCTCCAATTTTAGTTCCAAAGAATTTAGATCAACTCTGACCTCCCCGTATGTCACAGGCTCAGAAATTTCACTTTGCATCATTTCTGAGCCAAGACACGTGTATTTGGCAAGAGTACACTATTGCATATTCTTCTGTTCTGCTCTTGATTTGAATAAAGGGAACTGGAAAATCCACTTCTTGTGGTAGTTTGTTCCATTATTTAATTACTTGTGCTGTTAAAAATACGAGATTTATTTCCCATTTGAATTTGTCTAGTTTCAGCTGTCAGTCACAGGATTTTCCTATGACTTCCTATACCATATTAAAATGTCTTCTATTCCCCCATGTTTTCTTTCCAAAGAGTTTTCATAGATTGTAATAAGCTTACTACTGAGTCTACTTAAGATGCTAAACAAATTGTATTATCTCCCATTGTAAAGCATTTTCTCCAAATGTCTGCACCCACGTCAGTTCATCATCCTTTTTTAAAAATGAATTCTAGAATTGCATATTCCAGTTTTGTCTTCACGCACAGCCCTGTGCAAAAGTAAAATTACATCCCTGCTACTGTTTACTATCCCTGTGTGTGCACCTGCCACAACATCCTAGCCGGAGCTCATACTGGTTTGTCTCATATGGCCACTGAATTCTTTTAAGTGTCTCTACTTTGCAGGCTAATCTGGTTCTGCAATTACACAGCCTTTATGTCTAGATTTAGGATTATGTGCCTGGTTATATGAAACTCACTCAGTTTGGGCCCCAGTTACCACCAAATTACACTGACTGCCGCTATTTACCTATGTCATTTTGCCAGCAGCAGTGTTGCAGTGATTGATAAAACTTCAGACTGCTCCTTGTGGATTTCTGTGAGAAGCAGCTCTATTTGTTGATGATTTTACATTGCCAGTTCATTCTTAGAGCACTGTCAGTCAGTTTTAAATTAAGATAGTGATATTGATATGGTATAGTGCTGCTTTGTCTTATCATAAAGTCTTATGGTACCATGTCAATCGCTTTAGAAACATTTAAGTTTATTACACCTTTGCAGTTACCTTTATTTACCAACTTGTAGACCTCAAAGCATGAAATCAAGCTTGTGAGCAAGATAGTTTTCTATAAAACCATGCTGATTGGTGTCAATTGTCCTCTTCTTCTTCGGTATTTTTTTACATGTGTTTCTGTAATTGTTTGGGACTAATATCAGGTATGTCATCTTAAAATTGTTCAGCCTGCCAATGCCTCATAATAGTAGCATTGATAACCTTAATAACCTTCCAGTCATCTAGGACTTCCCTGCATTCTAGGGTGCAATAAATTTAGCATTATTTTATCAAGGAAACTGGTCTTCAGCTCTTGAGTCAAAGAGTATCCAGGTGGCAGATCAGATGCCTATACACCAAGTACTCTGAGATCTGTGCAAAGGCAGAACATGGCAAATTTCAAGTGCCTTTTAAGCAACTTGTCTACAGCACCAAAATTTTCAGACAGTGTCCTGAAGTTCTATACACCTCTGAATCAAGGACAATTTGTTTATCCATATTTGGATGAATAGCTGTATAGCAATCTTTCAGAGGAATTTTTCCTCTACAGTTCATTACTACCTGCAGGGTATAGATCTCTGATCAACTAGGATAAATCCTCTGCCTATCCTGAACTCCAGTCTAGCCAGTCTGTCTCCCCAAGGAGAAATTTTTGAAGATACAACACTACTTGGTAATTGTAAGGAGAGAAAAAAAAAATTCAATATAAATCACACATTTTCTTTCTTTGGGCTCCTAGGCCTGCTAGCTTCACCAGTGTTGCACTTAGTTATCCAAGCATGAGGCCTCTACTGCACAGAGCAGGATCTCAGTGCTATCTATTAACTACAGTCTCCAGAATAAAAGAGTTGTGTCTCTTATGCTGACTTGGGGATTTAATTCTTGAGGAGGAAGGAGACAATGTCCTAATAGTGGTACCGTTTGTTCCTTCTTTTCATTTTGCCACAATCACTAGCAAGTTTCTCCTGTCCGAGCTGTGGCACACAGTGTCAGGATTGCTGAATTGTTGACCAGAGGAACACCTGCAAGGTCAGACTCTGCATGCTAGAAATTCTGGCAGGATTGTAACCATTGGAGCTTCCCCCCCCTCATCGTGCCACACTCCAGAGCACAGACAAGGTCGTGTTCTGCAGTATTATAAAAAAGGGGATAGTGGCAAGAGGAGGCACTTCGTTTCCTGCCTAGAAAGCAAAGTGCTTTGGCTCTTGTTTATTCATATAACACCTGCCTAGCAGCTGTAGAATTTGTGGGGAGAAACGTGCAAATGGTTCCATAAACAGCGTATGCATTATTTCTTCAGAAGTTGGCCAAGCAATTAATGTTTTTCTTTTCCTTTTTTTTTTTTTTTTTTTTGTTTGGCTGCAAGAAGATAGCTAGCATCACTTGTGGTGTGTAGGAGCATGCAGACAAAGAGATTGTCATGTGTGTGATGCTGTTGGGCTAGATGTGTCACAAACACCTTTCTCTCCAGACTGTAGAGAAAACCTGGTCAACCCAAATCCCAACACATGAATAGTCTCAGTGAAGCCCTAGCCTGCACCAGTAACCAGATCTGAAAATAATTTATCCAGATACTTTCTCCTTTTAGGCTCAAGTCCTAATAAAAAAGGGAGTGTTTCCATCCGAACTTGGAGAAGGCTCCACTTGAGATAAGGAATTGCAATGAGAATTAGATATTGCCAAGAAAGACTGTACCTTTCTTGGCATAAGCTCAGGCTTTAGAGCCACAGCCTTTCCAGTAATGTCCTTTTGCCAGTCTCTCCTCTTCCTTCTTTAAAAATCTTGGTCTTCAGAATTTTGAAAGAACTTTGTACAGTCTGGATTATTCTTTGGTCCATGAACAACCTCACATTTCCACAGGGTAAGAGTGTATACTAGGAGGAGGTTAGCTGTAGTACCTGATGTGCTGTGACTTACTGTCCTAGGTACCTTGCTCATTTGCCTTTTCACTTTTCCTCCTGATTTTAGTGATGGGGTCTGCCAGCATTCTTCATGCATGTGTCCAATGGAAAATTCTCCTTTGTTTCCCAGTATTTCTTGTACGCAAAGGCTATAGTAAGGACCTTGAAGAGTTAATTTTGATTGAATTTGTTTTCTCTGCATATAAAGGGACATCATTCAAAACCTATTTGCTCCCCTGCCTTGACTCCCCTCAGCTTCCATTGAGTATAACTAGCAAAAATCAGAATTAACAAAAATCTGGGCCTAAAGCACCATGTGGAGAGAAACTTCATACAGGCTAATGGGCTGAATCATAGATTACTGAACTAGAGGTAGCTACGTTCAGTAGTTGGTAATGACAGACATCCTGAGCCAAACATTTTCCTTCATCACTGTGCCTTTTCTGTCCCTGCATGAATCTATTAAAAGAGTTGGTCTCTGCTGAGGAAGCACTGCCAAAGCAGCAGGGAAGCACAAATAACCTGTGAATCATTTCAGAATCATTTCTTTGGGGCTGGTTTTAGTGGCTGATATCCTTGTGTGCTGTAAGGTCGGGCATGTGAATGGAATAATGAAAGTGTAGGCAAGAGGTGCTCTGAGCTACTAACACATTCTTTCCAGTCTCCTCCTCTTCCATTGTGCTTTTTGCAGTACTGTGTTGGAGCTGACTAGCTGGGTGATTTGTGAATCACGGATCCATTGGCCCCTTTCTGCATGGAATGTTTATGGATTTAAACTTCATGCTTTAAATATAAAGAGCTCTTCTGCAGTCCAGCACACAAGCTGACTTGAGTTTCAACTCTGTAAAGGGGAAACGGAGAAGAGCATATGTAGGAGATGGAAATGTGGGGAGAAAGCAGCAGCTAGAAGAGTTTATAAGATGAAATCAACAGTCCCTAAAGATGAGTACGGTATTTTATTCCTACTTTCAGTAAGTCCCTATGACTAGCTACTAGTCACAGAGTTCCTATAACTCTTCAAACTCTTCCAGCTGCAAAATCCAGGGATGTTTGTTATCTTCCTGTGCACCTCATAGCACATGTTGTGTTGATTGACTAATGGATGTTCTACGCAGTGTTACCTATGAGGAGCCATACCAGCTCAGAGCAAAAGTCTACTGAGTCCATGTGCTGTCATCACTATCAGTCAACAGTAAATACCCAGGAAAGAAAGTATGCTTCCCCAGAATACTTTCTTAGCATCTAGCAGTTTGCCAAATGTGGTGTCGTTAGTAGCCCTGGAGGGATTTTACTTCTGTATGTGTCCAGTCCCTTCTTATTTTTTTTGGTCAGCGTAAACTGTTAACATCCATAGCATCCTCTGATAAGGAGATTCACAACTGAATAATGCAGCACGGAAAGAGCTACCTCCTTTGTTGATCAAGCCTGGTCCTTTAATGTTTCCAAATTTTGCTCTACAATTAAATTCTCTTTTTCTTTTCCCTTCCTCTTTGCAGGCAATTGACAAGTATTGTCGAGTCAGCGGTGGCTTTTCTGGTGTCAAGGATGTCTATTCCTCATCTCCTACATATGACGACGTACAGCAGAGCTTTTTCCTTGCTGAAACTTTGAAGTAAGTTCTCTTCGCTCTTGCATCTTTCTGTAAAAGCTAGCATCTAAATTCTAGAAGAATGCAGTGGCTCAACAAATAAACTATTGTCTTGTCAGGGTGGTTTATGGTTTGGGCTTTCTTTTTTTCCCAGCTTTAGGGTCCCAGATCAGCCCATTTTAGCAGCAGAAATACAAACGGAATTTCCCATACAAGAAGCTTATGCTGAGAGAGC
This sequence comes from Pygoscelis adeliae, assembly GCF_000699105.1. Lineage (NCBI taxonomy): Eukaryota > Metazoa > Chordata > Aves > Sphenisciformes > Spheniscidae > Pygoscelis > Pygoscelis adeliae. The sequence continues at coordinate 1,853,428 of NW_008824032.1, forward strand.
TTTAGTTTTTAAGACTTCTATTTGATTTCTGGCATCAGAGCAGAGGAGAGGTTATCTCCTTTTAAGAAATTCCCTTTGCAAAAGACATTTTTTTTTTAGATACATTGACTTGACATGTCTTACGCAAGTAAGTGGCATGCTCTGATATTGTAGAACCTGTTTATCCTGTGTGTGTCACTGGAAGGGAGTAAATGCATGGGACAAAAGTCCTTCGTGCCCTTGCATGATTTTTCTGTATTTATCCCACAACTTATTTTTCTAGAATGCTAGTAAGTGTAAGCAAGAATATCAGGCATATTTTATAATCTCTTGCATACTTAAATATTTTCAATTCAGTCAAATCACCTGTAATCCACCCTGCAGCAGCTAATGTACTCTGCATATTTGGTTCAAGATAAAATGTTCAAAGTCATTGGTCTTCCACTATGTTTCTTTTTAATTAATAACAAAAAATGCTATACTAGAATGTGCCATAACCTCTAACTTATGGAGATGATACATACAATAAGAAAAACTAGTCTAAAGATGGGAACATGTTACAGGGATTTTATTAAGAGATCCATTTTTAAAACAGCTAGCGTGTCATGGCTACTCATCTCCTTCATCATTGACACAAACCAGCTATCAAGAGCACTCTTATCACACATGGTTGTGATTGCTCTGGGGTTTTGCCTATGAAGCAATGTCTTCTTATGTGTGACAATTTTCTTGATAGTCAAGTTACGTCACCAAATTTGGTAATATAGTTCTGGCATTGAAATCTACCAAGATTCCTCTACTGGTTACCTCCCCGAAATCTTGTGAATTGTCTACTTTTGGAAGCAAAATATCTGAGTTGGCTATATTCCCTATCCCTTTTTTTTTCCTCCTGCATAATAGTTTGGAGAATGTTTTAGTTGGTTAAATCCATAGACAGAAGCCATTGCTGGCAGTGTGATTGAGGCCAGAGCTGCTATTAGGAGACCTAGTTGTTGCCTCTGCTTACATATCCATGCCACTTTCTGCCAACGTGTGATGGAAGGGATGATACATATGTTGTTGCACAAACCTGTCAGTAGCGAAGACTCATTAAGGTGCCCTTTCTGTCTTTACAACCCAGTGATATGACGAAAAAACAGTTGTAACTATTTGGCAGTCTAGCATGGCATGCAGGCTTTGCAGAATAAACAGAGTTTCTTTACAGCAGCAGAGTTTACAGTATCAGCAATATCAAAATTTCAGGTTTTAACTGTAGCTGATGTATGTAAAGATTGATTTTGTGTATCGGAAGCTCAAAATGCAGCGGGGAGAAAGTGGGTCGTGAAAGTGGCAGTACGGGTGCCTACTTCAGGCACCACAACATGTTTCACTGGCAAGAAGGGGCTCCAAGTTCATCACGGGTAAGGGGAGAGTCTGGCTATTCTATCCTTCTGCTGGGTCCTTACCAAATTCCTCTGCATAGTCACAATACTTTGTTTCCCCATGTTACCATTATAAAAGAAAGTCAGCCACTGCTATCTCCTCTGTTGTCTTCATTATTTTTATTTCACTTACTCCTTCAAGTTCATTTTCTGGAGACTAAAAGCTATACTCCCAAAGAGAGAGGCAGCAGTTTCAAACAGGTCCAGTCAGAGAAGCAATACCTCCCTAGGAGCTGGTCTTATATGATTGATCTGCCTATAAAAGGCAAATCAGAGAATGAAACTTGCTCCTAAGGGACTTCTGCAGTGGCAAGGCTGACCTTTGAAGTATCGCCAGAATCCTGTCTGCATCTTAAATAATCACAAGGAGATCTGCAAATTCACTGATGCATCACTCAGTAACTGGATGTACTATAGTGCAAGCATTGCAAAAGAAGGCAGTTCTAGGAAGGAACTCAGAAATTTTTATTGGCTTTTGGTTTGGATCATTTCCCGCTTGTGGGACAAAACGTTTTATTGGAGAGCTGGATATTAGGTGTTTGACATTGATGCAATTGGCATAGCCAAACCAGAAACTGGTATTACGTTGAGATAAAATAGACAACGTAAGGTCAGGATAGCTCAAATGGCTATGAAAATAAAGACAGAAGGGTTGGGTGTGATGCCATGAGGAAAATGAAGATGTCCCTCAGAAGAGGGGCATAACATGTGTGTTACGGAATGCCTGCTGTGATCTTTTCTGCTATTGATGATAACTTCTGCATCTTCGTTCCCCTCAAATTCAACATTGACACCTCCCCCAAACACGCATTGTTGCTGCTCGGATACTTTGGCTCATCAAAGATACTCAGCAAATTACGAGAGTTTGGGCAGTCTGAGCTGCAAGAAGGTGGCTGTTTGAGTGGGAAGGAGCAAGACGTAGAAATAGGTTGCCTAAGTTATTCAAAGGAAAAGCATGAATCAAATGAAGAAGGTGAATTTGAGTAAGATGAAACATTGCTACTGTGGTGAAAAAGAGTTTGAAGAGCTACAGAGGGAGAAAGCAAGGTAGGAGTAAGGAGGAAAGGAAAGGCATGACGCTTTAAAGATGAATGAAAAATGTAGAGAAAGAGACTAGACATGTGGGACAAAACTGAATCATATAAGCAAGAAATTTTTATCTGTAAACAGTTAATTGGTGAGGAAGGGAAGAAAAAGTAGAGCTTCACTGACTGGGTTGTGCTGTGGATACAACTGGCAAATAAAGGCCAGGGGAGAATGATCAGGCAGTGACACACGACTGTAGACAGTAGACACTACCAGCATCTGATTGAGAGAGTGCGAAGTAACAGCAGCCTCAGCAGAGCGAAGGCAGAACAACATGTGTGCACATACTGGATGTGACAGAGCCCACTAATGGGAACGATGCCCCTTCCTTGTCACATGCTGCAAGACCTGTCATTTTCTGGATGGCAGGAAAGCAAGCTGTAGCAGGAGCTGAGAGCTCCTGTACACCCATGGTGTTACGCTTGCACTTGCACAGTCAGGTTTTCTGGTACAAGGGAAATGCCTTTGGAATTTTAGCAATTGCATTTGGAAGCCTTGACAAAGATCCCTACCACCATTACACATTAAGTGTGTATTAAGAAAAAAGAACCAAGAAATACTCTTCTTCTACAGATGTCCAGAAACCTTAATTTTGTTACATGCTTCATTTGCTCTGCATTGCTTTATAATGTCCAACATTTATGAATCCCCTCTGCACAATATATTGGCCCATTTCCTTCCACCAGAAGCTGAACCGGCTTCCAGCACGGTGATGACAAGTCAGGTATCTGGCAGGGCTTAGTGGCTTCTCTTCTGCTTCCTCAAAATCTTTTGGATTAAAGAGGATTAGTTATTTCCAAGTGGGTTTACTCCATTAAGAAGAATTTTTTGTCAACAACTTCTCTGCTCCCCTGTCCCCCAAATCTTGTGCTTGGTGTCTTGATGCTTGTTTTACATTGCAAGTCTTTGAAAGGAGTTTTGAAAAACAAAAGTTACTTGGAAAGATTAAAATGCTGTCTTTATAACAACTTAATACCCACCATTTTTCCTGTCTTGATATCTAGGTATTTGTATCTGCTTTTCTCCAATGATGACCTTCTACCATTAGACAACTGGGTTTTTAACACAGAAGCTCATCCTCTGCCTGTTTTACATTTAGCCAACACCACATTGTCAGGAAATCCTGCATATCGATAAAAACAGCTCTATGAAGAGGAGGAGAGACTGTTTTCAGCTCTGTTTTGTTTACATGGACCACTTGAGACTTTAAGCAGGAGAGGAGACAGACACTTGATAAAACTAGACCTCTGAGTCAAGCAAGTACCGGCGTGAGAAACAAAGCTCTTCAACATATAGATAAGTTAAAAATTCTGTTTTATACATGACCAAAACACGTTAGTGTGGTATTTGCAGGACAGAGACTTCATGCGCTTTGAACCCTAGCAAGACATGGAATCTACTGTTTAATATAAACGCAGCAGCATAAGGAAGAAGAGGCTTTCCCGTCCAGGGAGAGGAACTTGGTGCTGCTGCTCCTGGCTGTTGCAAGGAACAACACACCAGTCATCTCTTCAGATCGGGTGGGTTCCAAATACCTAGATTTTATTTTTCTTTTTTTGTGTTTGATGATGGCATGAACAAAGCAACAACAAAAAGCAACATCACTGCACCAGCAGCATCAGGATTTGAATTTTTTTCTGTACCTGTCTGAATTTTCTAAGGAGCATCTGTTTGACCAGACTGGCAGCCATTCTCAGGGCCTCTAAGCTATTAAAACTAAACTATAAACTATAAAAACTATTGCCTCCTCATTTTCCCTTTCCAAAATAATGCTGAAAGATCAGCGTTGTATGCTTACATCCAAAAAAACAATTAGTAAGCATTTGGTTTGTAGTTCATTGTCAGCAACGTGGGCTTAGTTCATTTGGCAAGCCTAAAGTCACAGAGTCTGGAGCATATCGCAGGGGTAGGAAGGAGACGAAGTTTCCCTTCCTCACAAGTCCTGTCACATGGAAAAAAACATTCTCTTATTAGTCGCTCTTTTAGCTAAACAAACAGAGACGACAACATGAGAAAAACAGTCTCTCATGATTTATATAACAGGATACAGTATATGGCACTTAAAAATGCTCCCCTTGAGCTAAGCAGCAGGAGTTTGTTGCTTTGTATTTTTCCACACAATCGGGATTTTTCCTAAAAGTTAAATTTCATTCTTTGGATACTATTCATGGAACCTTCTTTGCAGGTATGTGTATGACAGAAGCCCAAAACTGCCTTTGATTTAGTTTACAAAACTCCTTTTCTTCTCAGTGCTCCAGTGCAAAGCCAACATAATCTTCTTTGGAAACAACGTAACATCTCTTACATATGAGTGGAAAAAGAAACTGAAGAGTCTCTTCTTCCATTAGTTTATGAGAAATGAGATGCTGTTATCTGCATGGGTTTTTTTCCGAGTACTCCTAGGCTGGGCTGGACAATATCACTTAAATGGGGTCTGCTTCAGTCTTCACTTACTGGCTAAAAGAAATTTTGTCTTTTCAATTATATCTCAGTCTCTTTTTTTTACCATTGATCCAGAATCCTTACAGCTCAAATTATTCTTTTTATTCCCCTTTATAGCTCTCAAATCCTTTTGCCGTGGTGACTGGCCTCTTTGCTGAAAAAGAGCTGTGAGGTGCTCCTTTCCCTCCTAATTAGTGCGCAGGTTGAGTCTTTAAAAAGTCTTGATTGTGTTTTAGTACTAACGTGAGTGGAAGAACTCTTCAGTGAGCTACAGCAGTACAGCATCGGATCTAAAGGGAGTGAGTGCTATTTCTCCCCCTCAAAAAATGTTTATATATGAAGTTTTATATAGAAAAGCTTTTCTCTCTATCATATTATAATATATCTGACTGTACAGTATAGTAGAATTTCCCCCATAAAACTTTTCTTTGCTCGTCTTTGACACTAACTTAGACACAGAAATCATCACATGATCTAAGAAAAAATGCTATCAGATGCTTTTTTCCAGACAGTTACTTTAACTTAAGAGGAGGAAGACATCGATCTTGGAAAAAAAACTCCAATCCCAGTGGTTTTACCTTAATAGCAGTTACTTAGTTACTGTAATTTGCAGCAGTATCTTAAAAATAATTTGAGAACTGATAAAGTAATTGATATAGTAAATAATACTGATTCAAGTAATTGTTTATTTAAAATCAGAAGTAGCTTAATAAATGGATTCTTCTTACTGGTCCCACATTAATTTATTTTTCTAATTAGTATTCAGTGACTTAACTGAAGAGCTAGTCATTTTCCATTTTCCAAAGTTCAGATACGTTGTGTTTTCAAGTTGAGTTTTTCCCATCCCATAAGAACTGTTATTAGTTTAAAACTGCACTCGATGGATTGCCTTGTTCTCCTAAATCTCTCTGGGTACAAAGGAGAAAGAGGAAAAGCAGACTTTTCTATTTTAAAAAAAAAAAAGAAAAAAAGAAAAAGGCACTTTCACCCCATACACCCATCCCCATACACCTCCTGATAAATGCAGGTGTAGAATGGCTGCCAGTCTGTTCAGAGAAAGGTCAAGGACAGAATTCTGGAGTCCCAGAAACAGCAAACTTCTTATCATTGTTTGCTGCTCTTCCACCCCCCTCGTGTGAATTAAAGAGCGACGCTTCAAATTAATTCTTCTATGAATCCCAATGGGTTAACTCACTGCCACAAGAATGCTTGAATTGAGGACCTAAGCCATTTCATGTTATGGGATGGTATTTTTCTCAAAGCAGATGTACAGTACTGCTATTTCTTCTTTGTGTAGACAAGCAGCAGCTACCAAATAAAGGACACTTGTTTCTCGTTTTCCAGTTACCCCAACGGCTGTCAGTTTCTACTCTATCACTCTTTAAAATACAAACTATCCTTTCCCTCCAGAAGCTACTGATGTGCATAGTGTATAAAAAATAATGCATTTTATGGACTAGTTGCTGTGTCATTCATGAATCTCTCCAGCCTGAGATTTCCTAGAGCAAGCTGAGTTTGGAGGTAATGGGTTCTGAGCGAGATGGGTGCGTAATAACCAAGCACCACGGATATTGAAACTTCTGACTGAAGTGACGTGCCCTTGTTCTGAGTCCTTCACAGAGAAGTAGGTTCTGATCTGCAGAATGGCGTTATGTGCAACCCAAAGTTCAGACTGTTTTCCCTCTGGGTACATAAGGTACGGTAGAATATTGCCATTTTCATTCTGTTGCTGCTGTCTTACATACTTTCATGAAGATAGAGTGTAAATTTAAGCACAAAAAGACTTTTTAGTCCTAGTTGTTTCCGAGTCTTGCACTGTATTCTCTAACAAAATGATCCTCGTTTTCTTCAGGTAGCTGTCCCATTTTAGCCATTTCTACAATACCCTCTCCTCTTACAGGATGAAATAAAAACCAGAAAATCATGTACGTTTTTGGCACACTGGATTTGGGCAAGAGCCTGGAAATCCCAGAATTGTCTATTTCCTGTTTGCATGCAGTCAAAACAAGGATCTTCAGTTCTTTTCCTAATCCAAGCCTCAAGCTTGCCTGTTGGTCAGGATCTGCTAGCAGTACATTTTTTTCGAACACTTACAGCCTGACTTTTCAAAGAAGCCAAATGTCTGCAGCTTCCACTGACCACCCTGGAGCTATGTGTGTCCTGCAGTCAAGAAGTCAACTTCTTAGCTTTGTCCTCTAAATAAAAACAAAACCCTTGAATGATATTCTGTGAAATTTTGCTGCACAGTATGGTCCTTAAAACTGAATGCTTAAGAAAAGTATGGAAAATAGTAGGTACGCTGGAGTAAAAGTAAAAACAGGTAGTTACCTGTGCCAGTCACACCTTTGAGGCTCCTTTAGCTCCCTGCTCCAAATCTGTGGATCACTGTCTTCTACCTCCCAATCACTGACATATTCCCACCCAGTATTTTACAAGATTTGAATGTTGAGTATCCCGGTTCTGAAAAGTAAAAATAATTGCACACTCCCTGTAATACCATCCTTTAAGGTTAAAGGTCTACCCTGTGCTGACTTACAGCTAAGCAAAGCCCTATCAGGCTGTCTTTTATGATCCCCTCTTCTATCCCTCAGGAAATGATATTACAAACCTTTATAATGTGACTGTCCCTAGTTTGAATGGAGAAGTGGTTAATAGCATTAAGTCTGAAAAGATCAACAATGTAACCTGGCATCCACAGAAAATGGTGAGGCAGTTTACATCTCAGGGCTGTAGTAGCAGGCTTTTAGCAAATCAAGCCTGTTAGGTACATTAATAAGTCTAGTCCGTGTTTTCAAGGGGACAAATAAGAAACAGGCTTCTTGTTACCAGAGAAAAATGAAAGCAAGCTCTTGATCCACACTGTAGTTCGGAGATCTGTTCACCCTGATAAGACATCACTTTTTCGCTCCTTGAATTTTGAGAAACGGTCTTCTGACTCAAGAGTTTGAGTTGCCATACAGAGAGGAAACCCAAGCTCTTTTGCAAGTTACGTGCGTACAACTGTAGCAGAGATGATAAGCACTAGCTGCTTCGGCTGTCAGCGCCTTCTAACAAACTGCTCTGTAATTGCCCGGAAAAGTTGGGAACCACCGAAGTCGAAGGAGACAGCCTGACTTGTTACGGTGAATTGTTGCCTTTAATCCTAATCGCTTGGTGGAAGTTGGATTTGCATTCTGCCTTTATTCTTGCTTTGTCTAAAACTGACAGATTATTTTTCCTCCAAAGTAATAAAAGGGCAAAAGTCTATCTTCTGATGTGGAAACCTGCCTCTGACCTGGAATCCTGCATATGTACTTTTTACAGATTAAAAATAATATTGTATATAAAAAAAATTGAATAAAGAATGTCTTTAAGTGAAAAAGGTGCGTTTTGTGTCCTCTGCCCCCAATAGCAACCTCCTGTAGCATTGGACCGTGAAGCTGATCCTATTTCACAGGCTTGGTGGTGCTGCAGCTTTCCTTTCCCCTGCAGCTCTACTAGGGGCTTTGTCAACTTAAACATGTATCAAGACCCCCCATTGCAAAATTAAACCCCTGTACCCCTTGCTTACCTTTAACAGGTTGCTGTAATTTTTCTCAAGATGTAGCTAAATGTACAACAGTTTGAGATTGTTTCTGTGTGCCAGTGTGAAAGCCACCAAATCTCACAAATTTTTGAGATTTCTACCCTTTTTGTTAAATTTGTGTGAAAGTGGCTAAAAAGTTCAAAGATTCTTCGTGATGAGGGTAAAGGGGCCAGGCAGACAAGCAGTGCTACTAAAAAAACTTAATTTTCTTAAGACACCAGGTTAAAACCCCAGCTTTTCTTGATACTAAATAGCCAGTGAATTGGGCAATTAAGTCTGTCCACCCATTCCTCTGCCCTCTGTGAAAAGGAAGAAGTTTGTAATTGTTTAAATGTTGTTCACAGGGAAATTGGTATGAGGAAATTGCTTCGAGTGAGCCTGTTTTCCCCCTGCACCTTTAAATTCACTCGAACTGCTGCTATAGCTCTCTGCTTTGCAGTACAGCAAGTGAATAACCAGATTTGCTTTCTGATTCACATTAGCTGTAGATAATCCTTACTGTCTGACATCACCCATATTGCTCGTATGCGGTACCTTGTTTTCATGGCGTGCCGTGACTGCCATCCTGTGCGTCCTGTTTCAGTGCTTTATATCCAATGCCCAACCTTCCCAGGGTGCTTCTGCCTCAGGATGCAATGACCTCCTTCAGTATTACTCCATAAGAGAAAATTGCTTCCGAAGTGCCATAGTTCAGTGCAACACATGACACCAGGTAGACGCCTGCTGTCCTGGTATGCCATCCATCTTGAGATGCAGTTACGCATTCAGCTGTTGCTCCCTAGCCTTCCACACAAGCACCGCATGTCCATGATGCACCCAGCTTCCTACCGCAGTGCCTCTACCAAAGCAGTGTCTTTTGCATCCACTGATCTTCCTGTGGTGTCCTCAGCCCTTAAGCCACCTCATTGAAACTCGCTTCTTGCATCAAAGCACGTTTGCTATGTCTATCCATGTCACAGCGTCTCAGCCACTGAGCCCTAATGCACAAAACCGTGCCTCCTGCTCTAGTACTATCAAGCTCTCTATCCTTGTCTGTAACATTTTGGCCAATACTGAAGGCTTCATTACTGTCCTCACTGCTTTTCAGATGGGATCCTGTCCTTTGTGGTTGTACTGCATTGTCTCTGCCTCTTCAACAGTGAGGTGTTTCACCCCTCTGCTTCTACCTCTTCTGAAACACACTTTCTTTGCACGTCCTCTATCCAAGGATATATAGCGAATATCCTCTTTTATTTCTCCTTTGGCACTCTGCCTGCGTGTCACCCGCCCCCCTCCCTTCCCTTGAAGACTCTGTGATTGTGTGTGCTCCTTCCTGGAGACCACGTGCCTTTCCTATGCATATTAATTAGCTGTATTTAAAAATCCTGAAATTAATCCTTAATGGGTTATTTTTAGCCTTCATCTTGTAGCTCTGGGAGTTGGGTTCTCTCAGTGCAAAGCCATAGGCATTCTGTGGGCTTTGGAAAGGAAACATTACTCTATTTGTGCCAGTTCATATGTGGGATGTGTGAAGGTTGTTGGTGGTGTGCTTTTTTTTTTAAAGTGAAGAGCAAGAGTGTTTTTGACAACAATATTTCAGACTGAGTGAACTCCCATGTGAAAAGGTTTGAGAAGAGCAGTCACGCATACAGCCAAACTACCTGCAGGTAAAAATTCAGGGAAGGATTTGGGGAGGAAGAAAAAAGCACTGTGTGTCCATGTGTACCAACAATTTCACTGTTTTCTTTCTTACATGGTCTCCATTGTACAAGTAGTTATAGACAACATGTCTGTATAATGTCTGTCTGTTACCATATAACCCAGAAAGGATGAGCTGCTGCATGACTGAGAAAATAGCATCACGTGTTGGTGTGGGATCACACAGAAGTCCCGTGTGAACTGCATTATGATAGAGCTACAAAAAGGAAGCATGTCCCTAAGTCATTTCTTCCACAAGCTGGTGCTGTGTATGTCTGCATACCCATCTCTTCACCGATCCATGCTGAAGCTTCAGCAAGGAAATCGGTGGAGGAAGCCCCAAAGAATACGAGTGGATGCCAGCAGTCTGCTACTGCTGAAATTGGTATGAGGAAATTGCGACAGAGGCCTGTGCACGGGTTCCAGGAGGTGAGGTGCAGGAAGATTTCTCACGTGGACAGATAGACACATGACTGGTGTGTGGATCCTGCCCAGCATTCCTGTGAATCCCTCTACAGAGCTTCTGGCTTAACTTGAACCGACTGTGGGGCCACAGAATGTGTTTTGAAGAAAAGAGTCGCTGAAGATGCAGAATTACTTGGGATACCAAAGACAAAAGTTTTCAGGGTAACCAGATACTACTTTTATGAGATACATCATTCTCCAGATGAAGGATGTATGGTACATCTCATATAACTGAACTTCAGTCATGTATGCAATACTGCAGCTTGATTAATTTGTCTTGAAAATACAAAGTTGAACACAAGAGCTGCACAGTGGATAGGTAACTGGATAAAGGAGTAAAAAAAGTATAAGATGGAGAAGGAAACTTCTAGGTGTTTTAGTGAACGTCACTAAATCCTGGTACTAGGACAAATCTGGAATGGCAAGAAGAATTTGTTTGCAGCAGAAGAAAGTTAGGAAGAATTGTCAATAAAGAGAATGAAGGATCAGGTAATCTTGAGGCCTGGAACAGCAGAAGACAAATTTAAAAAGTCAAAAGGCAAACTTGCTCCTGCAGGGACTAGGAATAAAACCTTTCACTATAATCTGGGATGTCAGTCTGAAATCATTAACACTGAGAAAGACCTGAACGTATAGTCAGCCGTGATGACACAGATCACCAATGCAAGGTGAAAAAAAGCAGTGAAAATAAAAGAATGGCTGTGCTGGGTCTGCCTAACCTAGCATCTTGGCTCAACACTGACCAAGAGCAGATTTGCACAGAAGAGTAGAAAACTAAATCTATTTCAAATATATTTATATATACTTCCCAAATGTACCCTGAAATGACCTGCAGCTTCCTGAGCTGTAGGTGGTATCTTTGTATTTAATAGCCCTTGACGTACAGGGAGGGGGGGCTGTTCTTAGGAATTAGTCCAGTCACTTACTGAATCAATAGAGACTGTCAGTGTGTTGAACAAGCTCTGCCGAAGAGCCTCATGGTGTGGCAAAGCATGCATGCATCGAAATGGTATTTCTGATGAAACAGAAAAGTATCAGTGTTGTACAAAGCAGGATGAACACATCTGAGATACGGTGTATGGTTCCGGTCACCCGTATTTGGGAGGGCTTGTCTCAGTGGAACAGGTGCAAGACAGGAGTATTTAGGCTTACCAGGGAATGGAGAGTTCGTGTCAAGAGAGGTGAGAAGAAGAGTTTAGCCTGACAACATGGAAGACTGACAGAGGGGATAACTGCTGTCCACAACACATCAAGTGGTTGATGATCCTGGGAGAGAAAAAAGCTGGTTTTCCTGGAGGACAAACCTGGCAAAAAAACCCACACAAATTGATACCTGCAGTATCTGAATAATTTCTGACAACGAGGTCCTAGAAGTAGAAAACATGTTGATCTGCTGAAGAAAAGGATGATGTTGTGTGCTTGCCTGCAATTTCAGGTACCTGAATCAAGGATATAGGAGGTCCCTTCCTGTCCTACATTCCAGAGCTCCTATGGGAGCTCTGTATCTAGGGCTGAATTTACAAAAGCCCTTTCCTTTGTGCTGTTAATCTGTTTCTAGCGCAGGGCAAGTGTAAAATGCCATTGGATCAGAAAAAAAGCCTTTCTTGTCTACATGGATGGGAGAAATTCGTTCACGTTTGCTATGCTGGTTGAGTAATGATGAATAGAAAATCATCAAAATAACTTGCTATTAAGTTTTCTAACATGGTTATCTGATTAGCTTTCACCACTGGATTTGCTATGGCTGAATCAGAAACAGATTGCAATGTGTTGAAACACAGTGCTATCAACATAGGACACCAATCTCTTCTACATGATAGATTTGTTATTGAACAAGAAACGAGGAACAAGGAATATGATACTAAAATAGGAGAGAGTGGTACAGTCCACAAATAAAGTCTTTTGAGCAATGATCCTTACACAGCAAAATAAGTAAATATCGTCAGTACCCTCTGAAGATACTGTCTGTTGCATGCACTTGTATTTGGTTTTTCCCATATTTGTATATGCAGATTTCTGTCATAAGATCTTGTCCTTTATTTGGGTACACATCCCATTATTACTTGAGGTGCTTTATGTCTGTGGGTTATTTCTATACTAATTAATGTTTACATCAAGGGATTTCCCTGACAGTGCTCTGGCATTTTTGCAAGTGTACTCTTAGATCTGCACTGATACAGTTACGCATTTTGTACACTTTAGCCAGGCAAATAATTGCAAAGAATCCATACGTTATTGCTGTTAGTATGCTCAAATCTTAGAACCAGTGCTACTTGGGCAACCATTTATATCAACCTAATATTATAGTCTGCTTAAACCTTATGCCAAGCTCCTGTAAACTCAGACACTGTATTCCTACTTGTATCACAGCAAGGCTAGGTTTTCAGGTTCTCATTAGATATTTTTTAACTGAACTGGAAATTTCCCCCAGGAAAAGAATCCCCAAAGTCTTTGAATACACACCAGTCATCAATTTGTGGGATTAATTGCTTTCCTGTGAAGCAGACTTTGATGACTTAAGTGACAAAAGGAAAAAATTTACTGCCACATCTAGGAGACGTTGGTACATTGATGTTTTATTAGCTTAAATAATACACAAATACTGCTTTTCCAGGTGCGTGGTCTAAGTAAACCTTTCTATATACTGCCTCTGATTTCCTCCAGTTCCTGCTCATGCTATTTCTTAATAGAGCAAACGCCTATGGGGAAAACACATCAACCCCTTCACAGAGCACAGTGTGTAGCCCTGGAGATGTTCCCTCCGAACATTTTACCCCTGCAGGAGAAATTTCTCTGCCAGCTTGAGCTGTTGGGAAGGGGCACTGATGTGGCTGGCTGTACTCTGGTGCTGGCATCACCTTGCTCACCTCTCTGCTGGCTGCCGTATTCTGTGTTCAAGGCATATCCAGGCTAGTCAGCCCAAAATTTGAAAGTCATGATTTGGTTTCAATAATAGTAAGAGATTAACTTCCAAAATGGTGACAGTTGAACATTAGGTTCAATTTGAACATTAGGGACAAATGTCAGACACTCATAGTCTGTCTCCCAAATGCTGAACATCCTTTGCCCACTTGCATGTGTGACACCTGATGCAGCTGACTCACCAGGATGTGCGAAGTCCCCTGTTTCAGGAGCCAGCAAGGCTCGGCAGACCCAGCCAAGTGCAAGGGGCACAGCAGTCTGCCCTGAACAGATTGGGAAATCAACACAAAGGATGGTGGCGAGTTTGTGATGTGGGACATGAATCGTGACTGGTAACCTCTGTGGACACCGTGGGATTTCAACTGGCTCCTGTTGGGAGAAGACTATAGTTTAGTTTTTAGCTGCTTGACAACCCCAATTTTTCAAAAACTCTGAGTCAGGCTGCAAGAATTATGAGATTGCTTCTAAATAATAAGTTTGAGGATCTTTTACCATGTCTTCAGGGTGGTTTTTTTTTATCTTGAGCCTTTGGGTCACCCATAGTTTAATATTTCCATGCCCTTCCCTTCCCTTTTCTTCCAGAATGATTAAAAACACCCTTAAAAATAAAAAGAAAACTTGGCATATCTCCCAATCTGGCAGAGGTTCCAGCACTTTATACCAGCATCATGAAATAATCAAGAGTCGGCATTGCTGCATTAAGCTCACCCTGAGCACTGCTACAAATGCTAAAGTAAGGGCAAGTTGCTTTGTAGAAAGCAAATTTTTTTAAACTTAAATCTGATACAGACACGGATCTTCACTCCCCAGACATACCAGGCAATTTCTCCTGTTGACTGCTCTGGTTCAAGCACAGACAATTGGCAACATCCTGTTTTTAGTGAGACAGCTCATAGTAACCAAGTACAAAACACAACACTGAATAACATGACATCCAAGTCATGTGCAAGACATCATTCTTGCACTGATCTTTATACAGGCAGGTTTATTTTTCCACTCCCAAGTGAATGATGAACGGGATTCATACACTTGGCCTTAACTCCATCACCTGTAGTTCTTCCACCACGCGCTGCAGGAGTGCTGGAGGGAGGAGGGAAGGGAGACACTTGGGGTTTTTTTAAACCCTGTACTACATACCTGTCTGTACAGAGAGACCCACACAGACTTCCAGCGTATTAACCAGTTTGTCCTTAGACAGGAATGGAAAGCTAGACAATTGCACTCTGGGTTTGGGAGATCCTTCCAGATGATATCTGGGCTGTGCTCTGGTTGTTCTGTTGTCACAGCTAAACATGGCATTACTCCCACTTGAGCAATCCTTAGAGAACGAACCAGAGACTTTTTCTTGAAATGGATGCATCAAGCCATTCCCCTAAAGCAACGTTGTGAAATTTTGACTTGTAAGAGGGGTTGCAAAGCACTCAAGGATGTTAGCAGGAGAGGAGGCGAAATGAATGCTTGCATGAATGCTGGACACGGTATATCAGAGTTAATCCTTTGGCCCCGTTTGTCTGACACCCAGCTGCAGGCAGCCTGCACCAGCAACCTTGCACCGTGTTATTTGTGATAAAAGCGCAGGCTTTGTAGATACAGAAACTCGGCAGTCAGAATATTAAATTGGACTTCGCAGAGCAAGCGAGGGGAAACTATCGCTCAAGATACCATCTCGTGGTAGCAAGAGGCACAGACCAACAGAGCCCGCAGATTTAAATGGTGTGAAGCAAGCATCAAGCCTATCGAATAGCTGATCATAAACTCCTTCCTTTCCAAGCAAAGGATGCCACCGAGGAGTAAGTACTAGGCTCAGATCTCGCTCTGCCCGGTGCGTCCTGGCCCAGGAGCTGCAGGGAGGGGGGACACAAGAAAAAAATCACAGGTTTATACTGCACTCACCCCACCCAGCGGTGGGTCCGTGACATTCCTTGTCCAAAACACCTTCCCCTGTTTCACAGAGCCATCAATTGCAAGATGGACCAAAAGAAGCCTGCCATGAGAGTGACGGTCTTGAACATAGCGGTGGGTATGTGCTGTTCCTTACGTCATCAGCATTTAGAAGTAAAGTGTGTAGAAAGCCCATGTACATGTAAAAATCCAGTGTGCTAGATTAATTAAAAAGCTTACATACCTAAAGTTGCATGTGGGATTATCAGAAAAACGTATATCTAGTTCCTGATGAAATCACCACATTGAAAAATTTGAGATGCAATAATATTTGAAAAAGAAAATAGCATGTAATGAGAAACTGAAGATGCTTCATTCATGTAATTTTTTACAAAAATATTTGAAGGGACGAGGTGATTACAGAGTATATAAGTACCCTCACTGGGAGGAACTTCAGTTCTCAAAAGCTTTTTATTCTAGTAGAGAAAGCATAACAAGAAATCAAAAGCCAGAAACTGAACCTTGACAAATGCAGACTGGAAAATAAGGTATAGATTTTTAACGGTGAAAAGGCTTAATCACCGAGCAAAGTGATACGTTCTTTTTCCCTTGACAACCTATGGATGAGGTCTGGATGCTTTTCTGTATTACACATTTCAGTCAGGCCCAAGTTATTAGGCTCAGTGGACATAAGGGGGTGAAAGCCTATGGACTACATTATTCAGGCAGTAAGAATAGATCGTGCAATTGTCCCTTTTAGCCTTGAGAACTATTGCAATAATTTTAAAAAGGCTTGGATGACTTTCTGAAGACTATCACTTGGTAATTAATCTGAGGAGAAAGTGCTACAGCATCCCTTTGAAAGAAAGATCTTCAAACCAGGCCGAGCCTTACTGAAGGAGAAAGTCCCTGAGAAGGGATACGGTTGAGACACTGGGTTTGGAGTGTAATAGCTGGTTAAGAAGCTAGGCTAACTCTCCTGTGTACTGACACCTTAAAACTCTTTAATCATGTTGTCTTTTTCAAAAACTGGGAAGCACCTATGAAGACTCACAAAGGCAGATGTATTATAGCTATTCTGTATTAGGCGGTAAAGACTCTCGGACTGAAAGAACTCGATGAAGAAATGCCTCTCTACACCTTTTCTGGAAGCTCTATGTGAAGCTGCAACATGATGTGCTTGAAGCTGATGCAGTTACAGAGTGAGACTGTGCACAGATATTCTGGACCTCTAAGGCCATCGAGCACTGCTTGCACAGCGCCATGGATACAGCTTTCTTACCAGCATACCATCTTCAGATACCAGTAGCAATGACTACTAGTTTGCACCAAGCTGCGCCAACAGGAAGCGATGGGAACATAATGGTCCACCTGGAAAAGAGGTCAGCTCTTCTAGTTAGTACCAGCAGATGTACGAATTAATGACTAAATGGGCTGTTGAACAAATTTTTGTGGAAGCTTTGCTAGCCTGTGCACCATTGGACTGTCCTGGCATTCTTCAAGCAGAAGTGCTAAAAAGGCTTTGGCAGTAAAAACAAGATCAAACAATCCCTCAGAATGCAGAAGAAAGTGATCTGAAATGTTTGTAGTATCTGCAAAATCTTCAAGAATAAAATTATATCACTAATATCAAACGCAAAAATTGCTTTGCCCTCATGCATTTTCTTTTCTATTAACTTTCTAGGCTGGCTTCCTCCATCTTAAGGCAGCAACAAAAGCAGTCTTTCTTTGCCTCAGTGGTCTTCTACAATGCATATTAAGCATTTTGATGGAAGATACTACATAGTGTAAGTGCTATTGCAGGGCAGTGTTTAACTTTCAGCCCTCATACTCTACAGACCTCTTTCCCACCCGTTCCAATGACTCCGCAGTTGTGAGAGGAGGGATGCATCCATCGATGCCAGGTGTATTTGGAGAAACCAGGTTTGTAGACATACTTTTGGTGTCAAAAGAGTTCTCTGCATTTTTCTTTATATGGGAGATGAACTTGACGAGAAAAGCCTAACCCCACAACTCCCCAGTTCAAACCAGTCTGATAATTGGGCACCTCACTGTCGTGAACTTCTGGCTATTTGACAGCAAACTCCCTACCTCCCTAATCAACACTCACAAAATTGAGTGGCACCTGTTATAGGACCAAGCTGGAGATTTAATATATCTTCTTTTTTTTTGGTTAATGTTCTTTTCCCTTTCTTAGACTGGTCCTCAACTACTTAATATTCAGTGCTTGCTGCTAGTACTGGAGAGGCACATTTTATTTAACAAATGTGAGAAGTTTAGTTATGTGAATGAGGAACTTTTAGAAATGTGAACATTGGTATAAGAAAGAAATCCATGGCATGGCCACACATGAATTCCAGTTATCCAGTGGTTTTTGAACTTAGATGGAGATGCAGATGGAGAGCTGTAAAGAGGGAGAAGAGCATTACATGGGACTACGGGGGTCATGACAAGAACTGGTAAAATGAGGATGTCTTTTGAAGTGGATCCTACTGTACTCCCACTTTCCAAATTAGCTTTAGAGTGGCTATAATCTACTATATCTAGATGTATAAGTGACAGATTTTTCAGGTTAAGAGACCACTGTTACTCTGGTTTCCTACATAGCAGAGGCTATACATAATGTTTCACATTGTGATTCTGCACCAAGCCTATGAATTGAGCCAAAGCTTTTTTTTTTGTAAATGCAGTTTTGATTTAAAGATCGCAATTGCAAAAGTTAACATTTATTTTGTGATTTTTATCATTTAGTCCATGTTAGTTCATTTAATGTTATAGTGTAAAATGACAACTTGTAAATCAAACTTCATCCAATAATAAATGAAAACTTCTATCATTATTTGAAATCTGCAATGCACTCAAAATACCAATGTCATGCTTGTCTGACAATATGGATTCTTCATAAAAACATGCTCATTGGCATTTACTATCCAACTGTCCTCCATTGACTGTACCCTATATTAACGACACCAATGCCAGGCATGTATTTCCAGTATTGACGTGATAGCCGCTTTTACTTCTGTTCCTCTGGAGCTTCCTCAGTATTCCTAAAGTTATTAAAAATGTACATCAATAGCTTGGAGTTCCTGTTCCATTTTAGCAAGCAAAAATCTATTCCTCTCTGGCGACAAAATATTTAACAGCAAAAGGTGGTCTTTAAACTTGGCTTTTGTACCTGCTGGAACCAGAAGTAATTAATTTGTCTGTAGCGTGTAAGTATCACTGACATATCTTTGCTACTTCCCCATTTTCTGCATGCCTGGAGGGTAAATAAACACCTTTCCAGCAAAGCAGCCTTAACATTTTTTTCTTTTCCTGTGTGTATACGTAAGTAAAATTCTTCTTACTGACTGTGATCCTGTTGACAGCGGAGTTTCATTGATAACCAACAGGTTGCTTTACTAATTGCCAGCAAACTAATTAAATGAGATGAATGGTACTGGTCAGCTAACTTAAAAAATAGTAAGGCTCTTACTGATCGAGTACGTTTTGTAGCCACTTTGCTAACCTGCCAAGCACAAGAGTATATAAACAAGTTACCGCGAAGTAGACCAAACTGAAAACTTGCAGCAAATCAACTGCTTTGCAGCAAGCGTGCCTGTTCTCTCTTGGTATCCCTTGAAATATCTTAATTGGCTTGGGTTTGTTATCGGCTAACAACACGCACGGGCCCTCTCGGTGACTGCTGAGCAGCAGGGTAACATGTTTAGGTATCCACCCCCTCGGGCTTTCAAGGACTTTTTATTGCAGACACTCTGCTATTTTGGGCAGATACCTTAAGCCAGAGACAACACAGACGCAAACCTGAGGGTGCTCGGGGAGGAGGGTTGCCTGCATCCATCTCTCCTCCTCACCTTCTGCCGGCCCTCCCTGCACCCTGCCACCAAGAAACCCAAATAAAGAATTAGAGGTGTAAAAATCCCCACCGCACCGCAAAGATATGACTAAAAATAAATAACGTAGGCCTCATTTTTCCACCTCCGTTTCTGCCGTCGGGCTGGTTTCACACCAGCAGATGCTCCGGGGAGCGGGATACAGCTCCGCAGGGCAGGGGGCTGCGAGAAGCTCGGCGCAGGGGGCCCTATCTGCAAATTTAA
>NW_008824032.1:1873333-1888536 GCF_000699105.1 Pygoscelis adeliae
GGTGCGGAGTCCCCTCCCGTGCTACTTCTGGCAGGGGGCGGCAGCCACCCTCCCCCTGCCCGGGCCTGAGGTCGGGGCTTCTCCCAAACGCCTTCCCTGCCGTGTCGGCGCTGGAAGCGAGTGGAGCGCCGAGGAGGCCGGTGCCCCTCGGGCCGTTTTCCCACCCCGCTGCCGTGGGGCAGGTTTTTCCCGGCTCGGGTGCCGGGACGAAGGGTCCCCCTCCCCGCCCTCCATCCCCTGGGGCCTTGGCCCCTGGCGAACACGGGGACTGCGTCTGCCGTGGAGGGGATGCCCAGCTCAAATTTACCAGGCGGTGGGATGAGGGACAGGGTGGTGGTCATGCTAAAAGGTGGTTCCCTGGGATAGCCTGTAGGGCCAAGAGCATCCTCCCTACGGAGTGACGATCTGGGTGGTAATTACTGCTGCTCTGCAGTCTTGTTCAGGGTGCGTTCATGGGTGGTATCCAGATGGAAGGAGAGAAGGGGCTGTGCGTGGCCATTTTCAAGGAGATCGCAGGAAGGGATCTCCTTGCCGACATCTCCAAAGGTGAGGAATACACCAAATCAATTCAGTACCTCCGTAACATAAAGCCAGTAAAGTCACTTCTGCATTGAGTTTACAGCCAAGTGTCCAGGCCATCATTAGTCATCGGGGATTAAGGATGGGAACAATCCTGAATCTGTGGGTGAAGAAGTGGTGTTGCCGTCCGAGTGCAACCTTAAACTGGGGTTTAGTAAAGGCTCACAGTCTCTAAGTCCCTTTCCTTATCTCACTTTCTTGCTGAGCATTTATGTTGGCTTCTCTTTCATTAAGATGATTGAGGCCAGTAGTGGGAATGAAGATGACAGTCCCCTGGCAGATGATCCCAAGAACGTGAAACAATATGAGACATTACCGAAGGCATTTAAAGATAATGCTTTCCAGAGATGTAGCAAGGCAGAGGCCTATGAGAGCGAGCATGTATCAGAAATACACCAGAGGGACCGCCCTGGGGAGAGGCAGGATGACGGCATTCATCTAGAAAAGGTCCTGGAGGGCCTCCACAGCATCCTTCTCCACCCAGAAGATGCTACAGGAGATGATCACTCTGGATACAGTGAGTGTGAGGAAATCGTCAGTCAGACATCAAATCTTCAGCAGCGTGAGGCCTGCCAGACAGAGAAACCCCACAAATGTCCCAAATGTAACAAGGGCTTCAGGTGGTGCTCTGATTTAATTAAACACCAGAGAACCCACACAGGTGAGAAGCCCTTCATATGCAGTGAGTGTGGGGAAAACATCAGGGTGAACTTGCACCTTATCTCCCGCAGAAGAATGCACACATGAGAAAGGCCCTACCTTGTCTCGAATGTAGGAAAAGCTTCAGCCGAAACTCTCACCTTAGAAATCACCAGAGAGCTCACACTGGCGAGAGGCCCTTCAAATGCACGTGGCGTGGAAAAGGCTTCAGTGATTTCCCAGCACTCGCGCAGCACCAGCGAACCCACAGGGGCAAGAAGCCCTATGTGTGTTCCCAATGTGGGAAGTGCTTCAAACAGAGCGCTCACGCTAACAGAAAACAGCGAGTCCACACAGGAGAAAAACCCTTTATGTGTGCTGAGTGTGGGAAGTGCTTCCACAACAAGACACACCTCAAGCAGCACTGTAAACTTCACCTGAAATAGACAGCGGGACAGCATTTCCCTTGGGTCTATGAGCATTGGTGCCTTGCCTTTAAAAAAAAATTGAATTGTAAATTCTATGGTGTGATTGAAAGAAGGAAAAAACCACCAAGAGGAGGAGAGGGTCTCTGTCACAGTACGAGTAGGTTGCTGGTGAGGTGGGAGGAGGGTGGCAGGGTAGGGGTGGAAGTGGGAATAAGCTTCCCGTCAGCAGGCACGGCGCAGCCCCGGGGAAGGGATGTGGTAACAAGAAATAGGGAGGAAGTTCAGCAAAGGAAGAATTTGGTGCTTAGAAATCTGATTGTTGGGAGCATGGCCCTTGGGGAGATGAAAAGATCCCACTGTCTTACTGAGAAGGCAAAAATGACAAAGCAGGCTCCGGCAGCGGGAGCCCGCATTCAGGAGATGTGTCACTTACTGAACTGTGGAAGAAAAGTTGTCCTTTATTGTCTGTGGCAGCGTCTGTAGGTATTTTAGGAGCTCTGTTAAACCTGGGCAAAGATGTCCCAGTTTTCTGGTACATGTTGTAATATTCCAGCTCTTTGATGTGTTAAGTGCCTTCCCCTAATAAATAGCAGCTCTGCTTCTGTTGTTCTCCTCCTTCCTTTCCTGCTCTACTTCCGTGTGCCCAGATTGTCCTTTCTACTACTTCAGTGACAGAGCAGCCATGGCTACGCCCATCATCGGTCTCACTGGATAGTAGGATGAAATCTCACTAGCCTAGAAAAATAATGGGTGTTACTGTTTGTTAAACACCTTTTTGCTTTTCTGAGCAGGGTTTGATAACCGCCTTCAGCAGTATTTTGTCTTACGCATCCTGAGAGCCTTATTCAACCCTGGAGGCAACTGAGATAACTGTGTATATGTAAATATATGGAGCTGATTTGTAGCTTTACTAGGAGGACTCAGGGGGCTGTGAATTTTACGTACTTGAGAGTCTTTTGAAGGCTTATGGCCAGCTCAGAGCCTTCTGCCTAGGAACAGAGTGCAAGCAGGCAACTGGAAGGGAGTGGAGTATGAATGGTGGTGACTGGAGGGAAACAGACTGCAAATGGAGGGGCCCAGAGGGGAATGGAAGTGGAAATACAACTGGAGGTAACCGGAAGGGAACAAAGTATGTACAGGGGGGAATGGAAAGGAACCATCTGGTGAGAAAAAAGCGAACAATGCAGGAGACTGGAGGGGAAAAGAACATGAATGGTGAGGCTCAAGGGGAAGAAGGCATGAACAGAGGGGCTACAGCTAAACAGATTTTCACCAGAGGGGTCTAGACAGGATGAGAACATGAAGACCCAGGCCCACTCCCTTTCCTGTGCATCATGTCTCTAACCACAAGAGAAGAGGCCTTGGCTGTTCTCGGCCAGTTTTGCAGATCCTTGTACCTAACCTTCCACAGAAGTTCACTAGCTGCAATCTCCTCGGTTCTTCACAGCCAGACAAATGGCACGCCTGAGCTTCTGAGGTCTCAGCTGTCCCCTGCTCTGCCTGCCCTCTAGACATCTGCCTTTTGCTCTCTCCGTTGGCCAGCCTGTGGCCCCACAGCCCAGGGTAACTGGGGTAACAAAGCTTTTTGGGATGCATCACACTGAGACACCCCTATCCCTGGCTGCTGCCTCCCTCCTCACCTCTGTTCAAAGAGTGGGGAGATCCTGGACGCCTGCATTCCTGAAGCCCCAGGAGGGCGGTAGGGTATAGGGGTTAGAGCAGGAGTGTGAGACCCTGGAGGTTTGAGTTCTGATGGTGTGAGGGCAAGGGGGTGAAGGGGCTCAGAGAGAAAATGGGGGGGTTGGACACCTGGGTGCCCAGGGAAGGCAGCTGGGCCTTGGGGTTAGAGCAAACCCCACTGTTCTATGTTCCTGGTTTCCCTCCATCCGAGCAGGTTTTTGGACAGCAAGACATTGGGTTGCCTGGGACAGCCACAAGGTGCAGAGCCCATCTTTCTCTGCTTGTGAGATGGTGAAAGATGCATGAACTGAGAGGACTGGCAGGGAACAGAGCGCAGCTGGAGGGGTGGGGAGAGGAAAAGAGCACCAATGGAGGGGTCTAGAGGGGAACATAGTGAGAACAGAGGGGGGTGCAAGGGGTAAGCGTGCAAATGCTAGTACTGGAAGGGCAATGGAGCATGCACAGAGGGGACTGAAGGGGCACTGAGGGCAAAGGAACAGGATGGGAGGGGAACAGAGCTCAACAGGAACTGGAGCTAAATCTAGAGATGAACAGAGCGCGTATGGAGAGGTCTGAAGGCGTAATTATTAGCATAAAGCCATGATTATTAACAGCACTGGTAGGTAAGACATGACCCCTGTCTGCAAGTTGCACCTTGAGTCCTTACTGTCCTTCACGGGCAAATCATTCTCACCAAGAGCTACTCTGCAGTTCAGAGTCCTGTTGGGTAGAGAACAGACTTGTTTTTGGAAGTGTTTTAGAAAGAAATTCGAGGGCATATGAATGAAATTAAGTGGCCTAAAAGTGGTCTGTAGTTAGACACTGAGACTTACACGTTTGAAGCGGGCACAGCAGCAAGGCAGAAGCACACCGACTGTTTTTCACACCTGTGTGCCTTGGGAGTTCATAGCAGCTGGATGAGGGGTGCCTAACCGCTGTTGGTAATGAGTGGCTGACTGATGTAGGATTGATTTGACCTCATTTTGGTCAATTTGAGGCCTGGGTTTAAGCAAAACTGGAAAATCAAACAGACAATTGGGCTAATTGCAAAGCTAAGCAGTAGGGGTTGATCCTTCCAGCAAAGGCCTGTAAACAGGAGACCGTCTTAAACCGTATTTTATTGGCTCCCTTTCTGGATAGGGCAATCACCCAGCTTATAAAATATTTCATTTAAAAACGAGGTTGGCCAAATTATGTCCAGACCACAGCAACTACTAAAAACGTGTAGAGGGGGCTCCCCAAATTACTCTCCATTTGTCTGTGATGCACACAAGATCTGTGCCTTGGGTGGTTCCATGCCACCACGTTGCTGGTCCTTTGCTCACTGTCAGCAGCTTGCTTCAAAATGCTCTACAGTTAACAGGAAAATGGGAAACTTTGGCTCCTACTTCAGTGAGCAGCTGTGACAGTGAAAGGTGCTTCAGTCACAGGTTTCTCGCTCCAGTGTTGGAACAAAGACAAGAAAACAGCACGTGCCCAAGCTGCCCTTGTGTGGATCTGCAGCTTATGCTGAAACGCTGGAGCAGCTGAGACATAAGCACATGGGTCTGTTCTGTTGACTTTGCTCCTGGGCAAAGGGATGGGACAGGACCTTTGTAAACTGCTGCCATAAGATCAATTGGACCAAATCATAGCCTCTCTGGGGAATTAGTTTATTTATTAAAACTACCTTTACTTTTTTAACGTGATGTTGAGGCATGAGGGTCTCCTAGTAGGGGTTATACAGCTCGTTAGCAATCCTCACTCTGATGTGCAGCTTGTCTGCCGTGAGCAAACTAAAATGTGTTAATGCATTTATCTGTTTTTAAACTCCAGTACACACATCAGTTTGCTTGGTGCAGATTCTATCTAGGAGTTTGTGATTTCAAATTTCATTTTCAAGTCCCTTATTCTTTAAGGTCACTGCAAACCTCATCACTCTCCATCAGTCTCTAGAGGAGTTATCAGCTTACAGTGTAGCAGGGGACAGGTCTCCTTCAGCATGGGATAGATCTGTGTGCTCACCAATAAAGGAGGAACTCTGATGGAGGTGTTAAGAGTACCTCTTGCTCAGTGGAAAACTGTGGAGAAGTTGACATGGTTATCTGTGAAGCGACAGCATTCAAATCACATCCACAGTACTAGTTTGCTGAGTGTTTACAAAACCTTCAATGGGAACTTGGAAGACTTATTTCTGTGTCCCCAGAATATGACTGGAAGTTCTGGTGGCTGGTATTCGACTGCTTTGGATCTTACATACTTAACCTAAGATGTTACTAAAGAAAATGGTAATATTTGCACTGGGACTATCTAATACCTAGGGCACTGAATAATTAAACTCAACACAGACTTTAAGCTGCCAGCATCTCTGGAAATGTGATTTATTTACATTAGTACTGAGTCAGATAAAATGTTTCTGTTCACACCATCCTGAACGTAACAGAGAAATTCCCATCTTTTAGAGGTGTTTTCAGCAAGTGAGCTGTATGTTTAAGAAGCAAACACTGGATCACATCTATTTGTTCAGACAAGTTCTACATTTTTGGCCTGAATGTCAAGTTACACATTCTGCAGAAACTCATATGGCCATCAGAAGAGCACAGCGACAACACATGTGCATGTATCAGCTAAAGTTAGCCTTTGTTCCCAGCTGAAACCTGGAAATAGCATGATTTTTTTCAGCACTGTTTATTTTTCCTCAGTGTTCACAGATGTCTTGACTGCAATGGAAACCCTTCAGTGACCAAGGCTGTCTTGCAATATTTTTCTCGTTTTCATCTTGTTGAAGCTGTTGTTCTGCTGGGCAGCCATCAGATTTATTGCAAAAATTGGTAACTAGGAAAATGAGAATGGATGAGGAAGTCTTCACCTGACCAAATCTCTGCCTTCTCTCCCTCCACAGAGCATCCTAACTAAAACCGTGTTGCACTTACATTGTGCTTTTGGCCTCACAATGCTTACAGTGCCCAGATTTGCTCTCAAGTTCGACTGTCAGGTGAATGGCACGCAAAACTGGACAAAGCTCTTGAAAAAGTGAGCAAGATTTGTAACAGCTTTTGCAATCAGGTGGCTTCTACCTGCTGCGTGTTTAGTAAGGCTGGCAAGAGCTGAGTGAGTAGGGTATAGCTGAGTAGTACATATTTGTAAAGTGTAATCATAGTTCTAGGACGAATTGTGCTTTGCAAAAGTCTTAAAGGCGTCGTGAAGCGAAAATAAGGGCTGATGTGTTCACACCATGGACTGTGTGGAGTCTTACTAAAGTAACGTCTTCATGCTGCACAAGATGTAGAAGTGGATGTGGACTATACAGTAAAGTTACCCTGATCAGCCTGTACTCAACAAACAAATGAACATTTCACTTTTATTTATTCTGGGTTGGGGCGGGGAGGGTAAGGGGAATGAGGGGGCTGTTACACAAAATCTTCATTTAAATGCTTTGTAGTTATCTGCTGCTGCTGTTCACCCAGCTCTCCTCTGACTCAAGGCCCTACTTGTTTAGCCAGGTCTCAGCTCCTCTTAAGACTTAGGCAGCCTTGCTTTTCAAGTACTCCCTTCTCTGTGGGACCATGGAGGCAATCCACTGACCAGTGCACTGCTTGGCCTCTTCCCACGTGTAGCGGGGCATGTAGCCAAAATCCTTCTGTGCTTTTCTATAAGAGAAGGTGAATGGGGTGTTCAGTAGAGTGACCAGGTGACGGTTGGTGGAGGGGATGTATCTGACAAAGGGCCTGAGTAAGAAGCTCACGATCTCCAGCAGCAGCGAGAAGTAATACAACATTGTCAGAGGCATGGGGAGCCGGGGCTCGATTCCAAACCCCAGGTCCCTGGTCAGCTCATAATTTAGATCTGCGTAGCTCATATGAGGAGTGTCATCTGAGATGTAGTAGAACTGCCCCCTGATGTGCTTGGCTTTCTGCGGGACTCGCAGGGCTTTGGCTGCCTGCACATGTGCCCAGGCGATGTTCCCCACATAGACGGGGTTCACCAAAGCCTCCTTCCTGGAGAAGCGCAGGTAGACATTTTTGTTCAACAGACACTTATCCAGATGACCTTGAAGAAATGGGCATCCTTCTCCAAAAATGTACATGGATCTCAGGGCACAAGTCATCAGCATGCCACCATCCTTTAACACCTGGCCATCTGCTTTCAGCACAGAATCCTCTGCCAGTCTCTTACTCTGGGCATAAGGAGATTTTGATACACTCTCATAAGCTGTATCTTCATCACCATTGAAAATTGGGTCACCTTTGCAGTTTGGGCCTGTCACTTCTATGGTACTGGTATATATGAAGTGCTGGACGTTACAGCGGGCACATGCCTCCAGCAGTAGCTGAGTACCTTCAAAAGAGAAACATGCAAGTCAGTCTAGAGCTCTCCAAGCAGGGAAAAGTGGGCTTTTTAGATCAGAAACAGCATCTCTGGCCTGAGCTTGGCCAGATCTCCCCTCTCTGCAGCTGGAAGAATCCTGTCCTGAACTGGGCAGCATGTTCAATGAAACTGAACCTGCTCTGAATCCGTATTTAAGTGGTATCAGTGCACCTGCTGGAGTTAGAACACTTGGTCTTAATTGCATGTTGTGGGGGGGTTTTATGCCAAGAGTCAAATTTTGCTCTTGCTTGGGCTAGCATGGACACTGACCACAGATTCAGGGGCTTGTGCCTGTCGGTTGGATTGACTTGGCTTAAGGCAGAGAACCTTCAGAAGCTGCCCCTCTCATCAGGTATCATCCATCCTGTATGCTGAAGGCCATGTTTTTCAGGCTTGAGGATGCTCTTGGGTGGTTTGCTAAGCAGGGACAGAATTAATGTGGGGCCTGAAGGTTTGCTCCAAAATCAGCTTCACCCAGTGGGAGTCTATCCACCATTCAATTGGCTTTGGAGGAGGGCTTGAAGAGAAAGATCTTATGTCAGAACAACGCACGATATTATGTAGCCAAAGATCATAGAGAAAAGTGCAGTGAGCAAAGTGATGATCCTTTTTTGGCATATTCTGGATTTTACTTGCAGTAATACGGGATTTCTTACTTCGAAAATCCTGTTGTAATGCTTTCATCGAGGAGAGCAGAGGTAAACTGGCAAGTTCAAGGTCTTTCAAGTAGTCAAGAGGGTTAAGCTAGGAAAGCACATTCAAGGGGAAAATAAATACTTTAATAAATTGGGTTGTTTTAATTATAAGTAGGCTCTTTTCTTTTTCTCCTGAGCTTTGAGGCAAAAATTGCCTTATTTGTTGTGCGTGGTGCAATGAGAGAGATTATGTGTGAAAGGGCCAGTGATTTTAGAACAGAAGATACAGCTCAGAGACATTTGAAAATGTCTTTGGCAAAGGAACATTAAACCAAAATGACTGATATGGTATCAGAAGGGTGTGGCCTAAAATCTAGGGGATAAAATCAAACACTAGCAGTGAAGCACCTAAATGATCTAACAAGTCTGCTCAGTCTGTTGCAACTAAAGGCAGCACAATGCAGAGCAGGGCTAAAGAGAATATAATGAATAAAAGAGGTTCGGAGGACCAAGGAATATTGGCAGCAAAATATGGACCCATTAATGAGTGAAGAATGGGAAGAATTATTGAACTGAATATTGTTAGGGCACCAAAATTCCTTTTTCAAGCTTGAACAAGAAAAAGAAAGAAGTTGAAACAGATGGAAAATAAAGCTGGATGAGGCTTTAAGAAACACTAAAGAAGTGCAAAGGAAAAAAGGTTCCGCAGCCAGGAATAAATTCACGTGAAAAGTGAGTTCATGCAAGTCACTATGTTTAGGTGACATACAAGCCGGGGTCATCTGGAAAATTAATTAATTAATAAAAGATATTATTTTTTAAATTACTAGCTTAATTCCTGCCATCAATGCTGTTTAGAAAGTGAGGAAAAGTAATAAAGTGCAGAAGGGCTAGATAAAATCAAACGAGATAGCAAGTTTTTAAAAAAGCAAACAAAATTATCTTGGCAGTTGGTATCTGTTCAAGATCAGTTTCACCCAAATAAAATGTGTTTTATTTGCAAATCAAAGTTGTACCTAAAAAATGAAAAGGATCTTACAGTAATGGGAATTTGAGCATCTTTCACATGGCATGTAATAAAGTAAATCTTCCATGGAGCAGGTCTCCAACTTTTGCTTGCACACAAAGCCCTTCTGGCTGAGGATCTGATTCACAGAGGGTACTTTTGTTTGGGTTATATTTAATTATTTTCTTAATTCCCTTCCTCCTAAAAATTTGCTTCCCTTCCTAAAAGGATATTTTTGCTCTGAGGCATTGTGTGACTTGTGAGACAGAGGAAAGCCCTGCATCATGGCAAGTTTAACTTGTTTGCTTCTGTTCTGGTTTGTGAACATCTACATCTGACTCCTTGACTCATTTGTATTATAAAAGTTCTGTTTTCTAGGAGAAATGAAACTTTCATCCTGCAAGTCTATGAAGTGTCCTGGCTGGACAGAAAGCCAGAAGAGCATCAGAATGGAAATGGAGGGAAATAGGGAAGAGGACAGCAGTATTTCCTGACTGACCTTAGCGTCAGTTTACTCTAGGAGCAGGACTGGTGCGTGCTTTCATTCTACCAAATGTTATCAGCTTACCCTCACTGGCCCAGTGGGCTTTTTTTCACCCACAGACAGACTCTGCTGGGGGGGGGATCTGAAAGATTTATGAAAACCTAGATACTTTGTGCCTAAGTCTAAACCTGCCGAAAGGAACGATGGGACAGACTTAAATAAACTCTCTAGCTCTGACTCCAGCTCAGAGCTAGAGAGCTTTCTGCTTTTGGGAATGCTTTTTAATATTTGTTTAGGGTTGGGTTTTTTTTTTTCCCATGGGTTTAGGCAATACATTCTGCTGTGAAAAACAGGTTGTAGCAGGAGTACATTCAGAGAGCGAGCTTTACAAATCCTCTTTCTGAACTATCACCCCTGTATGTTTATTTTTCATACTACCCAATGCACAGGTTTACAGGAGCTTGCCTTTCTGCTCTTCCCTCCTGGTAGGGGCCTAAGAAGCTGCCTGATGGGCTCTAATTTGTGGTCACTGTCAATTTGTGGCTTTGACTAAGCAGAAATGAAAGCATCTGGAAGCTGAATGTACAGGCAGTGAGCCAGGCTAAAACAACCAAAATGCCATCCCACTGTTTTGAAGGTGCATGTAAGAGACAACTCAGCTACAAAGAATGCTCTCTTGCTCTGAACACTGGTGAGTAGCCAATATTTGTGTAAGTGGTGCCTGTAGAAATATGTTCCTTATTTTTCTGTGAAGAAGCCCTGTATCATTGGCAGAGAGGAACAAAGGACCAGGAAAGCTGTTCACGTAAATAAGAACATCTTCTCCAAATCCTCACCAAGGAGCTGAAGCAACACAGCCAGGGAGGTCAGTGTGCATGCAGGTTAGGCAGTGCCAGTCCTCTGAAAGGCACAGAGGGTTTTGGGATCAGAGGGAGGGGGATGAAGTTGTTCTTTTAGGAAATATGTTTAAATTTCCCAGCAGCTGTTGCCACACAGGTCATTTCTAAACCAAACCCTTCCCCCTTCATCTGATCTTTTCATGAGGAATGGGGGCTCCATAGTAGAAAGGGACATCCCATCACTGAATGAGAGGTCACTGAAACCCCTCCTTCCCGTAGCCTTGAATTTATTGGAGGAATTTTAATTATAAGCTCAAGGTGGAAGAGCATCTGCTCCTCTGTCTGAACTGCATTCATGCACACACAGACATAATGGCAAATGGGAGGAAAAGGAGAACAGGAGGAAGAAAAAGAACAGGAAGCAGAGAGCCACAGGGTCTGGGACATTTGCAATGCAGGTTTGCTGTAATTGCAGCCAGACCCTCTAGTGTTTTTTTAAAAAATTCAAAAATGTACACAGGCAGTGATGCTACATGGGGAGGGAGAATAAGAACCGATTTTCTAAATGCACATTGGGATTTCAGAGGTGAATTACTTCCAGAAAGGTCCACTGAGCATGGGATTATGGCTGTCCCCACTGAAGGCAGAGTGTGTGCAGACCTCAGGATGGGCGTATGTGTGTGCTGACAAGAATGAATGATCCTGCAGTGCCCTGCAGTGGAAGACTGGTGGACGCTGGGTTTGGAGAGGGCTGGATCTGCATAGGGCTGCCCATATGCATGCTTTGCACTCACAGGTGTGTCGGTGCAAGATGCAGAACTACCCAGTTAATCTGGCTCAAATATTTGAGCAGATGATGATCAGGACATAGTAGACACAGGTTTGAGAAAGGTGCTTCACCCGCTCACCTGTTACATTGACTTCCCAGAGCAGCTGCTTCTCTGTGAGGCCCAAGGTGTCAATGATGGAGGCTGTGTGGATGACGAGGGAGACCCCCTGACAGGCGCGGTGCAGGAACATCACATCTCGGATGTCCCCTTCCAGGATTTTCACCTCAGTCTTACCCTGGAACTCTGCAAGGGCAGCAGAAAACAAAGCAGAAAACCTTACAGGCATCCTAAGAAGAGCACTGAAAGGAGTGGTGAAGGGCTGTGTGGATGCTGATGCTGCGCCTGGGAGGTGCTGACCGCCCGGGCAGGGGAGCAATATTTTAAGGCTGGTAAAACAGAAAGCGTTTTCTAATGGCTGTATTGTCAAGTGCTAATTACAGCGCTATAGAAGTCTATGTTGCATTACCTACCGTATTTTTGGAGCCAGTATTCAACATGGTTCTTTTTTTTTTTAATTAAAGATAAATCTTTCCCACTGTTAGCAAGGGCCTGAAGCTTCCTTCAGGTGTGACTATTTTAAAGTTCACAGGGGGAGCAGCTTTATCTATGCATGTTCTGGTGACTGGCTATTTATAAAACTGTTAACCCAAGTGTACCAAACAGCCAGGCACCGCAAGCTCCTGTCTTCAAGGTGATGAATGATCTCTCTCCACCCACAGTATGTGTGCACAGAGCTGTGTTCACACCTATTTTCTGCCCCTTGACCTTGCCCAAATTGCAGCTCTTCTAATACATTACTTACAGTTCTGACACATCTTTTTTATGTACCTTGGCCAGGACTTACTGTGCCTCTTCTAACTCCGGCTCTGGCTCCATTTCAGCATCTGTGTTGTGGGGTCATTTTTAGCATGCACATCTTTCTTGTCCAGATCTGAACTTTCAAGGCTGCTCTCCTGAGCTACCTCAGCCCTGACTTGCTTTAACTCCTGCTTTTTAAGCCCCATCCCTCCGCAGCAGTTAATGTGTGTGACCTTGCTGCAGTCCTAGGTCTCAGAGCCATCCTTCCCCTAAGTTTTGCTGGGCAGAAGCATCCTTACACAGCCCAGAACTACACTAACAAAATTGAGCCAGCACAGGATGATTACCTGGAGGAATCTACACTCTGAGGCGATGCTGCTCTCCTGGGAAATCTGCTGGCCTGGCTGCAGCTATGCCATGGGAGAGGAGAGGACTTTCTCAGCATGACTTACAGCTTTTTAGGACATGGTGTCATTACAGCAAGTCCTCTCGCGAGCCTCTGCCTTGGCTGCGCTAGAGGGCTCCCCAGGCACAGCTGCTGGGAAGGAACTGGAGCACAGGCAGATCCTCTGTCTTCTTCCGGCATAATCAAATGCCCGTTTTAGATAAGAGAAAAACCTGATTAATTTATACAGCTTTTAGCCTCAGCCGTGACTGCAATCTCGTGTATCCTACTGCTTTGTCACCAGCTCCAAAGCAGGCAGTATTTCATCCCATGTCTTTAATGGAGAAACACTAAGAGAGACAGCTGCTGGGGTCTGGAACTGAGTGGGAGTATCTTTTAAAATTGTTTTATCTCATTATCTCTGTAGCATGCTAGAATGTAATCCTGTATTAATTTAACAATTACTCTGATGCAACAGGCTTGAGGGTATTTTTTTTCATCACAGTCCGTTGGTCTGAGATGTGAAATTTGTGAAACATTTATAAAACTGTTACTAAATCCAGAGTTACTGTCCTCCCAGCACAGTCACTGCCACATGCCCTCTTATGCTCTTTTATTTTACAGAGTGCATTCATTTCCTAGGGCTCCATTTCCAGAAGGTTTACACTGACCTCTACTTGTATGGATGCAAAAGTGTCAGACTATGGGGCTAGGCTTTTTGTTAAGCACCTGGCAGTTAGATTTGCTCTAATAAACGTTAGTCTTTGTACAGCCCTTAGGTTGATGTTCTCCATGAGTCAGGCTTTGTGGGGTTGCAATAATCCAAAGGATTGAAATACATGGTTTTCACAATGTAAATTCTGACACATGGCCCCTTCAGAGTGGTCACTGTGCCTGGCCAGGAGTTAGGAAGGTGGAAGTTTTTACACATGCAAATCAAAGCTTTCAGGAAAAATACAAAAGAAACCTGTCCCTTTTAAAGCTGATTACGGGGATAGTTGGTATCAGTCACTAGAAAGCTGCTGTCTAGCTGCTTTGCGCCTTGTTTGGGCTTGCAATTTAAGTTGTGCGTGTGATATGAGGCAGGAAAGCTGCTCGTCCATTCCAGTTTAGCCAGCAGAAGTTGCCATGGTAAGTACAATACGGGCCTTGTTCACTTTACCAGCATCAGCTAGATGTCAGGAATCAGCAGATTGATCTTGTTTTGGGGGGGGAAGAGGAAAACTACAGGTGAGCTTGAAAGCACAGAGAGGAAAGAAGAAATTACTGACATACAGTGGTTTCAGACTGAGATGGACAGCAGAGAGAAACTTGAATTCCATCTGCACAAACCATTGCCCAGGCATCAAAAAACCACGTGTGTCAGGTGGAAGGGGGAGGAGAAGAATAAATTCAACTCAGCTCTCTGTTTTTGCATACAGTGATTATGAGAAAGTACCTACCCAATGGGAAAGCTGCTTCTACTTCACCAATGGTTTCTGTCTCCTCTGAGCTGTAAGCAGTTCTCCCTGCTTGCTACGGGGTAGTTTTTGCTTGGAAATGCAATGATAAGTCAATAAAATTCAGTGTCCTGTTGGGATTAGTGTCTGACGCAGCAATCCTGTCAGACTATTTGCCCTAAACTGTCTTTCTCTTTTCTATGTTTAAAGTTCAAGCAAACAGCAATGTCTGTGGGACTTAGCTTGAATTTCTTAGTGCTCTTTTATAGAGGTCCTAACAGCTGTCGGGTGGATGGTGGGGAAAGATACTCCTCACGAGAGATCTCCATTTCCTGGTTAACTGGATGGTTCATTAAAATGGTCTACTTTGTGTATTCATAGGAGAAAATTAAAAATTGTATCTGATTTTCATTTGTAAAGGGTAAAGCAATTTATTGGCTTCTTTGGCTCAAGGAAGCTGAAATGTTTATTCTGTTCCCATTTCAGCTACTGGGATGTGCTGTTGCTACTCTGCCTTTCTGTTTTTAATGCAGTGATAAAGGCAAATGAATGTCTGCAACGTTGAGCAAAAAGCCAGGAGGAAGTTTCCCAGAGCAGGAACTTCCCCCCAGCAAAAGTCCTGGGGAAAAAAAACCCACATTCCGTCTCCTTCTACTTTGGAGCAGTACTGGGTTAGCCGTGCAAATACACTCAATGCTCAAGCATCACACCACCTATAAATGTCTGTCTCTGAAAAATGACATGAAATGAAGGTTCAGGTGGAGAGGGGGGAGATGTACAGAGGAATGAGACAAAGGAGAGCCAATGCTTTGTAATAGTGAGAAATCCTCTTGAGAACAACCTAGGAGTTTCCAACTTTTCCAGAAGTGCCGGTGCAATAGTGAACAAAAAAAAAGAATTGCATAAGTGGAAGCACAGGAAAGGCAGAAAGATAAATTTGAAGTGGAGATGGGAGGTAGGAAACCCAAGGCACCAAACTACCATGTTCAGCGTGACGTTCATTCTTAACCACACAGTGTAAGTGGATAGACTCCAGCTCACAGCACTTGACATTGATTGGATCATCCCTAGGGCTGTGGAAGACCACAAACGCCGCTGTTTTACGCAGACTGAG
>NW_008824032.1:1888591-1889089 GCF_000699105.1 Pygoscelis adeliae
GTGCAAGAGCGTAACTTGCACATACTCCTCTGTCTTACTACCCACAGCCCTGACTCTGCAAAGATATTGCAAGTAAAAGGTGCTCAAGAGGTTAGTGAGAAAGAAAACCACTCGGCTCAGCTCCTGGCTATTCAAGAAATCCAAACAACATATGCTAGCAGGTAAAAGTCCCTGCAGTAAAAATAATGCAGGTCAGAAGGCTCCAGCCCCGCCGTTTTTGCAGCAGCCTGCCTTTGGAATAGGAGTCACTGTGCTAGAGAAGGGCTTGAAAGGGAACAGAAGGAAAATATTTCAGGTAGTCCCGAGCACAAGCACTGGCAAGACACGTGAAGAGATGTAGCTGTAGAGGCTGATACAGACAGAGGGACTGCCAGTCAAAGTGCAGGGCCTCAAGGCAGTTCAAACACATCTGAAATGCCAGCCTGTTGTTCCTACTAGCTGTTTGTGGGTGGAAAAAAAGCTCTGATAACTGATTTTTCCCTTCCTCTTGTGCTGTTC